>NW_022900928.1:7071179-7088263 GCF_012274545.1 Fukomys damarensis
AAAAAAAAAAAAAAAAAAAAAAGAATCCTGAGGTAGTCCTGATCACACTGCGTATACTGGGCTTATCTTCTGAAATGATTCTGCCCTGTTAAGTCTCTGAAGCAAATTAGCATATTCACATTGTTGAGATCGTGGAAGGTACAATGGCCTTGGACATTTCTGAGATTCCCTAGAAGAATCTTATTTTTGTGGTGGAAAACACTTAACTTCTTTCATCAGTTCTAGAAACCATACCCTCTTTGACAGTACCATACCAGTATACCTTTCCCCAACTTTCTGCTTGGTTTCCCTTTGCTCTTGATTCTTGCTGTTAACTTAGAGCATCCAGTAAGAATCATGCTGCTGTCTGAATGGTTTGCTGTCTTGAAATTTCCTCTTAAATATAAACTAGCCCATGATCTTTTAGCTCTGTATCCCACAAAGTCTGAGGGAATGAACAAAATAGACGGACTTTCTTTGTCAGTTTAGTAAGCTTAGTCCGGTTTCCAATAGGACCCGCATTTGCATCTGAAAGCCATCATTATAGCCTTTATTTTCTACATTTCTATCAGCTGTTGGTCTTTTGATTCTCCACCGTAACTACCACTCAAGCTATAGTTACAGTATTTTTGCTTGTTTTTAGCATGCTCTTCCAAACTCTTCCAGTATCATCCCATAAGCCAGTTCTGAATGGGGGGAAGCAGGTAGGAGAACAAACAATCAGGTCATGGCTAATAAGCAAAAGCAGAAGGCAGAATGGGTGGGAATCTCAAGTCTCCTTTAAGGGCAGACATTTAAAACTTATGAACCCTCTTCAGGGTCAGTATTATTCCAATTTCTGGGCTCTGAGACACAATACTGGACACCAAGGATGCAAAGGAGAAAAGTTTAATTTAGCTCCTGTTTCCAGGAGATTCGGTCCACGGTAAGCTGTGTTCAGGGTTGAAACCTAATGACAGCATGGCAAGGGGGAGCCGAATTTCTTAGTTCGCCGTGGCTAGGAAGCAGAGCAGGGAAGTGATACCCAAGAAAACAGGCGAGGAATGACATACCGTACCTCCTCTCCGTGTCCCACCCAGACACACACAGGAGCATGCTTTGCTAATCTGTTAGGCATTTCTGTATCCATGGACTTTATATATCAAGATTTAAGGTCAAAATGCCACATCTTCCAAAAGTTTCACCACTTCCCACAGCATTACCCTGAAGATCAATGTTTACCAGGCACTCAGATGTCTGGGGGGACTTTCAATATCCGTCTGCGCAGTGCCCAAAAGACGGTTGCTGCGAAATGGCAAGAATTTATTTAGTACACTAACTTATCCCTAAGTGTCTAGGGCATGATAATGAGTTACTTAAAAGCAAGGTATCCCTTGACCTTCCTTAATCACTTTCTCTAAAATTGCAACCCACTTGGTCTTTCCCTGGAAAATTCACACTAAAATGCTGCACATGATGATCACTTATACTATTAACTCGCTAGCTCCCCTATCAGCACATAAGCTTCATGTGATAAAGGACTTTGCTTATTTTTATTTTATTTTTTTAAATTTTCCTACTCTGAATAATGCTTACATGTTTTCTTTTTTTTTAGTTTTTGAGGCAAAACTAATTTTAATAATATCATTGTGGCATGTCATCAATGAAATTTGTGTTCTGTTTTATAACACACCTTCAGGTCTGGTGTTTCCCACTTACAGCAAACTGTAGTTTGTCCTTTGTCCTGGGTACTTTTTCTTTCTTTCTTTCTTTCTTTCTTTCTTTCTTTCTTTCTTTCTTTCTTGCTTGCTTACTTGCTTGCTTGCTTTTCTTTCTTTCTCTCATTGAATTTGTTGGTACATTTGAGGTATACAATACAGTAACATTCATCATTGGGATCTTGTACCTTTACCTGACAGTTCTTGGTTCTCATTTTCGCCTTGTCCCTGCCTCCTCCCTTCACCTCCTCCTACCTTCCCCATTTACAAACACTTTATTTTATTTTTTTCATTTTCTCATATATTTTCCCTTTTTACCTTTCCCCTCCCGTTCCCACTTTCCCTACACCTTTAACTCCTTTCTTCCTGTTTCAATTATATCAGTAGAATCTTATGTACTATTATAGTTTATTCACACCAGAAAAACTATCTGGTATTTATACATGTGTAACTTATTTATTTCACTTAGGTGTATATCCTCGATATGCATCCATTTTCCTATGAATGACATTTCTCAGACAAATAAGTAAAAGCAGCAAGTAAATATATGAAAAAAACGTTGCACATCACTGGTCGTTCGAGAGATGCAGATGAAAACAACACTGAGATTCCACCTCACTCCACAAAGAATGGCTTCTATCAAGAAATAAACCAATAACAGATGTTGACGGGGTTGTGGGGAGAAAGGAACCCTTCTCCATTGTTGGTGGGAGTGCAGACAGGTGCAACCACTATGAAAATCAATATGGAGATACCTCAAAGAGCTGGGACTAGAGGTTCCATTTGACCCAGTCATCCCTCTGCTGGGTATCTTTACAATAGAGTTAAAAGAATCATATCACAGTGATATATGTGCACCTATGTTTATAGCGGAACAGTTTGTAATAGCTAAAACTTGGAAACAGCCCATTTGCCCATCAGTTGGAGACTAGATAAAGAAGATGTGGTTTTTCTATAAAATTGAATATTATTCAGCCATAAGCACTAGATGTTTTCTTAATTCCTGGAGAGAGTACCTTCCCTGCACCCTGCACTTCATGAAATCCTTAATGCATGATTTGTCCACATGGGACACGGTATCTGCAAGGTCAAGCATTTGGGTCCAGTGAGAATTTTAATCTTTCTAAGCCATGCTCCCTGCACCTTTACCTGAGGGTTCTTGACTGCAAAGGTCCTGAGCTTCCTTCTGGGCCACAGGGAGTCACTGTGGACCCACGGAACAAAGAGGTGTTGTTCCAAGATGAGGAAAGTGTACATTACCAAACGTCTGTAAGTTGCTTTCCTTTTTCCCCCTCTCATTCTCAGTAGCTGCCTCAGAACATTTCGGTTAAATGTATCATATTTTTAAATACCACATACTTATTTTGATTTAAAAACAGCAGCAAATGATTTAATGGCAGGGCAGACCTTGGTCCTCTCTGATGTTTCAGCCTACTTAAAGCTACATTCTGTTTTATCATTTTCGAAGTAAATCTGAAGATGAAAAAAAGATGAAGTTTATGTTTCTTACTAGAAATTTCAGGCTTAGATGTGTTAAGCACAGGATCCCAAGTGCATTTTGCTTACTTAGAATAGTAACACTAAAAACAAGGTATCTGAAAACAAAACAAACAAACAAACAAACAAAAGAAACCCACAAGGTATCTGCCTGCGTGAGCACAGCATTCACCTCTAGACAGCGTCGTTCCGGACTCAGCCTTCTCCCAGCAACTCTGCTCTGAACCAGGGTGCTTCGGTTTGGAGTCCAGACCTTTGCGCAAAAAGCACAGAGCTTGCTGATTGAGCAGGAAAGGAGCCCGCATAGGACAATAGGTCCTCTAGCGAAGACCAAAGCAGTCACATTCTTTATCATTGACCCCAAAATGAGTAAAAGTAGCCCTGCGATAGAGCTGCATCTATATATAATGTTTAAATTATAAAAAATTGGAAAATTATTCAGAAGAGCAGGAAACAAGGCTGGGGCCTGGGTGGAGCAAGAGTTGACTGCATGCAGAAAATGCCTGAGAATACCTTGTTAATCTCAAGTCTAAGACGTGACTGCTCATACTTGGTCTTATCAAATGTCCACCCCATCAGACTCCTGCCTAAAATATAAATCCACTTCATATATCTCACCTAGTTCCCTGTATTTTTTTAAATTTCCTCTTCATTAGAGAGATAATTATTTTCATTTACCAACTCATAAAATAACTACATATAAGATATAATAAATATGAGAAAATATTTTGAAAACTTATGAATCATCAATTTGGCACTAGACAAACAAAATAAAACAAAACCATCTGTTAGAATCAGACACACATATTTTTTTAGACCTCGTAAAGAATAATAGCTGCAAATTTCATTAGCTAACCAGAGTGCTAATTACATACATTGTCAATGGATTCCATTTAAAAATTTTCAAATAAAGGCTATAAGACACCGATATTTATTGAGGTTCTATTATGTGCAAAGACTTGAGATAATTCATTTTTATTTTATATAAATATAAAAAATAGAAAGTAAAAATAGAAATTTTGCCAAGTATAGTATGTTTTAGAACATTTACAGTAAAATATATAACGTATGTCCTATTCCCTGTGGGTTTTATATTTCCATCTTTCTTTCAAGCTCTCCTTTTGGCAAGAAAAGAAGTAATTTCCAATAAGTCCAAATCTTTCTTGTTTTAAAAAAATGTGACTACTATATGCTTAAAACACATATAGAAATGAGTCTTGAAAAAGTAAAAAGAGAACAAAAAGCTTTGTGTAGAGAGAAATAAACTACATTTCTTTGATGTGCTGAATGACCAGCATTGTTCCAGCTAGGAGAAATCAGAGCTTGCTTAATTCTTTTATGAACTACATCATCAAGATTATAGGGTAGAATAATTCCAAGTTTATATCCCCCCCAAAGTAAAACTGCTCAAAATAGAGCAATGGCCGAGGTTTGAAAGGAAACTTGTCCAAGTCCAGGCAGGCAGTGCTCTGGAGTTCCTGCATGCATCTGCAGTCAGACTGAACAGGACTCAGACTCATACCTGCTCCTCCCATGACCAGAAGTCTATTACAGGAAGTGACGCAAACTTCCAAGCCTCATTTCTCTCCTGAGATAGTACAGTAGCATCCGGTCCTACTATTAGTTTTCATGCCTATTAAATAAGAAGTGTGTATAAAGCACACAGCTTACGTCAAATACAGAGTAAATGCTCAATAAAGGTGAGAAAATATTTCCATATATATCTCAAGATTATTAGTGCATACGTGGACATTAAATGCATTACAGTGGTGTTTAGAACCTATGAATCAGGATCAATGTTTTTGTCATTAATTTTTGTTCTTAATTTAATGAAAATTTCTTCCATGATAAGTGGGTACAATTGATATTTTTCCTGGGAAATAAGTACACACAGAACAAGACTGAGCAATGCTTTCCTTTGGAAGAACTATTATAAAACTAAGAGCTTTGTACCTCTGGAAAACTAGTTGCTATCACTAGTTGGACTGTGTCACTAACTTCTGAGGTTAATTAAAATAGTTCCAGGACTATGAGAAACATAAAATTTGTTTCTATGCAACTTTTAACACATGATAGCTGGGGTTAAACAAAGAAATCATCATAACAAAAAAAACAGTAAATTTTATTTAGGTATTGCTCATGATATGTATATGTTTACATTGTAGTAAAATGAATAATAGTTATAAACAATATTTATCAGTGGAAAAGAATTTTGCTTATAGTATTAGAAAATATTCCTGCCAACTTTTTTAAAAAGCTTCTCATAGTACATTGATGAATGCGTTTGCTAATGAATGCTTTTCAATTCATAAACATGGAACAAAATTTACAATTTTGTGTGGAAGTCAAATTAGAGAGGCTCATTAAGTCTGCAGAACCAACACCAAGTATTGAATAATTCATCAGCTGTTTAACACATTTGCAAAAAATGCAAATTACTTTTATTACCGAGCTCATTTTAATTTTTTTGTTTGGTGAAAGGATTATATTTTTTTCAATGTGAGACTCCAAAAGTTTAATTGCAAAGTGATTAACATGAAGCTTTAGCTAATTAAATCAGCAGCAGGAACTTTAGGCTGACACAATGTTAGGTACTCAAATTAAGGGACTGTACCATTGCATTAAACAGAGTGCATTTATCATAGATAAACTCGTAGCCTATTTATATGATATGACAGCAATAGATTGAGAAAATGAATCTTTCCAGTATTGTAGGCAACAGATACACAGATGTTTTACTTCTAATTGCCTGATCTACAACTTTTGAAACAATTAGAAAGGATTTAAACAATGTTGTCCTCAAGCAACACCAGAATGTAATGAAATCAAAAGATCCTTCTCAATAAATTTATTAATATTCCAGACCATAAAGAATTTTCAGATGTGTGCATAAACAGAAGAGGATTATACTGCAAAAGCCAATAAATATCAAGGAATTCAGGAAATCTTAAATCTTACTAAATGGAAATAACAACAAAGCTATTCTGTTATCCTATATATTTTTAAAGAATTATAAAAATCTGAATATTTAGTCTGACTTGGTTCATTTTAGTAAATAACATTTATACATTTCCCACATATATTGTCTTCTATTTCACTCTATCCATGAAGATGAATGCTATAAATATAAATATGAAATGAACCCTTGCTTGTAAATCTCATATTGCTAAAATTTTAGGTAATGTTCCAAAGATAACATTTATCAAGCGCTAAATATGTACCATCTAGTACATCTAGCATTAAAATAACTAAGTAAACAATTACAATTTAACAATTTTTATCTAATGAATTATGTGAATTAGTTTAATTAATTATTTGTTTTTAAATTTACAAATACTGTACTGTCAGGTTATTTTCTTATTAAATTAAAAAGACTACATAGATTGTCTACACCATCATGTTCTTGATAAGTGAATCTCTTCAAATATATTTATCTATGTATTTTTTGGAAATTACTCCTTTCCACATGAGTTCTAAATACTATTCGATCTGCCTCATTAATATATAATCAGAAATGCACAATTTCAAACTACAACTCAGAACATCAAGCTCTTTCATCATGCTACAAAGAAAGTTATTGGTATATTAATTTCCTTGTACACTAATTTCATTGTTAAATGAGTAGCTTTGTACTGTGTGGATTTGGAGAGTAAGATTCAAAATTTGAAAACAGAAATACTTTCAGTATTACAATAATTTTGGCCTTGGTAATTCTGCAGATAGAGACTTCTATGTCTCAAAAAAAAATAGGAGAATGAAAATTGTAATACATCACAAATACCACCTTGAAATTTAAAAATCTTCAGGCATTTTTGTTATACCTACAGACTGCACTGTTTCCATTCTTGAAAGTTCAAAATGCCCTTCTGAAATATATATACCAATTCATTCGATAAAAATTAATCTATCAACATAATTACTTTATTAGTTCCAGTTATATTTGAAAAGAAAAATAAAATATCAAATATGTTCCATGTTTCAACACATTTACAGTTTCCAAGACCCCTCCAATTCTTTTTATATAATATGCATATTTTTCAAATTAATGTCAAACTTTTACTATAGTATTAAATTAGCCTATTATATTTCATCTAAGTTTCTTAATGTTACTAGTTTATAAAAGTCACCTGGAAAAAAATAAAGAACATTCTGTAAAGTAGAAATAAAAAGTAAAGATTTAGTTTGTGAGTGTTTGAGAAATATGCACGTCTTCACTTCTTATAAAACATGACTTGGTAATTGCAGATTATGAATCTTAAAAAGTTTCTTAAAACCCAAGTGATGAATTTCAGAATAATTAAATCTAGGGGAACCTTGTCGCTCAGGGTTTTGAGAAAGCATCTTACAATGAAGGAGTGAAATAGCACCCCTTAAGTTCTGATTTTTTTTTTGTATGGGAGATAGAACTGGGGTCCTTGTGCTTGTGAGGCAGGTGGTAGAAACACTGTGCCAAATCCCCTGCCCAAGTTTTGATTTTTTTTAACTGTTTTCTCCTGGACAACATGAAACAATGTTTGGAAGATTTCACTTCACAATAAGGGTGAAAACAGCTGCTGAGATAGCTGAGCTCTTGGCATGGATTCAAAAAGCCTGGAGTTTATGGGCGTCCTGCAGCCATGGTCCCAAGCCCAGAGTGACTTCCTCTGAATCTCTCATCTCATGAGCAAAATAACCTCTGCCGTGATTTGGATCCAGTCCGCCAAGAGCCTCATGAGCTCAGAAGGGTGACCACTTGGTGGGAGGAGGTATGGGTGACCTGCTCTTAGCTGCTGGGGTCTGGTTAGAGAAGGTCACATGACCGGGAGCTCCTCTCTCCCGCTCCTGCTCCTCCCTTCTCTCTGCTTCCCCACAGCCATGGCCTGAGCAGCGATTCCTCCACCACGGTCCTCTCCATACTGTGTCTTCCTTAGGGCCTGCTGACGCGAAGTGACATGAGCACCAAAGTCAACCTGTCCTCACTTAGTTCGTGGGTGTCACAAAGATGTGCCCCAGCAAAGAGGAAAGTGACGAACATAATGCTTCTTCCTTTAAAGCCGTATTTTCCAAGTTTCTTATATGTAACTGAGTGAAATTTTAACTGATATACTAATGGCGTCACCCCAACCATGAGCATGGGTCAATGTTTCTGAATTTCAAATTCTTCATCCATGAAATAAGCATGATCACAGTGATTAGCTCATAGGATTTTTTTCTCGGGGGATTTAATTAGGAAAAGTACATACGAGTAAGCCACTCAGTACAATGCTTGCCACAGAATTTGCATGAATTTTTTACTTGTTTTTATGTAGCATGTAAAAGCAGAGTCTTGTTTCTTACTTTTTCCTTTTTCTATTTTATATCTGACACAATATGGTAGACATTTGGTAAATGAATTTTGAGACAAGACTAGTCTTGTATTGTTACATATCTGTTTTTATTTTACACTCTAGAAATGCATCTAATCATGAAATAGAGGATTTATAAGGCATGGTGTGGCTCCCATATGTTGGGAAGAATACATAAGGCATTTGTTTAAAATGATTGTTTTCTCTAACACTTGCCCAGATAAGTAAGCGACTTCTTTCACTTCAGAATACAAAAGCCAAATGTTTGAAGTAAAGCACATTATACCACAGTTCTCATGAAGTCATAATTTAAAAGTTACAACTTTAATTTGATAATTCATGTGTTATAAATGAGTATGTTAAAATACTTTGAATTTTACAAACATCTATACTCAGGCAGAAAGGGCATCATTTTAGGATGCAGCTGATTGTTTTTTCAAATAAAATATTTAGCAAATTATAGACCAAAAGTGCTAAGGATTTTCAGAGGCAAATATAACTAAAATCCAATAGAGCAAATAAATTTCAAAAGCATAGATTTGTATGTTTTCTTCCACTGTGTAAAGAATGTTTTTTAAACTGAAGTAATCAACTTCTTCTGATTTAGTGTATACACTAAATACATTCATTTAAATTATATTTCTAAGTACAGAATAGGTGGCATAGTTTTTTTATAATACTTATATCTAATATATCAATTTGTATACACAATTTAATTGAGTTGTCTGAATACATTTACCACGGTTCCTTCTTATCTATTCCTGCTCCCCCCGCACAGTGTAAAAGTTAATTTTCTACAATTCATTGGAATGTAAATGATCTTTTGCTAACTTGGACAACTGGTTTCCATCTGTGATTTAAGAGTCTCATGATTTTCCCCTTTGCCAATTACTTCCAAAACATGAAATTTTGATGAAGGCAATTAGCCTTTTCCTGTAAATATGTTTTTTTCTTTGACAAATGTTTATGAAAACCTCAAATCTGATGATTACTGATTTGCCATCTCCTCTAAATATAAAAGAACATTTATAGTACAAAGTGAATATCTGAGATTACAGAACTGATTGACCTGTGTGAAATCTGACTTCAGTGGTTAGACGGTATTTTTAGTGTGTGGTTAATTAGAAAACATCTACAAAGGAAAATGAGTTCTTCTTAGGTCAAAGGGAGGTTCATTTATTTTACTCACTTAGAATTCTTTAGTGGTAACAAATTGCACATCAGCCAATGTGGTAAAAATAGATACAGAGATTCAGAACTACTTGAACACAGTATTCATTTGCACCAAATTTTTAAATTTTCAGTCCCTAGGATATTATATAGACCAAAATAAAAAAAAAAGACTGGGGAAAGGGTGAAGGAAAAGGGAAGGAAATAACTACAGTGGAGGCTGTATTGCAAGAAAGAAAGAAAAGAAAGAAAGAAAGAAAGAAAGAAAGAAAGAAAGAAAGGAAGGAAGGAAGGAAGGAAGGAATTCATTTGCACCAAATTTTTAAATTTTCAGTCCCTAGGATATTATATAGACCAAAATAAAAAAAAAAGACTGGGGAAAGGGTGAAGGAAAAGGGAAGGAAATAACTACAGTGGAGGCTGTATTGCAAGAAAGAAAGAAAAGAAAGAAAGAAAGAAAGAAAGAAAGAAAGAAAGAAAGGAAGGAAGGAAGGAAGGAAGGAGGAAAGAAAGAAAGAAAGAAAGAAAGAAAGAAAGAAAGAAAGAAAGAAAGAAAGAAAGAAAGAAAGAAAAAGAAAGGAAGGAAGGAAGGCCGGGAAAATTAGGAAGGATTGGGTATTGATTCCAAGCATGATGTGTTGTTTGGAGCAAACCTGATTGGAGCTGTATTAACAAGGTTTTGGATGTCTCTCTCTCTCTCTCTCTCTCTCTCTCTCTCTCTGAGGACCCCATTTTCTAACATCTGAGGGATGGCAAAGGGCTCTGTGTGCTTCTTTGAATACTTTGGGGATTAAATGCAAAATAAAGCTCAAGAGCTGGGACTGGAGGTTCCATTTGACCCAGCCATCCCTCTGCTGGTATCTTTCCAAAAGAATTAAAAGAATCATATCACAGAGATATATGCTCCCCTATGTTTATAGTGGCTCAGTTTGGAATAGCTAAAACTTGGAAACAGCCCATTTGCCCATCAGTTGGAAACTGGATAAAGAAGATGTGGTTTTTCTATAAAATGGAATACTACTCAGCTATAAAGAATGAGAAATTAGAGTCATTCATAGGAAAATGGATACATATTGAGGATATACTCCTAAGTGAAATAAATAAGTCACACAAGTGTAAATACCAAATAGATTCTCTGGTGTGTATAAACTATAATAGTACATAAAATCCTAATGATATAATGGACAATGTGAAATAGGAAGAAAGGGGCTAAAGGTGTAGGGAAAGTGGGAAGGGTAGGGGAAAGCTAATAAGGGAAAATATGAGAAAAAGAAAAAATGGAGATAAAGTGTTTATAAATGGGGAGGGGAGGAGGGGTGAAGGGAGGGCAGGGACAAGGGTGAAAATGAGAAACAAGACCTGTCCTGTGAAGGTACAAGATCCCAATGACGAATGTTACTGTACTGTGTACCTAAAATGTACCAATAAATGCAATGAGGGAAAAAAATAAAGCTCGAGTGCCCTAACATAATATATTAAAAAGCAAAAACTCAAGTATTACAATTTTTAATATTTGGCAGGTCATATGATGGCAATCCTGGGGCTTGGTAATCATTCCATGCTAAATCTGAGTTGATAAAAAAAAAAGACCAAGTCAATGAAATATAACAGTGATGTCAAATCAAATCAATGTATTATTTAAAAATACCAGTTAATTTTACCCCAAGCCCCAGTTGTATAGGTCAACTAAATACACAACGAACCATGCAAAGAGAAGAAAAAAAGAATTGAACTCAGGAGGTAGCTGAGGGGTAGAGCTCTTGCTCGGCACGCATGAATTCCTGGGTTCAATCATCAGTACTTAAAAAGTATTTCTAGAGAGTACTAGAATTGTCTTGTTGGAAATGGTGGCATCTCTCTTCAGTAACACTGGGCTAGGGTTTGTATCTCAGGGAGGAAGGGAGGGAAGGAGGGTGTGAGGGAGAAATAAGTTACGAATGATATTTAGCAGGAAACATGTCGGGTCTTGATGGGCAGTAAGAAAAATTAAGCTAAAAAGTTTAAGAGAAATATTTTTCTTCCTTCGCCTGCCTCCACCCCCGTGTTATTTTTTAAAATTATTTCACCCCTCAATAGAATTCTGGTTCCATCCTAGACATTTGAATTGAAAAACATAAAATGAAATGTAACATCATCAAGATGTAGAGGGCTGGGGATTTAGCTTAGTGGTTCCGCTTGTTACTCAGATGTTAAATGTAGAAAGACTGGTCATCTGCTGATGGTGTGATTGGAGGAGGTGGACACTGCAGGGGTCTGGTTGGAGGAATTTGGGTCCTGGGGTTGTTCCCTTGCCTGGGACACTGAGATCCCTGCCTCTCCTCTTTCTCGTTGCTTCCGGCACCAGAAGACAAGAATGTTTCCCACACAAGGCATGCCGTGTTCATGATGTCTTGCCACGCCACAGGCCCAAAAGCAATGGACCCTAACTAAAGCCTCTGAACCTGTAAACAAAAATAGTTTCTCCTATTGAAGTTTGTTTTCTCAGGTATTTAGTCACAGTGGCGGACAGTTACCTCCCACAATGAGTGCAAAAATAGTTTACGTAGAAATAGCAGAAACAAACTCATAAGTAGAAAACCGTGATTTGTGACAACATGGAGGGAACTAGAGGAGGTTGTACTGAGGGAAATAATTCAAGCACAGAAATACAAAGGTCACGCCATCATTTCTAAGTGAAATCTAAAACAGGAGCGCTCAATTGCCCTAGAGAACAGAATAGGGGTACAGCAGCTGGACAGGGAAGGAAGGGGGTAATGTCAAAGACTATACAAATTCTCAGCAAACTAGGTGCTGTATATTTTTAAATTTATTAGAGACAAAATTTGAAATATTTTTATTATAAGCAGTGTTCAATATTTGAGATGATGCATACATTGCACACTTGATTTATTCACATTCTTCATAAACCCAAACATGACTTTGTATTCTTTAAATGTATGCACTTGAAAGTTATCAATTTACAATAAAAGCAAAATAGATACGTGTTTCAAGAAAACAAAAGACAGAATTAGGCCTGTGGGAGCCCAGGAGTCTCACACAACGAACTGAGTACATGGGCTTATATACTGCTGACAGCCTTCCATCCTCTTCTGGTGCTGAAACACTTCTGCCTTGTTTTGCGGAGTATCAATATCCTTTCAGAAAGTCCTGTACCCTTGGCTCATGATACGTTTAATACAATGTCTCCTTGAGAGTAATTTCATTACCACCTGAGATTCTGAGCACTATTTATTTCCACAAGAAATGTTTGTGTGTGTGTTTTCTCAGTCACACACGCATACACACACAGGGCACATGTACACTGGAAAAATAAATGAGGTGTGAGGTGTTAGAAGAAACAGAGATGCCGGAAAAATGCCACGACTCACACAGAGCAGGGTCCGAAGCCGGGGAGGAAGATGGAAGATGAAGAAACGAAGAAACGGTGACTATTCTTGAAGTTTGGGGCCAGGTAGACCCGAACTATAGCTCGTGGGGAGCGCTGGCCTAGGAGGAAAGCCGTCAGGAGGTAGCAGGCGGGGAACAGGGAAGGGTACAATGTAACGGTCTCCTGGGGCGGTGCGCTCCAGGTTCTACAATATCATTAACAGACTTTGTATGTTTGACTAAGTGATCTGTGGAGGAAAAAACAGTAGGGAGTAGGCGAAGGGACATGTTCAGTTCAGCCCGTGGCAAAGAAAAAAAAAAGCATAAATTACAAGTATAATTGAAGTAAATTTCAGAAGGATTTGTTGTGTGCAAAATATCGGAATAGGTGATTTCGGAGTTTCCAAAGTTTCTGCTCCTGGTGTTTATACATGTTTGGGAATATTCATGAAGAAGCAAAAATTACTTTGTCCTAGATGGTTACCCTATAAAGTTAGGAGATGAACCAAAGAATTTCTGGCTTCATACTGAAAGTTTTATGAAAATGCCCCACAATTGTAAATTTCTGTTTCTAAGAGAACACATTAAGTTTTCACTGAGTACCTACAGTACTACAATTTAACGGTTTCCAACCCACAGAAGAAACTTAGAATTCATAGGTAGGATAATAAATAAAAGTGATTGTGGAATTCCCTGCTTGGAACTGACAGCCACTTCAAATGGGTTTTTAAAAAGTAACATCACCAGAAACATCAGGAAACCAGGTTGTTATAAAGATTTTTAAAAGCTGCCACCGGAAGGTTAGAATAGGACAAAGTGCTAGTGATTTGCAAAGCTGGTATGTAAACCCTAGTGACAGTGATATCTGAGGTACGAGTTGGTATACCAGGTTCTCAATCCATACAAAAAGCACAGGGAAAAGTATTTAGATTTTCACATGCTGCAAGAGTGGGAAGAATGAACGTTCAATGTATGAAGTATTTTTTAAATGAACTCTGTACTTTTAAATACCTTTGTTTATTACTGTGGCATCTTCCTTCTTTTATATATTTTTAAAATGTATTTCATTTATTTATGTTCATTTATCTAATTATTAGTCATTTTTTATATATCTTCAGGAAGCCAAGTAGAGAATTTTCCAGTTTTTCTCTAAGGTTAATCCTTTACAAACAAGTGCTGACACCAAAGATTGAATAAGTTCAGTTGCATCTTTGTGTTTGAAAAGAAAAACAAAAGATAAGGAAAAACGATCTTTGCACGTGACATTTTGAGAAAGAGAATATTTTGTCTTTAGATAATGTGAAATCATTTCACAGCTGAGGACATTTCTAAGAACTCCACAGCGGAAGTTATGAATAGCTGGGGACTGAGGCTATTTTCATCTGAGATCCTTGACAGAGAACCAGCATCCAACTCCTTCATAATTTCTGGGATGCAACTTTCAATTGCATTCACAGCTTTTGTTTGCCACCATCTTCACAGAGAGACAACTTCACATATGCTGATGAACTGTGAAAAAAATTGGCTGTCCACAGTGTATGTGTGTCGAATTAGACATGGAATTCTTGCTCTCCACTCTGCATTGAGCAGCACTGTTTACACAGAGGACACGGCAACCCAGGATTGGGAGGAGTCTTCTCTATTCAATAAATGAAGACTATGAACAAAATTGAGTACACGAGGGTTTTAGTTTACATAAAATGAATCGAACTGAAGGCGTATAGATCAGAACTAAAAGTTTAAACAGTATATTATAGTTTACATATAAATGTATAAGAAAATAAGTAAGAGTTTTACAAATTTCTAAAAGTTGAAAAATGAAATATAATTGAAAATATTTTAACTTGACAGTTAACCTTGTTATGTGCTGGTTGAAAGCGCAGTAACTGTGAGGTTCTGACATCCTAAGCCTATTCTTACCCCTTATGTTATTACCCCTGTACCCACTCCTGATGATAGTTGACAAGTTTTCTTCCAATGACATTTTTTTTTGGGGGGGTACCAGGGATCAAACTCAGGTCCTTGGCCTTACAAGCAGGCAGAGTAACCACTGAGCTAAATCCCTGGCCCCTTTCCAATGACTGTTTTATGTTAGACTTAAACATAGTTTTCTAGAACCAAGAGTGAAATATGAACAGCTGTTCCCACTAAATAGTATGAAAATGCCACATGACCAGGCAGAATTTGACAGGAATTTGTATGGAAAGAGTGACACAAACAGAAGAAGTGGAAACAGGTCCTTCTGAGAGGAAATTTTGAGATTAGATAAAATAATCGCATTTTATGGTCTCTTTATATCAACAGATGGATAAAGTCTTCACAAGCCTAGTGAAAGCAGAAGTTACAAAGATAATGAACAACTGTTACTTAAGAAATTAAAGAGTTTCTGAGCTCTAAAAATCGTAGCAAAGAAAAACAAAACAAGTACTTTTGTAAGATAATTTTAATTTTACACAGTTGAATCTACTAAGACATATGCTGATGTTGCTTTATTGATACTTCAAAAGATCTACTAATTTTCTTTTGATTTACACCAGGTATATTTCATACCTGCGTTAAGAAATTTACTTCCTTTTCTGAATCTAAACTACTTGTCAGAATTATTTATACCATAACCCTGGAGACGGGAACACATTTTAGTTTAGAGCTAGCATTTCAATTCAATTTAGTTGCTATGATAAACACAGCGTTTGGGCAGGAAAATCAGAAGGAGCCTACTTTTATGATATGTATGTGCCTTTCCTGGGGCCTGGTGGGTGGGATAATATATGCACTCAAGAAAATCCCTGCACGGCTGTCTGGATGAGGAGAACAAGGATACTTTCAAATTTGCTCGCATAGCCTGCAAAGCACAAAGAAGGCCACTGTCTTGGGTACGATAAATCGCAAGCTCTTGAGCTGAAATATTCTCAGGAAGTGTTTCTTTTGTCCTTGGATCGCCTGCATCCAACCGTCAGTAGGAGCCCCATGAACGCCCTTTTTCGTGATGTATCATTTTTCACCTCACAGGCGGCACGCAAACAGAAATCTCCACTTACCAGGTTATCCGTTCACAGTCGCAGCCACATCTGTTAAGGACGTCCGCCGAGGTTCCCAAGTGACTCCTCCAATGACCCTCGCGACCAGCGCGCAGCACCCAGTGCGCCTGGTAAGTTCATCTTGAAAACACGGGTGACGGGACAGACTGGCACAGTCCGTGAAGCATCAGAGCGCTCACAAGTCAGCGGAGTCTGCACCTGAGAGTCGGGGCTTGGACAAGGACGCCTGTGATCTGTGATCTGGAGAGCTGGTAGGCGGTCACCTGTCACTCAGAGAGGGGCAACTCCAAGCATCAAATGGGATCCGAGCCTTTGAAAAATTGGAAGAAACTTGGACATTTAATGCATAGGAAAATCACTGATTTTGCAGGTTCCAGATTCTTTTTCAGTATCTGCAGAGCTGGTGAAATCACTTTTCCTTGCTGGATCTTTAGGCACCTGAAGTTGCAGGATGGCTTTTTTTTTTTTTTTCCTAATTTCTTTGAAAGGAATGCTAGTTTGTTTTTCTGTGAGTTTCATCTTCTAAACGCTGAGACTATTATTACCTCCGATGGAACTCCACTGGCCTCTCTTCAACTCGTTACAGCTTCCTCAGTGTTTGAACACAGGATCTTACTTCCACGTTGCCCCTCATGTCTCCTCTAGCTGTACGATTTATGACAAATCCTTTCACATCGGGCCTTTTAAGGTCCGGTTTAAAGTTAAGTCTCAGAATGCTTTATGTATGAAAAGGAAACGGAACACAGGCTTTTCTCCTCCTTCGGTGGGAGAAGAGAGCTTCATGTGAGAGAGAGAGAGAGAGAGAGAGAGAGAGACAGAGAGAGAGACAGAGAAACATGCCTGGGCATGCGGAGTATTCCGTCTGTAAATTTCTGAAGAAAAATATCTATTCATTGCAGCATTGCTGAAGATGGTTTAATTCTTCTCTGCCTCTCCCTCTCTCTCCCTTATACCTTTTTTTTTTTTTTTTTTTTTTTTTTTTTTTGGTACCAGGGATTGAATTTGGGACCCTG
>NW_022900928.1:7088318-7143562 GCF_012274545.1 Fukomys damarensis
TTTTTTTTTTTTTTTTTGGTATCGGGGACTCAGGTCTTTGCGCTTGCAAGGCAGGCCACCGAATCGCTGAGCTAAATCCCCAGCACCACAAATACCCTTAAGTTAGCTTTGCTACAAACCAAACCAACAATAAAAATACATCTACAGTAAATAATTGACCACTTACTAATACAGTTAAATATGAAATATTCATTTGAATGAATGATAACTAACGAAAACGCCAGGTATTACACTTATCCAAAAATATACACTAAAATATTTAAGATACCTTTGGGTGGTCCTTTCTACCTCAAATCTGTGAAAATTCTAAAAAATAGTAATGCTTCTTTGTAGATCCTCCCGTGTTATTAGATGAACTGTATACCAGCAACATATTTTAGTGTATGGCTCAGTGAGAAAGTCTAAGTGTGAACTTTTAGTGGGTTACCTCACAATAATCCTCTGATATATTTTAGGGTATCAAAATGAATATTAATTTGCCTGTGAAAAATCATGCTCTGTACATTAAGTACCATAATCATCTCAGGATATAGTTGTATCGTAGTAAATTTTAATTATGCATTATTAATTCATCATCATTACTGGAGAAAATTTTGAGACGTTGAATGAAACTTGTTAGAAAATTACCCAGCGCTTATTTTTATTTCTTCCAGGAAAACTAGAAACAATTGCTTGTAGAAATTGTAAATTTTAAACATCATCAGTTTTTGTGCTGAATCCCTATTTTTCTAAGACAAGAGGTTACATCTGCTGTTTATATGCTCCTTCAGCATCTACGGATTTTATGAGCTTCATTCTCACGGTACATCTGCTTTCATGTGTGATTAATATTCTGTAGATGGAATGTGACATTAGAAAACAAATTATCTGTGATCAACTTTACAAACTAATCTCTTCTGCTCCATTGTAACTTAGGGTATACGGTAAAGTACTTTCCTACTTTAATTGGAATGTAGAGAAACAAGTTATCAGATGGGAGAAAGAATGATACCTACCCTTGCTAAATAACACATGGTCTCATCAATTCTACTTCAGGTCTTGCTAGAAACACAGTCGCAGACCTTAGTGTAGACTTAATGGGTCCAAGTCTACATTATATAGAGGTTTATAGCTATACCGAAGATGGCAAAACCTTCAATGAATTCATTTTAAAAGAATTAAAACTAACCAAAGGACTTGATAATGTATCATTTTATTTGAATTACTGATTTATATTACCAAACAATGAATTTTACTTGTATCTAACGATCAGAACACATATGGATAGATAAATAATAGATCAAATGTAGACCTGAGGGTCAACATTCTTTTTTATTTACTTTAGTCATGTTTCATGAGTCTCCCTAACAGAAAATATATGATTGATATCAACAGTTTTTGACTCAACTAAAATATGTGGCCTTTCACTATAGCATTTTATTTTTCTTATAATGATTGATGTGATTTCTATTGTTTGCCAATTGTAAGAATTGTGAGCTCTAAGTTGGTTTGTCATCCTTTAACTCTACTACTGAGGATTTCAGATACAGTTTTATTTTTCTCCTGGAATTTTGTAACATGCTTTTAATTGTAATAATGCCTGTCATTAAATTAAAAATGAAAGAAAACATATAAGCAAAGAAGAAAAATCTGTTCACTCTCTCCTTCCAAGGAAGAAAATTAGCAGCCTTAAACTCAACCTAACCACTCAACTAAACTCATATAGGTTTCTACAGTGATAACTAGCTACCTTTTTTCTTTTATAGTTAGGGTTTATAATGTGCATCTTTTAAAATCTAAATTAGATTTATACTAACCCAATTAGAACAAGGTATGAAAGTCCTTCTCTTACATGACTCCACTCTTTCCCCTTTTGTTTGGAGTCTTTACCTCTTTATGTTACTGACCTAATATAGCATCAAAATTAATTCCTGCTTTATATAATCTTACATCTTTTAAAAAGTTTAAGAAAATAGAGAACACAAATATATTTGTAATTTTCACCTTCGTGATTGGTGGCTCTTGGTCCTCCATGTATTCCCACACCTTTCGTGTGTGTTGCTATGATAAAATGTGAAACTGCCATTTATTATATGCACAACAAAACCATTTTATAGGTGTTATGTTAGGAATCTTTTTTAAATTACTAGGAAGAAATAGACATAATTATATGTAATTTCTCAATTTTTATCCTTGGCTTCTCCCCAGCAAGGGTGAATTTTTGTGTGTGTATAGCTTCCAGTTCCTGTATTGTGTCACTGTCTTTCAGCCTGAATAATTTCCTTTAGGGTTTCTTTGAAGGCAGATTTGTTATCAAAAGCTCTGTTCAGTTTGTATTTAGAAGACAAGTTCTAGTTTACTCTTTATTTCAGAAATAGAATTTTGGTGCACGTAGGATTTTGGGGGTGACAGTTCTTTTTTATTTTCTTTTTCATTCCAAGAATGCAAATATCTACCACTGTGTCTGGATTTCATTGCTTCCCGGGAGAGGTCTTGTTCATTCACTCGATTGGATTTTGTGACATATGGTGGCACTTTTCTTTCTACTTTCAGCAATTTTTAACTTTGGCTTTTAATATTTGGATGATGTTGTGTCAAAATGCAGATCTATTTGGATTTATCCTGCCTTGAATTCATTCAGTCAGTGAATACACAGATTAATATTTTATCATATTTGCAGTAATGGTCATTATTATGTTTTTAAAATCCTGCTCATTTTTGTATCATTTCCATTTTGTTAGTACTTATGGATTTTTTCCATATTGTTTTGACCTCCTAGTTTTCTGTATTTTTCTTCTCTCTTAAGAGTTCATAACCTCTATTTATTTATATTTAAATTTGCTCACTACTTTTTTAAACCCATGATCGATCTTTTCTATGGAATTTTGCAGTTGGTCCAATCCTTTCATCTTCAGAATTCCATTTATCCATTTGCCAAGATAATTTCTATCTCCTTAGTTATTAAGAGTATCATGATAACACAAGTTAAAATAATACTTTCCTTTTCTAATACAAGTATATATTGTTCTTCAAACTATGAAAACCTGTTAAAAATGTCTGCTTTCTATGCCCAAAATATAGCCGCCCCCTAAGAAACTTTTGTTGTCTTTCTTTTTTACTGTGTCCCACTTTGCCTGTATCTGCATGTTTGTAATTTGCTTATTTTTGAGGGTAACTTAAACTTTTACAAAACTTACCTATCGGCACTTCTGTCTTTTATTAATGAGTCCTGCTAAATGAATTACCATTACTTTCCTTTAAATATTCTCTATCATTATGTTTATCTCCTTCAAACTCATTTTGTTAGATACAGAAATAGCACTATAAAATATTGCAATGTAAAAAGCATAGTTTATGAATCTTCTAGATTTTTATATTTACAAAGCAAGCATGACATTGTATATTTCTTCATTTGTGGTAGTTTAAAGTACGCCTTTTGATGTTTGCTTCTTTTATGAAGAAGTGCTTCTTAGTTCTATTTTGCTATTGGCATTATTCTGCCTACTTATTTGCAATGTTGCTTATTCTCAAGGCTAAAATTTTTCTTCTAGCTATATTACCAGCTTTCTCCTTTAATAATATTTGGCTGGAAAACTGAAATCTTCAGAAGTTCAATCTCAGTGAGATTGTAGTTTGTACATAGATGATATTTTCCCTTCCATTTGCTTAAGTGCCAACCTAAAGTTAAGAACTTTAATATGATAGCCGTTGATGTTTTATTAGTCTTGAGTACATGGTAATCACTCCAACTACCATATATTTTACCAGAGTAGATTTCATTTTTGCACCACACCCAAATACTTACCTGAAAAATCTCAGTATGTTTAAGAGGACATTGGTGAATAGAATTTTCTCTGTTCCCCTATCTGTATTTTCTTTTGAACCTCTTTGGATCTGAAACATTAAAGACAACTCAAAAAAGTTACTTCTTTTTTTTAGTGAAACTGTTTTCACAGGGTTTGCATTAAGCTTTCTTGCCAGCCTACCCTATGAACAAAATTTCCAGGATGACTCTCTAGCCTTTCCAGTGCTGGTTGGCTTTGTACTTCAATTCCACGGATAGGGCAGGGGTTTAACTGACATTAGGATCATAAGTACAGGGCCGGGGATTTAGCTCAGTGGTTCCACTGCCTGCTTCACAAGCATAAGGATCCCAGTTTGAGTCCCACAATCAAAAAATGATCCTAAGTACAAATAAGCAGAAGACTTTGCAGAAGAAGTGGGAGTGGAGAACAAAATAAAATAGGAATAAGAATTTGTAGCTTTTTGCTTTATTCTGTACTTACTCCAACGTCCAGAACCTAGAACCCTACATTAGATGCCCTGCATGGAGTTTTTTCAAAGCTCTGTAAGGAATTCATTTTTTTGGAACCCTTGACCTGATTTCTCTTAAATATGAATATTTACAAAGTCTTAAGATCCAATTAACAACATCTATCCTTGGTAACCAAGCTGAGCACTTTTTTCTATTATACTACCCTCAGAAAATGTTACTAGCTGAGGAGATAAAGTATTATTCTTTTTTTGCTACCGGGGATTAAACTCAGGTCCTTGCACTTGCAGAGCAGGTGCCGGAACCACTGAGCTAAATCCCAGCCCCAGATTAAACATTATTTAAAAAGACATTGGGAATCTTTGTTTATGCAGCTAACACATAAAACTATCGATTGATTTGTTATCTGAAGACCAGCTCTGATTACAGTCAGATGCTGCAACAGATAAATGATGCTGATCACCTTGGGAAAACTGTTCCAGTTTTGCTGAGGTTTCTGGTTTGGAAAATGCAAATACGCTGTTTTTTGGGGGTTTTTTTTGTTGTTTTTTTTTTAGTGGCTTATATAGGATCGGAGGAAAATACTCAATAGTAAAATATCCCAGGGTATATTATCTTAAAAATAATTGATTTTGTGCTATTAAAGGGCTTTTTCTTTAATATTTCTAGTAGAATAATGTCATATTGTTTGTGATAGCAAATTATTGTCCCCTTTTCATCAACTTAAATCCTAGTTTCAGCACTGTTACAACAGACATCCTTAGTTATAGAAGCTCTCTCTGCTGATGGCTTAAAACCAGGTACCAAAATAGCATAGACACTGATTTTAGTCTTTGAAAGAAGTAAGACAAAAACTTTCAGAACTTGAAGGTTTTGCATATTAAAGTCCTCAGTTTCCACTGGAAAACTTCACAGCTACAAAGCAAAACTTGTTTGTTATTTTAATACATGTCTTTGAGAGGGAAAATTCTTGTACTTTAAGCTTCATATACATTCAACTCTTGCAGCAAAATAAAAGCAGAGGAAATCTGCTAAAAGACTCAGTTCAGCAGAGAAATCAAGCTCACTGAGCTGCTTCTTGGGTTTAACTCTGAACTTGAGGAGTTAATTTACTTCCCCAGATTTTCATTCCTTCTCAGGAAAACATGTAGGGGAAGGGGTTGAGACTGTGATATATTCTATTTTATCATCATTTAGCTTCAGAAATCAATCGGTTTACAGTATGGTTATAAAATACATAACAACTTATAGAACAAAGTTACATAGCAGGAGTTATTGACTTTCAAATTGTACTTTAAAAATCATTTTATGTTCATGTAACATTTTCCACACATACAGTGAAGACTTGTTTTCCTTGAAATTGAGGTTAAGGTGAAATAACTATTGGAAAGATCTAGATCACCAAATGACTGGGTTGAAACTGAGAGGAATGGACAAAATTATGAAATAAAGAAAGTATGAAGTGAGTGGGAATATGCAATATTTTAGAGTCCTACTTAAACTGTCCAACGTCTAACAAAATTTACCCTAATTGAGCACAGGGGAATTTGGAACATAATAAGATCTAAGGTCTGTGAAAGATGGGTTTCACTTTTATATCCCAACTACTTAAAAAGCACCTATCGAATAAAAAAAAAACACAGATGATCAGAATGAATTTAATGAATTATTCATGCCTCCTTTAGTGTAGTAGAAGATAAGTGACTGTTTTGTCTTATTCTATGGAAAGAAACAGGTGGTTTTTAATATGAACTATGTAAATGATGTTTTCTTTTCCCTGGCACATCCTTCAGTTTCTACTCCTGTTTCCTACTCTTTCCCAATTGCAAATACGATGGCTAAATTGTCAGACCCGTCCTTTTTTTTTTTTCTTGCTTCACATTCCTCCTCCTCCATCCGAGTGAAGCCACTTCATTTACATATAGCGTTTCACCACATTTCATTATTCCAAAGGCAAGTATTCTTGCTTCATTCCTCCTCCTCCATCCGAGTGAAGCCACTTCATTTACATATAGCGTTTCACCACATTTCATTATTCCAAAGGCAAGTGTTTCATTAAAAGGCAATCAGTCAGCTAGGGTCAGGTGCCACCTTATTATTGAAGCCATCCTTGTGACTGGCTAGCACAAAGGTCGAGGCTAAATTTAGCACCCTCTCTCCAGCTCAGTGACGTCATGGCCAGACTTGTTCCAAAATTTATTCCAATCTCCTCCTTTGGAAGACTATTTGGACAATTTTTGGTTTTTGTTTGTTTGTTTGTGAATATTAGGAAACATGTCCAATTTAGTACCATTTATAGTACAACTTTGATAAGACTTCTTTCACTGGTGTTGAAAGTATCCAAATAAACAAAGGAAGCTTTCTTTTTTTTTTTTTTTTTCCGGGTGCTTTCTTAAGAAGAGCAACACATTCATTTAGAAGGTCATTTATAAATATTTGGCCAATATTTATAATTTTAGTATTATTATGACTTTGGCACTCAGTATAAAATATTTCCCTTTCATGTATATTATATATTCCTGTATTTCACAAAATTATTTCCTCTATTTTCTTGTGTTTCACTGAAGTCCAGCCAAGATTTCCATGCCAACTAGTGTAAATCCTAAAGATCGTCATCACTGAGAAAGTGTTCCAAAGATGCTCATCACCCCGTGAGAAAGGGAGAAACAGGATAATAAACAGTTGGGACACAGTGGGATCCGTGGACTGGGGCCGAAATTCAAGACAGCATAGACACACACAGGAGCTTCATTACATAGAACATCGTAGGATTTCTGAGGGAAATGGTAGCTAAGATGTGAAAATATACAATATTTACTAGGAATATATAGCATGGATAGACTGAAAGAAAATATGAACCATTTCAGGAAGAGAGATTACGAGATGGCAAAGTGTAGAGGTCAGAAAGAGCTTGAAAGATTAGAGAAAATGAAATTATTAGTATCATGTGGTCAGATATTATGTGGGGGGGTAGGCCTGCACCACACATATTTGGATTTTTCTGGAATGTTAGCATTAAGGGGTCAAAGAAAGAAGAGAACAACAAAGACTCCAATGGAGCAGAAGCTTTTAAATTATTGCGGAAAAAAGGTAAAGAAAACTTTAATCGTTACTGAAATCTACACATTACCACAAAGTTATCAGTTTTCCAGGGAGGCAAGTAACTTGTTCTGTTCCTAGGGAAGACTGTTACATACTCATATTTCTAGAATTTTCTTCCTTACTCTGACGTAATTCCACGTATTTCTTGATATTTCCTTTACAGGCCACATCTCTCATGAAGTTTTTCTTGGCATTCACTAAGTAAATGCATTTCTCCTACTTCTGAACCTGCATAGCTGCATTTCTCTTTTAAATATGATGCTATGTGGAAATCTTCCTTGATGGATAAATATTTGGAAACTTAACCTCTTCTTCTATGCCAGGTTCTTGAGGGAAGGTGCAAGAAAATTATTTCAGCACTCTAGGAAACTCAGATTGATAAATTGTTAAATTGAAGAATCTTTTATTAGCCACAATAGAAAGTTAGAAAAATTCTAGTGATACAGTTACAGAAATCTTTAGTCGTGATAAAGAGGGAAACCAGAAGTATTATTTTCCAAACTTTTAACTCTGCATGAGATGGTAAGGTCAGCAAGGCAGCCAGTATTTTTCTTGTCAATTTCAAGCTCTCAATTTAGCTGATGGTCCTGAAACAGCAATTGAGAAAACTTCCCACTGAAGAAGCTCGCTCAACTGCTCATGTAGAGATCGAAGGACCACAACAACAGCCGTGTAGGGAATCAACCATGGCACGAGTTCAAATGGAGTTAATAATGAGTTTGGGATAAGATTTCTTTCTCTGAACAATGAGCTCAGCCAGTGTTTGAATCCCTGTCTCTGAAGTGAATATGTGGGTTTCATGCAACAGCCATTTTATTGAAAGTCTACTTCTTGCTTTGATCTTCCGGGACAACCGGACACCAAGGTCCATGATGACGGAGATGAGGATCAGCAAGGGCTCCCTTCAGCTATTATTATCCAACTATTATGTGCATTTGTAATATGGTTGTAGTTTAAAATTTACTATTTAGAGATGTGACTATGTCCAAAGTTAATGGATACATAATACTTTATCATTAATTTTGTTTTATATTTCTATGTTTTTGTTCAAAGCCATGAATTAGATATTTTCATTGTTCCACTTAGCAGATGAGAAAACCATCTTCTAAATGTCATTTTTTAGCGCTTAGGACTTTCTTCTATATTCCTCACAATCTTTTATTCTCTAGGCAAAATGTGTTCAAAATTGCCTCATTGTCATGCTTGGTCTTAGTTTTGGGTTCACCTCTTACAAACAAACCACCAGCCTGGGTTTCCTTTGATCATTCATTGGCAGATTTTCATCAATAAAAATTTTAATGAAAGACTGAGAATTTTCTACTTTATTAGAATCTCTGAAGTTTCAGTTTTATTTTGAAAAAAAAAATTTTACAACGGGCTACACTGAAAATAAGAAATTACAGGCTTGCTTAGAGTGCCACATTTAAATAACTCATTTTATTCCGTGTATAATAATATTTACTAATAATTTAATACTTTGATGTTAAAGAACAGTTGATAAATTACTTCTTATATTGTGAAGGCATTAGACAATGTTCTCTTTAAATTAGAATTATTCTCCAATTATCTCCACAGGATAAGTTCAATGACATATTTCACATATGTTCTTAGAACAATAAAAGTAGCTCATTAGGAAAAAGGGCTGCATCTACCTACACAATTTTCATCTTCTGCACTTTGACTTTTTAAACTAAACATTTCCCATCTTCTCTCTTGGCACAGCTTGGATACAGGAGCTGAGACTTCGCCATTAGCAGTTCAGAGTCACATTTACAAAGGGAAGCAGACATCAGAGGCCCGGCTGCTGTGAGCTCCTGGAGCAGAAGCGCCCTGGGAAATCATTTCCCCGCGTCACAAGGGCAAAGGCCTCCTTCCTCAGAACTGCGGAGAGAAACTCGTTCAAGGTCTTCCGGCATCGAGGCTGCCAGAGGACACCCATGAAAAAGGCAGCTTTCCTCCCCTCTTCTCACAAAAAGAAACTGCCACTAGGAGAATGGCTTGTCCAAGTAAAGCAGACACGAAAATAGATTGTAGTGAGAATAGAAAGGAGCCTGGCAGGCTGTAGTGTTGTGGCCACAGATTCTGTCACGTGGCTCAAGAGTGGGACTTTTGTCTTTCTGTATTTTGGAAAAATAAGAGAAAACTCACTGCAAATAAAACCTGAACACCGCAAAGAAAGAACAAAGGGGTCCTATTTTATACATAATTTATCATTTGGGTAGTAACTTTAAAAAGAAAAAGCCTGTGAAGATCCTTTCATTAAGATTCATTTAATTACTTCTGTGTGTACTTGATATGGATGCTTTTAGTCTGCATAATACTTTTCTCACTGCTTTATAAATATACTTCCCCCTATAAACTATTTAATATGTATGCCTTTAATGCTAGAACCCCAATACTCAAAATTAATGTTCCTTTTATTGCAGGCTTTTAAAGAAATATTAATGCTCTTACATTAAAAAACACTCTTCTTTTTTCAGAAACTTGGATGGATTTATGAGTAAAGCTCTTTAAGCCTGAAATCTTGGTGTTGAGTTGTAGTTGTGTTTATGTATGGGGTAAGGAAGGTGATACGTTTGATTAGTGTTTTAAAATTTTTCTACTTATTTTCATTCAAAAATGTTAATGCAATGAGCGAATTCTAGCAATAAAATTTTCAAGAATTTAAAATATTTTTAAAATAACCTATTTTGTTGATTTTTATTTATTTCTTCTTGCCACTTATGAATTCTCTTATTCAATCATGTTATTTTTTTAGGGTTGTTATGCTGCTCCTGATCTAACTTCTTGAATTGAACCTTAAGAGAATTAGATAGCTGAAAAGAGAGATAGATACGATAGATAGACAGACAAATAAGTAGATATAAAAGTAAACAATATTTCCAATTACATACTAGTATGACTGTGTCAAACTTCATCTTGTTTTGCTATTCTGATTCAAGTTTCTATATAGATAAATTGAAATACATCCACTTGTGTAAACAGTTTAGTAGTACTTGCTATTATATGAACAGATTTGTTTACCTTTCACTACAAGCTAATTTTAAAACATTTTGAAAACCCTCCAAAAACTCTCCACATTCATCAATCATCAAATCATCATTCTTTAAACTTCTTACTGACTGAAGTTATGGTATCTGGAAGTTGATAATACACTCTACACTTTTAAGGATTTTGTACATATTTTGATAAATGATAAATGAGGTCAAATGACACATAGTTTTCTATTACTGGCTTATCTCATTTAGCATCATGTTTTCAGTTTCCATATATTTTGTAACACATATCAATATTTCATTCTTTAGTTGACAAATAATACTCTATGGTGTGTGTGTGTGTGTGTGTGTGTGTGTGTGTGTATTTTTATATATAATATATGTATATATAATATATATGGTATAAATATAATATATATGGTATATAATATATTTTATATATTATATATATGATATTTTTTCATTGTGGCTTAAATTTTCATATTTTTATGATATTCTTCAACCAAAATATGTTCACCATTATATTTTTTAGTTTCTAAATATATGATTCAAAATAAATATAATCCTCCTGTGAATAAACATTATTAATCACATACACAATATTTGAGTACATATGAAAACGTTTTTCTCTGTTATATTTGTGAAAACCTCATTGACCCAAACTTTATATGAAAGCATCTGTTATTCCATAATAAAAGTATGAAAACAAGGCTTCTGGTCGAAACTATTGAAGTATTAAAGAACCGCACATTCTTGGTGGAATATTAACTCAGGTGGAAGGCCCATCAGCCTTATCTAGCTACAAACATTAAAACAAGACAAAAAGCAATCAGATTTTGCAAATGTAGTATTGCAACTGACAGTCAACATTTTTATCTTTGAATGAACCCATCTTCAAGACAATATATATATACTACTGCCTTTATCATCATTTTGATGATTTCTTCACTCGGGCACTAATACAGCAGAATCACAAGACAACTATTTCTCTGTTTAATATTTCTCTCCTTTGCTCGGCACATAGGAGGTGTGATAGGAAATTTTTACAAAGTTATTACAGCAAAAGGCACATTAATTTTAACCTCCCCAAAAATACTTTCAAGAATGCCTTATATAATCTTTTGAAAAGCTGTTAATTGATAAAGTTGGAATTTAGTTACCTTTTTTTAGCATTTGGAAGTCGCTTTCTACCTAGTGAATTCAACTTTTTTGTGAGATGACACTGTATCATGTTTAACTATTTTGATTCAAAATGGGGAAGCAGAGATTCTATTACCTTGGATAAGTGACTAAGTGTATACAAAAAGAGAAAATTCTACTTCTAGCACAGTTCATGCTGAATAACAAGATATTGCAATCGTATAGTTTGCAAACAGCACAAAGACATAAATCGATTTGTAAATCTACCCAGATATTTCCACCACAGACTTGTCTTTACTGTGGTTTGTAATATAATTTGAAAGCAGAAAACTTTGATAAACCCAATTTCATTTTCCTTTCTTAAGAAAACCTTTTCTTGAGTGTTGGAGATCTATCGCAGGGCCTTGCACATTCCAGCAAATGCTCTACCACTGAGTTCCTCTGCGCTCCTCAGCAATGACCTTTTATTTTCCCCTAAAACTGAGGATTGAATATAGGGCCTTCACCCTGAGTTCGGTCACCAGTCCTCTTTGTGTTTTATTTTAATTTTTATGCTGAGACAGGGCCTTGCTAAGTTGCTATGTTGCCAAGGTTGGGCTTGGACCTGAGTTCATCAGTATTTCTGATCCATTCTGTCTTTTGTTGAATCTATTCTATGTATTTCATTTCTACTTTAGCTGTACAAAATGGGATTGTCTTCTTGATTTTTTTAATCAGATAGATCTTTATTGGTATACACCAGTATGCTGAGTTTTGAATGTTGTTTCTTTATCCTATAAATTTATATACATTTGCAATAAATGAAATTCAATCAATAAATTACTATAGACAAAAGTCAATTCAAATGTATTCAAGATCTAAGTATAAAACTTGAAACTAAACTTCCTAGAAGAGTTGAGAAATTGACTATTTGGATATCACATCAAAAGCTCAGGCAACAAAGCAGAAACAAACATGACTAAATCAAACTAAAAATGTTCTGTACAACAAAAAGCCTGACCAATGAAATTAAAAAGCAGCTCTCAGACTGGGAGATAATATTTACAAACTACATATCAGATAAGAACTTCCTACCTAAAATATATAAGGAACTCTCTCTCTCGCACACAAACACACACACACACACACACACACACACACACACACACACACACACACACACATTCATGGACACACAGACATGCATGAACAAAACAAATCCAAATAACTTAATTTTCAAATGGGTAAATAATGTGAAAAAACACACTTTCCAAAGGGGAAATCAAAATGTCGAACTGCTACATGGAAATGTGTTCACATCATTAATCACCACAGAAATATAAACCTAAGCCCGAGAACAATTTTATCTCAGACTTCGTAGGACACCTGTTACTAAAGACAGTAAGAAATGTGTGTATTGGTCAGATGTGGACAGAGGAGAATGCTGGAGCATTCTCGGTGATGGTGCAGATTGGTACACCCGGGCTGGTGTTGCAGGAGAGTTGCAAATAGAACTATCATATGACACGGCCACCCCTCATCAGAGTAAATGAAAAAAAGCCACTGAATCCACGCCTTTTATCGCATGCTCCCGAGTTCACTGCAATATTTCAGTATCCAAGATGTAGAAACAACAGAAATTTTTTCCAGTGGATGAATGAAGAAATGTCCACAGCACATATCACATATACAGAAGTTGTAATAAAAGAGCACTGGCATGTACAATAATATGGGTTCATACAGAGAACACTATACTAAGTGATATAAGCTGAACACCAAAAGAAACAACAAAATGCAAGATCCCACTTATATGGGGAGGCTTGTTTGAAAGAAGTCAAGTATGCAGACACAGAATGGTTATCAGGGGTTTTGGAGGAGTAGGAAGATGGAGATATAAGTCCAAGTATCTGAAATTGCAGCTACACAGGAAGAATGTCCAGAAGTATAATGTACAGCACCAAGGAAAGAACTGATAATACTGTGTTGTGTACAGAAAAGCTGTTAAGAAAATGGATCTTGGGTGCTTTTAGCACACACTAACACACACACAAACACACACACAACACACACACACTTAAAAGATAAATTTGTAAGATGGTGGATATGTTTGTTGACTAAACTTCAGAAAGTTTTTCATCATGTGTATTCATTTCAAGACAGCAGGTTTTATATCTTAAATGTAGAAGATAAAAATAGAAAATATACTTCGCACAAACATACCCACAAGCATGATCTAACCTTATAATAATTTCAATTGTTCATGTGTTTTATTGTTAATACACCCTTCTTGATAATCAAAAATAATTTAAGTTAAATCACATTCTGAAGTTGATGCTAGTCGGGTTTCATTCTGCTGAAGAGTAGTGACAAGTCAGTATGTACCATAATCTCTTGAAGTACACACAGCAAGAATGTGTGATATCTCTTTCTGATAGTTTTGAAACTTGAATCAGTCTCATGAAAAATCACATTCAAAATCTCAAGAGATAAACTCATAACCACACCCAATGTGTTTGTCATTTCACTTAAATGTGTGTAAAATGGTTTCTACTTAGTTTTAAAGCAGAGAACTTCATAAAATTTATTTTGTGCCTCAATATCTACAGACAAGATTCCGTCTATAAACGGTATGCCTGTGCCCATATCTTTAATATCTCATGGAAAATAAGGTGTAAATGTCTTTTTCTGGAGAGCAGAAGAAAGTCCAGAGAGAGGACATCTACAGGGGTCCTATTTTATTCCATTATAAAAATAACACAATTTCATAATATTTATAAATTTCTTTCTTTTTCTTTTTGGTACCGGGGATCGAACTCAGGTCTTTGCGCTTGCGAGGCAGGCCACCGAACCACTGAGCTAAATCCCCAGCCATATTTATAAATTTCAATGAGGATATGTCCCCATTCTCTAGAAGCAATCAGGCTTCCTGCTTACTTGTCATATATTCCAATTACTCAAATCTAGATTAAAAAATTGCACTACAAGATATCCAAATACTCTTTCGAGCACAGAATGCAATGTTATGCTAAGAAGTCCTAATAACCTACCCAGCTGATAGTATCAATCTTTTTCTTACACTGAGTTATTCAGACTTGAAATAATTTATTTCTTATGTAAGCCAGGATATAATTTTAAAAGCAAGGGGAAAAAGAAAGTTGGAAATTATTCTTCAAATTATGCCTTAGCTTTATGTTTTAATATGTAAATGTAGGCAGGTTCTATTTTAAAATATTTCTAGCACATTGTCATTTATAGCAATTAGTATCAGGAGAGCCAGAACATCTGAGTCATTGTAATGAGATTGACATGTTACTCTATATGCCAGGGAAGAAGATTTAGAAATGTTCTCAAACCTGATCCCATTTAAAGACTACATAACAGTAAGAATGTTTTAAAGAGTAGTCACTCAGGGAGTACTTTTATGAATCAGTCAGAAGAGGTTAGGTTTTCACTTCCGAGTCAGTACATTTATGACTTTTCTGGCCCATTGCATGAGGATCCTTTATTCCTCCATTACTTACAGTGGTAATGCTGTTTCTTTATATTATACTGAGTCTTTCAACTGATGGCCACAAAATCTCAGAAACAGCATCATGAGCTCTTCAGTGGATTTAAAGCTGTGTGTTTGCTAAGTCCTATGGTCTGTCTCATTAAAAGTTGTGTGTTTGTACATCTGAATGTGGGTGCACAGGAAGATCACCCTTCCTCAGAACTGTCTGTCCCTTTGTCATTTCTGTGCTCGTGGCCCTTTTTCAAAAACAATGTTGAAAAACCCTCTGTTCTGTGGGGAGCAACCATGCACTTTTGGAATAGTGTAGAAAGTGGGACATATTTTTAACCAAAGACATTTTCACATAGGTGGGATCACACGGACAGATTGAGAATAAGTCAAAACTGCATTGAGCTGTTTAGGAATGGTGAAGTGCTTTTGCAAGGAACATATGTCTTGTAGTGGTTTTCCCATACCAATGTCAAAGTGTTATCAAGGCAGCCAGAGTATGTCTGGATGTATCAATTCTAGATACATTCCTCACATTTTAAAGAAATCAAAATTTTTTGAAAGTATCAATTTTTCTTATACACAAATTTAAACTCTCTTCTATGAACATCTTGCAATTAGTTGTGTACACATCTGCAAATAAATATATAAGCCAAGTTTCCCAGCAGTGCTTTTCTTTTTTTATGTGATTTTTCCAAAAATTTGATTGGTTATCAGCTTATAGAGTATAAAATAATACCTATCATTACAGCATGTCATGAACAAACAGAAGACAAACACTCTCTTTTTCAATCATTTTAATTGGCTGTTTTTTGTTCTATTTCATTATTTCACTTTGAATCCCATTCCATTTTCTGTTTTGTTTGTGTGTGCACACCCGTGTGTTGAATATTTGTGTCGTGTTGTCTTCTATTTCTTTTCATTTATTTATTTATTTTTGGTACCGGAGACGGAGCTTGGGACCTTGCTCTTGCAAGGCACTGAACTAAATCCCTGGCCTGATTACCTTCAATTTCAAAGGAAAGAAAATTCACAATATTCAGGAAACCACAGCTGAAGATTCATTTTATCATGTCTCAGTGTACAATAAATACCTTCATCTTCAACACAGATCTGCGACTGATAAACTGTCAAAACTGACCTAGTTACTCGAAAGAATGCAAGGCCACCTATTTTTGTAAATGAAAGTGCTTATCACCAGCTACTAAATAAGCAAGCTAGCTTATGTCCAAAGACTGTGCCGTCCTGAGCAGCGCCCAAATATGAGCTTTGCCCAAGTATTTGACTTATTGCTTTGATTCCTCACCTGTGACAACGATCTTCTATTCCATTCCCTGTCTTCCATATGCTGCTCATAATGCACTTAATCAAAATCGTTTCACGTACAGACTATTCTCTAAGTTTATATGATGTTTGGGGCAAACGTAACTATCCGTGTGGTGGATCTTATATTGAAGTCCAAGGTCAGTCCTGAAGACATACTGCTCTCCTTTCTTGGGTCCGAGAGTTGGTCAGAAGCACTGGCTGTAGACATAGTCTCGTGAATATGGGTGACCAGAGCTCACTCTCATCCATATTCTCTTCTCTTCAATGTACTTGGTTTCCCACGACCCTGAAATTCAACTCTGAGCCCCTCCTCTAGCAGGGAGAATATGCGCTGTGTTGGAAGGCAGGCGGAGGAGAAAGTTGTACTTCTGTTCTTTGGTGTGAGTCATATTTAATCTTCTTTATCATTTTCCTCTGAGCACTTTCATTTGCTATTCATGCTGTCTCTGGCTTCCTAGGGGATTCTTGCCGTTTCTAATGTCCATTACAGAGAAAGGTTTATGTATTTGGCATAAATATTTCACACCTTTATGTCAAAAAATTAAAATACATGTATTTGTTTGGCAGTTAATTCCCTGAAATAGAAATCTATCGTGTTTCTTAGAACTGTATTTGATTACAAATGACAGAAACTCTATTATGAATTAACAAATAGGCATTTGTTTTCTTATATAAGTAGAACTCGAGTTAGCTACGGGGTAGCTCAATGCTATTTTTAGAAATTTAGTGTGTCTTGGTGCTCATCCTCTGTCTGCCTTAAAACACAGATCATTATTTTTATCATTATTGCTACTATTGCCATTTGGTTATCAGCAATCAGTTGACAGTTCGGCTTACAGTATAAAGGCACTAACTGAATACAGACATGTTTTGCTCCTAACATCAGGGTCTCCCCCATTTTCATCAAAAGCAAAGTCTCCTTGTCAGAAACCATCTATTATCTCTGGGCAGATATACAGGCACACAGGAATCTGAAGCTGTGAGTTAATTAACAAAATAAATCAGTTTGTTCAACATAAAAATAGACTGAACATAAATAAAGATGGTAGAGGAGGTATCTCCCTCTTAATTTCAGCACTGAGGAATATTTTACTGGCAGATCTACATAAGGTTTTCAACAGAGCAGAAGCCAAAAGGCTCAGGTTCACCGACAGTCACTGCCAAATGTGACTAGGATCCACCTTCTGGAATATTCCTTCTCCCAGAAGCAGCCGTTCATCTGAGACCTAATCTTCTGGGCTGAAAAGCCTGTAGGTGGAAGCAGACACTTCACTGCTTAACAATCTTTGTGGGCACTTTTGGAATAGTTAAGCAAGCATTTAAATTATTCTTGCTTGGTCTGGTTTGTTCAACTGCTTGTGCTCGACTGTTACTGCAGGATCTTATTCCTTTGAAACCTTGCCATAAACCCATTCGTAATCTGCGAATACCTGTCCATAACTCTTCTCAGACAGAAGTTGAACAGCTTCAGTCTTCAAATCAATTCTCTCATGTGTCTGAAATTTACTAAGTCCAACGTGTGCATATAGATTTCATTTTGACAAGCTCTTCCTGCTTTGTAGAATGATTTATTTTTCATCACCTTCACATAGGGGCAGAAGGGGAGCCAATGGGGCGGTCTTCTCTCCTCTCCTTTCGTACGTGCGCGACCCCAGCAGGAGGACCCAATTCTCAGACCCCCCTCTACCTCTGATCCCCTCCACAGCTTCTCCTTCTGCATCTTGTCTCACAGGGTGAGGTGGGGCTTCCGTGTGAGCGTTTTTGTTGGGGTCGGACAGAAATGTTCAGTCCATCCTGTCTGACCCCACTGTTTCGGAACTTTACGTAAACCCCATGAGACATAATTATGAAGAGGAAGTTATTTGTCAGGTTTTACGTCTTGTTATTATCTTACATTTTGTTTTAAAATCTGAAAGTACAAAACGTTATATTTTTTCCAACAGTGTTAGGTGGTGTTAAAACTTGCAGGTGTACGGCAACATTCCATTAAATGTTTCTAACTATATCTTTTAAGCCACACACACCCTCCTAACCTGGGAAATGTCAAGTAGTTCATGGGATGAGAACTCATGCAGCCTTGGTCTCCTCTTCCTGGCTGAGGCACAATATTCAACACCCAGAACACGAAGAAGAGCTGGTTTATTTTGGCTAACGATGGCAGTGCGGAGTCTGGGGTCTGCACCACCAAAACGGCCTGGCGGAGGGGGCACAGAGGAGGGGTTCAACCACTGAACTGGGTCAGGGCCCAGAGGGATGCAGGGCCACAGAAGGGTGACTCACTTCCGGTCACTGTGCCCAGTTCCTGCCTTTCGAGATCAGAGCTTCCTCCTCACAGCAAGCAGCTAGCGCTTCCCGAGGGCCAGCCACCTTGGGGGACACTGTTAATCTAGATCAGAACGCGTGTCTTTCATATTCAGGCACGGTGGTACCTCGGCTTACGAATTCCATTGCTTCCACCTTTCTGGGAAAGATGACCGCGGTCAGGTGGGCGAACAGAAGCAAAATTTTGTGGAAAGCTTATGTTTGCAAACTGAATCGCCAAACTTTTTTAACATCCATTTTGTTATTTATGCACACGTGTACATATTATTCATAATGACTAGGATGAGAAGATTTTATTCTGATCCTTGAGAGAGCTTACTGCTTTTTCTCATCAAATAGGCAAATATACATTTGTTTTATATATAACATGTATAATTTATATTTATACATTATTTATATTTAAATTTCTCTTCTGAAGTGTTGAAAGAAGCGAGATTTAAAGAAATAGCTTTTTCCTAAAAATCACCTTGATGTTGTACTTCGAAACACCAACTGTACGCTGTCATTTAGACATTATAGACATTTGGATGCAACTATTCTATGAATAAATAAAAGTGCTAGGAAAAAATTGCCCAACATTTATCCCCACAGAGCTGATTCTTTTAGATTTAGAGAGGATTTAGTCACAGTATTTTTTTTAAATACATGGCTACTTTTCAAACAGCTTAAGATCTGATTGCTGCCCTTGTGATTCTTACTACAGGGCTGCGAAAGAGGCAGGAGGATTGGGAGGGTAGGGAGGAGGAAATCAAATGCAGTGGATGACTGTGTACTATGTTTCTAGAGTATAACGCACTGTTAATATTCAGCAAAGTGCCTGTCATTATGCTGACTTTTACATTTGCACATCAAGGAGGAGATAAATAATTTAAAATAATTGGCCAATATAGTTGATAAGTGGTAACTCTGAAACACATCAGTAAATGATTACTATTTTAAAAGTATTAAAAGAGGCTCCTGCTAGAGGCCCTGGGAGAATAAAGGAAAGAATAGCTAAGTGGGAATCAACAAGAATAAATTTAACTTTTATATACTTTATATCAGGAGACTAAAATATTTTAAATTTCAGCCACATTCTTTGGAAACAATTTAAGCAAACATTTTGAAAGGCATATAAAATGTTTTAACAACCTCGGGGGTTCATTTAAGCAAACTAAGGATAAGACAACTAGGAAAATGTTTTGATAAAGAAGCAAATATGAAAATATCATTTTCAAAGCAATAAGAAGAGTGAAAAGAATAAGACAATTTCATATAAAGTTATGATACATACATAATATATATAAATTTTTTCTTGTGCCACAAATCAAGGATATTTTTATAGAATGTGGAGATTATGAGAGAAGAAGATAGAAAGCAACCAAGACGGGTGTGGTGGCGCACTCCTATAATCCCAGCAGTCCGGAGGCTGAGGCAGGAGGATCGCTGTGAGGTCGAGACCAGCCTGGGCTACGTAGTGAGTTCCAGATCTGGCCTATGATAGTATTCCACTTAGAGGAGAAATGATAATAATTGCTTTGCTTCATAAAATATGCCAAATATATTGAATCCCAAGGCTTTGTTGTAATGCTAAATTCTTACCATAACTGGCCTTTTTTAGAAGCTAAGAAATCAGTGTTGTAAATTGATACTGAGAAAAATCAAGAATTTATCCTTTCCAGTCTATTAAAATTGTTTTTAAGTAAACAAATAATTGATGACAGGAAGAAGGTTTTTGTAATAAATTTCTACCTATTTTATTGAAGAATGGTGGAAATAAAAATTCCTCATTTTATATTCCAAAGCGTTGAGTCAATCAAAGTAAGAATCAATAGCTACTAGAACCACTAGATTAAATGATAATAGAAAATTATAATGGGTGGATTAGGCTAAGCCCCTAAACATCCTGTAATGAATTGTTACACTATTTGCAGACATGCCTGATAATAGTGCACTTGTCCCTACAAAATGTCATACGTGAATGACCTTTGACAATAATTTGATTGTGAGTTGAAATCCTATTTCTAGAAATCCATGTAGGAGCTATAATTGTTTGAACTCTCGCACAGGTCAATATACATGCTTCAGATACACTCGAGATACTTCAACATGGATTTTCTCTCCTGGAGCTGGGGTGCACCCTTCTTCCTCTTGGATATCAGACCCCAAGGTTCCACAGCCTCTGACCTCCACTTTCCCCAGTCCTGCCGGCTGTCCCGGGGTCGCAGACCTTCTGTCTCATCCTCCCATGTTCCAAAGGCCTTGAACTTGGACTGAGTCACACTCAGCTAGATTCTTGTGTCTCTAGCTAATGTGTAGCTTGAGGCCGAACTTCTTAATTCCATTGTCAGGTGAGTTTAACCTTCTAACAAATCCTCACCCACACATCCATTCGATCCGTCTCCTTGGAGAACTTTCACCAATACATTTTTTCTATTTTCATTCCTTTTGCTTTCATTGTTGATAGTGTTCCAAATCATTATCAAAAGAGTAATTTTAGGGCTGAGGATTTGGCTCAGTGATTTCACCACCTGCCTCTCAAGCGTAGGGGCCTGAGTTTGATCCCCAGTACCAAAAACAAAACAAAACAAAAAAAAGAGTAATTTTAAATTTAATAATCACAGTGTCTTGGATTAATTGGTAAAGATAGAAATTAAGACAACTACATACAGTGGGGCAATTTTTAGAAACTTGCTCAACGAGATTAACTAATGGATTGAATATGAAAATTAGAATGTGGCAAAGGGAGTATCAAAATTATTCATAGGTTCCTGAAAAGTATTTGTGTATTGGGGATGTAGCTCAGTGGTGGAGTGTTGTGTAAGTATAGGTGAGGCCCTAGATTCAGTCACTAAAACCACAAGAACAAACAAAAAAGCATTTTTGTAAGCTCTATTGATGACAGTATTTTCTAACATATCTTCCAAGGAACCGGCTTCCCCATGATGTTCTTTCATGGTAAAATTTGGTAATTTCTGTAGGTTTCTACCTTCCTTCTAGGCATTCTGTGCATGAGAATATAAAACACTGTGAAAGCTTCCAGAGTAAATAAACTTGTTTAACTTTCTGAAACACAGACCTTCTCTGAAAAGACTTCTTTTATTCATTTAACAGATTTTAATCTCAACTGAAACTCATACCCTTTGAAACATGCCGTGAAAACTGATTTTGACTATGAAGAATAATTTACTTTCTGTTACATTTTCAACTGGCCTTTAGATCTTTGTGGAAGGGAACTTTCATACCAAGTAAATCAAACCAAACTGCCTGCTCCTAAAAAGAAGTGAAGATTGGGCCTGATTTTCAATAACAGTCACTTAGAAAAGACCACTGTAAAAGACATCTGACCAGGAGCGGAAGTCCAGCCCTGTGAATTTGCAGTTTCCTGCTTCTTGGGATGCTGATCTCTACAGACACAAACCCAAATCCTGAAATACTACCAATTACCAATTACCTTCTATTCAGCTGTATTTGTACTTTGGGATTTGGTTTTAAAAGATTTTCAAGGGTTTTCTCTGGGAAAATTTTAAAGCTTTATAGAAGAGTGAAGCATTTGCAAAGAAAATGAGGCAGTGACCCAAAAGCAGTTTGATGAGTGGCCCAATTTATAAGAAAAGAAGAAAGTGCTCAGTATAAGGCTGGACTTTCTCAAGGCTGGATTAAGTGGAGTTTGTGTGTGCTTGTGTGTGGGAGAGATGGTAAAATTAAAGAATAGAGGCATTGAAAGAACAGACAGAACTTTGAAAAGAGTGGCAATAAATAAGACAGAAATTTCCAAAAATATGGCAATAAATAACAACTTGTGTATGTGAGAGAGACAAAAAGACAGACAGACAAGCAGGTAGACAGGCAGGCAGTGGAAAAGAGACACACGGATACACAGATACACACACTTCTTTTTTTTTTTTTTTTTTTTTTTTTTTTGTGCCTGGGATTGAACTCAGGTCCTTGTTCTTGTGAGGCAGGTGGTGGAACTACTGAGCTAAATCCCCAGTACCACACACATATTTTTTATCCAGTAAAAGTAAAGAAAGACATTGTAGTGAGACATTAAAGTGACCTTAAAGCTTGGGGATTAAAAATTATTTCAAATAATACCACTGGTTGTCAGAGGGAAAGTTATTATGTGTTTTTACGCTTGAATCATGGAAAAACTATAATATCTCATTAGAGTAGTTATTTTCTTAGTACATGTTTGCAGTGCATAATGTTTCTATTCCTGTATGGCATATCTTAATTCATTTCTTATCCCCTTTCCTTTTCCTCCCTTCCCTCTCTCCACCTCTTGAACCCTCTTTCTTTTGAGAAAATTTTATCTCCCCATGTCATATTATCTAACTTTTATTTTGCTTCTTTCTTGTAATTTTGCTTTCTCTTATGTGAGAAACTATGTGTAATATTTAAGCGTATGGGTCCGATTTATTTCTCCTAACATTAAAGTCTCAAGGTGCATCCATTTCCCACAGACGACTCAAGTTTCCGCTTGTTTACCACGTGTAATGCTACATTTCATTATCTGTTCACCTGTCGCTGTACTGGCTGCTTCAAGATTTAGCTATTATGCGTTGTGCCACTGTAAACATAGGTATGAATGTATCACTGTAATGTGATGTCTTTAACTCTTTCAGGAAAATATAACTTGAACCTAAAAAAAATACATATATAATCAAACTGAAGGCTTTCAAATTCCATTTGGAATGTGAATCTTTATGGAGACATTTATTAAAGTTTTTACTATTGCCTATTCTTCATCACCCTTCATCACCGTTGTACCCCAAAATCTGTGTGCCACACTTGAAAAGCTGCGTGGAAAAGGAGAAGAGTAATACATTTAGAATATTTTACCAGATTCTCTTTTAGTGGCAGTTTTACTAGTCCAATTCAATATTTCCATCAAAGAAAGGGGACTTAGCTCCCAGAATCCCAAATGGAATAATTATGATTGGGTTAATCCCTGACTCACTTTATTGGTTCCATAAAGATCATGAGAAGCATCACCGTCCTACAGAGCATAGAGTTTCGCTAGGATAAAAATCTCGGGGATGTCTACCCCACCACATTCAGGGGAGTTAGAGGAGTTCATACCTGAGCTACTCAGGCTAAGGCAGAATCCCATACTCAATACACACAGCAACACTGTGACAGGAAAACTAGGAGGCAGGGAAGGCTTTGATAGACCACCCCCTTTCTCTGGAACTTCTGCTCAAGTTGTCAATACACCCTAGTAACTGCCAAGCGCTAGCAGTTGTTCAAATAATGTGGCTGCATGTTGTTTAAGCGTAAGTCATCTAACAAAGTCACCTGGAAAAGTCAACAAAAAGAAAAGAAAAGGATAATTTTGTGATCATACATCATCACAACCGAAATAAGCTTAAGGCCTGGAGTCTTTAACATTATTTTTCATGTTTAAAAAGGCAGAGGAGAAGATTCAAACTTTGTACCATATTCAAATTTAGGCACTTTATAAATTAACCACCTAAAAACCATAGCTTCTGAGTTGATGAGTCATATCTGAAACTTAAATGGATTAGGTTTAGTTAAAATCCCCCTTAGTGTCACAAGTTATATAGATGAGTTCTTGGTGTTAATTGATTTATTAGCCCTTGGGCCAAGCAGCAAGTGAAGCAGTCATAGAAAAATAATGGCATTAGTAAACACAAACAAAAACAGGTCAACTCGATAACAATGACTGACATATACTGTAAAAAAGTATCCATCTTCTGTAACTAAATCAGAAGGAAGAAAGAAAAAAAGGGACAAGGAAATGATACACTTTAAGCGCAAAAGTATCACAATAAACTCTTAGTATGTGCAAATATGTATAAAATGATGGATACAAGTAGAAAAACACACTATAGACAATATCACAAAAACACACTAAAGAGTAAATAATGCTGGTCTTTATATTTAGAAAGCACCTCTCCTTTATTTATTTCTGAATGACATCCTCTTCCTTCCTGTGATTAAACTTTTTTTCTTTAGAGAACTAAACTATGTCACTAAAACCTATCTTTCCTAGAATATGCACTTGCTGCTTGAGAGAGACGGAGGAGAGGTATGGGGGAGACTATCAGAGATCAGAGCCTTACAACTGTATGAAAATCAGAAAAGGAGCACCACTGAACATCTACAATTACAGACTTTCCTGATTTCGCCAGCACCAACTCAATTCTCAGGGTCTCTGTATCGCATGCGAACATTTCCATCTGATCTCAACTCTGACCACATACGCGTTCCTTGTGAACTTAATCTGTTCCCAGGAGTCACAGCCAGGACACTGCACTACATCACCTCTCCGCCAAGCAGGCAGCTTGGGGTTAAAGCCACGTCTGTGTGAGTGTGTAATATCGGCGCTGTTAATAGGAAAACAGGCAAATCCGAGGAGCCTACCCCATGGCCTCCAGGATTACACGAGAAAGGCAATTTCTTTATCTGCAGGAATGACGTGTAACACCATTTTTAGAAGGGCCAAATAGTCTTCCTTGTGAAGTATTAACCCTTTGGCGCTATATTAAAAAATAATTAAGAAGGAAAATGAGTCTCTGTAACAGAACTACAAAGACTATGGAAAGATACAGAAATAAAAATGATGGGTACCAGCGTTACACAAAAGGCAGAGCTGACCTACAAAGAGGGAAAGACCCAATCAACAACAGCTGAGCTATGATCCTTGGAATTGAAGGAAGAAATCCACTACTGGGGAAGACGTCTTAGTGTGACTGCACAGGGGGCATCCAAGTCCGCTGCGTGAGTCTTCAGCCTTGGTGTACGTTCTTCATAAGCCCAGGAAGGACTTAGGGATTGAAGGGTAATTCGCAACCACGGGGAAAACTAGTGGTCTCAATCCAAGCAGTGTGTACTTAGTTCTCAGTGTGATTTATTACTCTTGCTTCAAATAAATCCCATTCATTTTAAGAATCATAAAACATAGTGGTAAGCAGTTCTATTCATTTTAGTGATGATAAAGAAAACTGCACCTGTTGCATACTATCACCCTTGAGAAAGCACCTAAGCACTTTTTTTTCAGTGCCAGTGATAGAAAACAATATGATTTCTTGAAGGAATGTTCTTAAATTATCTGGCCATTGAAAATTGTATAACTTTTATGTGATTCTGAGATTGTGTTTCTCACTATCGGCTGCAAACCAAATTCTTATAGCCAATTTTTGGCCAGCTTTTAGCAAGCTTCCTAGTTGAATCTTGCACTTTTCAATTATATTTCTATATTTTATCTATGCTTTTCTGCTACCTTCATTTTCTCATTAATTCAAGTTCAAACGTTTTTAATTTCATGTTTGTTGTTTGCTTTTTTAACCTCTCGTCTTAATTTCTCTTGAAACACTACACACACGTGTGTGTAGACAGATATCAGTGTGGACAGGTCAAACGCCTGAGACCCATTGAATCGTAAACAAAAGTAAAACCAAAATGAATACAGCTGCTGAATTACTGAATGAATGAGAGGAAGGATGCGAGTTAAGAAAGCCCACTCATGACTCCTTCTGCCTCCTCACCTACGTGATTCTCAAAAGGACGTCATCAAAACAGAGGGAATTTGAACTGGCAGATCTGTTGGCCGTTGGTCTAAAGCAAAAGCTTTAGTTAGTGGATGCCTCATATGTAATCCTTGGAATCGGGCAGAGGACATTTTACAAAATGAAAGGGACACAGGGCTCTTTCTTCTTTTCAAGGACATTTTCACTGTACCTGTTCTGTGATCACCGGTTTAATTCAACACGCCTTGTAAACTATGGACAATTCAAAAGTGAATGTTTGCAAATAAACAGTTTTGAGATAGTGATGTGAAACTATCAGAAAAGGATGAAGTACTATACTTTCTCATGCTAAAAATTGATATTGAAAGTATTTAAGTGGCGAGATATTTGAGGTCTGAAATACTCTTAGTGGGCTCACACCCAGTTCACATTCATTTCAACTTTTTCTAAAATTATTATTCAGCATCTCATAATTTGAGAAATCATTTTACCTGATGTCACCATACTACAAAGAGTTTCCATTACAAATTCAGAGCCAAAGGATCTGCAGGGATGTATGGTCTCATCAGTTCATTAAAAGTAACTCTTCAATGGTTTATGGAAGATTTTAAGGAAAGTTTGTCTGTCCACACCTCAACTATAAGAGATTACAACTCAGAATTGAGAAAAAATTGACATTTCAATCAGAATTCAATAGAATCAATTCTTTCTAATGTGCTCTCATCTATAAAGGAAAGTCCTTGTCATTGGCATGTTTCACCACAGTTTAAAGTCTCACAGGGGCACATCACTTTTATAGATGGTGCATGTATTTTTACATTTGTCACATTATATCACCTCAGACAACAATGCCAAAAACTGGGAGATGTTACATGATTGTAATGTGCTGCATTGAAAATTATTGTATTTTAAAAAGTTAATACATCAGTTTTTGTAATAAAATGTAGAATTTAACATCTTTATCATTTGGCAAAACATTATGGAACTGGTCAGCCCAACTTCTGAGAACCTTCCAGCATCTAAGGCAATTAATTGGAGAACTAGCATCTTTTTCTTGTCAGCATCTGTCCAACATCATTGCTTAAGGTAAAATAAATTCCTATTTGTTCGTGAGATGAAGGAATAAACGAATCAATTCAGTTTCTTGCAGGGGACCGTAATATTGACGATGCCCACAGCAGGCTGTGAAGAGTGAGCCCCACAATTGGCTGTTTATAGACGTGAGTCCAGCCAAAGCCTGCATGCAGAGATCAGAGCAACTTGAACCCAAATCCCATTCCCACAACTAAAACCTCCTGACCAGAAGGACAATATTTTAGGACATTTAATTGTCTAAGGACAATTACAACCACATATTCCGTCTATTCTGTTCCTAATTCGAGAATGCCTTGTCTGGTCCTTTATGGGCCTTGTTTACATTAATTTCCACAGAAACCACACAATTGCATGTCCTCACACTTAGTTCTGCCCTTGCACATAGCTCGCTTTACCCCAATTGATTACCAACAAAAAGCAGCGGTTTGGACCCGCCAGCGCCTTTGATGATTACACCAGTATTGGTCATCCTGGCACTCGCTTGCTATCTCTCTTACTTCTGTCTTTCAGTTTTTTTGTTCCCCCTCAGGCCTGCGCACACCGGGCAGAAGACTGGAGCCTACTTCAGAGGTTTCCGATAACCCTTCGGGGGTCCCCAGTCGTTTTTCAGTTCTCTTATGCCTCACTTGATCAGGACTTTTCAACAGATTATGATCATTAATCATGATATGTCAACTGGAACAGGTTAAGAAGGGCATAGCAGATTAGTAAAGCCCAGTTCTGGGTGTTTCGTGGATGGTTGATTGACATATTGGCCAGCAAATTGAGAGGGGAAGGCCCAGCAAATGGGCTTGCAGCCTGGACGGAACAGCAAGGGTAAGTAGAAAGAAGTGGTCCATGGGAAGAGCTCCAGACCACCCAAGCTGGTGTACCCTTTGCTGCTCTCGCCTTCGCACCTCGGCCTCCTTGATCCATGCAGCCTTCCTTCTTGGACTCACACCAGCATCTCTCCAGTGAGTTTCCAGGCCTTTGGCCTCAGAATCGTGCTGTGTCCTTAATTCCTCTGTGTCCGTACCTTCCACCTTCTTGGCCTGAGTCGCTGTTGTATCCAGGGGTCTCCAGCAGGCAGACAGGTGTTGTGGAGCCTCCTGCTTCTGATCCCATAGGCCTACTTAATGCCCCTTGCACAAACAGTCTGTTCCCCTGCCAAATCCTAATACAAAGGTCTGACACACACACACACACACACACACACACACACACACACACACAAAGATATGTTAAGAAAGGCTAATAATCTGTTACAAAGTAAGAATGCAAGCTGATAATAAATGCCAAGTCCAGTGAATCTGTATTTCTTTGAAGATATTAGGTAGTACCTTGACTCAAGTAACGATATATTTAGTCATGGCTCTTTTAGATGTGAGTACTGCTGCCAGGATCCTGAGGCTCTATAAGCATGGTACTTGACACAGTGAGACCCACATCCAATGTTTGCAATGTACCAGATTCGTGAAAGAAGACATTTCAAATTCAGCATTTCTAAGCTCCATATTTTATGTGTATTAGCCTGTATTAATTCATTTGCATAACATCGTTAAGATTCACTCTACAGGACCTCTGATATATGGAAATTTTATCAAAAATGTAAGAGTATTTATCAGTATATTTTCCATGTGCTTTTCTATATTTTCCACACTGACTGGAGTACTATGAGATTTTCCTTTTTCAAACGTAAACAGTGATTTAAATTAAAAGATGCTACTTACTTAAGCCCACAACTGCACTGGATGTTACTATTACAGGAACTTGGCTTATGTAAAACATTTTGACTCCTCAACCTCCGAAGCATTTATAAGGCAACATATAACAAAAGCGCTTTCTGGAATGGTTCACCCTTTGTAGCACATAAAAGTGGGTCAAGGAAGGTGCACGGTCGGATAACTGACCAGGAACAACTTCACAGAGACCACGAGATGAGACAACTGTTGAAATGTCAAATGTGAATTGGCAGAGAGTAATTTGAGGGAAGGCTCTCACACTGCAATTGTGTGAGTAAAGGGAACAAAGTAGAACATAACTATGTGCACAAAAAAGTCCTTCATGAATGGAGAAATTAGGAATAGGATGATTAAATTATCTTTATTGGTTGCTTTAAATCATCAGCATAAAATATCTTTAAGATGTACCTCTTGTCTTATGCTATCATAATGATTCTGAGTAACATCAGGATCAAAACCCCAATTAAAAGCCCAACAAGGGCCGGAGATTTAGCTCAGTGATCCCAACACCTACCTTGTAAGCATAAGGACCCAAGTTTGATCCCCAGTACCCACCCCCCACAAAAAAAAAAAGAAAAAAATTGCCCAACAAGCTCCTTACTGTCAAAAACGGTGATTGTACATTTAGTCTAAGACCTTTTCCTAGTGTATTATAGAAGAACCAACGTAGACTGTTTTAGGATTGGCAATAAGACTTAAAGGTCACTGCAAATGCAAGAAACCTGGCACATTTTCAAACTGCATCCTTATTCTGCATTCATCCTGCGCTTTTGACAATGAGCTCTGCAGAACACTAAAAAGCACAAGTCAGACTCAGACTCAGCCCGTAGAAGACTTTCAGACACACTGCACAAGTTCCTCACTGCTCACACACCCAACACTTGGTTACAGAAGCAGTAAGGCTCCTAATTGCCCTTGTGTCTTTGTACTGTATAAGTGGATGAATGAAACAAAATTCCCTTCTTGCAGAAAAATACATAAAACAAAAACAACTCAGCAATTAAAGACAGATTTAATGAAGAGATGACTTTTAGAATTACTTTTATAAAATGACATGCATGTTTTTACCCAAATCCCTGTCTTCTAATGCAAAGTTTTCTGCTACACTATCAGTTTTTTTTTTTTTTTCTGAAGCATAGACAATGAATGAAAGTATGCTCTGTTAGGAAAGCATCAGGAGGAAGAAGTTGGTTTTATTGCTTTCCAGTGTAATTTTTTTATATAAAATTCTGTTAAGGTTATGTACCTTGCTACTAAAAATCAGCTGTTTTTACCTATTAGAAAAGCTCCTGGCTAATTATGCCAAATATTAAGCTATTCAAAATGTTTCATTGCATTTTTGAGAAAAAAAAATATTTCCACTGCTTGTTTACAAATCTGAGGTCAAGGGAAAACACCTGCAGAGTATACAGCATTTCTAACGTCACTGCTCCATAAACAGGTTTCATGACATAGGAGGGTGAACCACAGCGTTCTGGGGCTCAATTGTTTTGCCATTTAGACAAGGGAAATCTGAATAGAAAAAGAAAGGCACCATCTGTTTGAACTGCAAAGCAGCTGTTCAGTCATTGTGATCTTCACTGGAACCAGAGTTATTAAACTTGTAATTCCAGATACATTTTCTCTTCATTAAATTCAGTGTGGTGACATCTATGAAAGTTTTCTCACTACTCTGTTAAAAACAAGGCAGCAAATGTCAAACTGATTCATGAAGGATGTATACTAGAGGTGTACAAAGTTCATAACGAAGGTTTCTATTCTTCATCGAAATGGGACACTTTTCCTTTCTCACATGACACTGCCTATACATTGACTCACTTCTCTGTTATCACCACATGTAATGATATTGCTGTAAAAATCTGATTTTGTGAAAAACAGCATCATATTTCCGTATACTTAAGTACAAAAACATATTGAGGCAGTTAAAAGCATAAACTTTGTCCTGTTCTTCTCCAGAGCCATTCACAGTGTAGACTGAGTCATCACCCACACATTTTTGGCTTGATCACAATCCCGGAGAAACGTAATTCAACACCTGTTATAATTCTCAACATGGCTCCGGTTCAGTGATGTAGGAATTCAATCAGTATGTAAGAATATACTCTATAACATGATTTTCAACAGAAAATATAGCTCAAAATTGGTCCAAATCAAAACCCTCTCAATTAGTCTTTCTTATTTTCCACACCAGGTTGTGAGATCTACATCTTATTACCTTCAAAACACCATGAATTCACATTTCCATTGGATAGTCTTGTTATTCTATGTGCAGTATGTACCTATGGTAAAAAAAAAATCTGCTTATAGATTAGATAGTTTTAGAATGCAGGATTTATACTTGATCATTTTATGATCCTAAAGCACTTTGTCTCAGTCTTTCAGTTTAAAAAGGGTATTTTTTTTAAAAAAACTTTTGTGTCAGAGAATTTTTAGTTGATTCAAAACTAGTATATGTCACAAACTCTTAGGAGAAAATCAGGAGCAAAAAGGCAATTTATATAATTGAATCACAGAATTACCACTGCTTTCTGCTGTGAAACGTCTGAATCTACAATAACATCAAACAGGTTTGTTTTATATTGTTAATTGAAGGTTTTTCTGACTGCATTTCACAAACAACTCTCCATGGTTAGCCCTTGGAGGCAAGTATGAAGTGCCTCTGTTTAAATTTTCTATAAATCTTCATATTAAAACATTTCTCCTTTCTAAAATGTGCCTAAGATGGTTGTTGTGACTTGGGGGAGGAACCTGTGTTCTGAGGGGAGACAGCCAATGTGGTTGGTGTAGAATTGTGTCTGAGGTTCACATCCGTCAGGGTGGGATGTGTCACTCTTCTGAAGCCTCTCAGCATAACGTGACTGCAACACCCATTAAGGGTCGTCCTATGTGACAGTCGCTTTTCTGTGGCAACTTGACTGGGGCACGGCCTCAGTGCATAGCTGGAGAGACATGATATCTGACTATGTACGTGAAGGCCCGTTTTGAAGAATTGAGTGTTTGGGGTGGCGAATTCAATGAAGCAGCTGGCCATCCTTGCTGTGGGTGGGCATCTGGCACTCCCTGGAGAGCTCAGAGAGAACAAAACCATGCAGGAAAGAAATTCCCTCTCTCTGCTTGATGTTTTCTCCTGCCCTGGGATATTAGCACTCCTTGTATTAGGCTTTTGGACACCAACCAGGACAAACCCAGCCAACCCCATAATATCAAATCTTTCACTTGAACTGAAATGAATCTTGGTCTTTCCTAGTTTTCCAGTTTATAGACAGCAGATCGGGAAATGCCTTGGTCTCCATAACACAGACTCCAATTCCTTCCTATAGTAATGCTCCTATCATACACACACACACACACACACACACACACACACACACACACACATACACACACTCATTATAGTTTTTTGAAAACCTTGAAAAATAGGGAATATTCTGTCACTATCCATGAAACTTCTGAATCCCTAGTTACCACCAATTTATCATCAACCCTAGATAATTTTCAAGCACAAGTCAAAGTTTTGTTGTGTCTCACCAGGTTTGGGCTGGGTTCAAAGGTATCAGTTCTTGAAAAAAGGCATTTTTGCTGAGATGCTGTTCCTATGAGTCAAAATAAGTTTAGGGATACAATTTCAGTGGGTTTTGAGGTTGATAAAAGATAGAGATTATATTGATTGTATGAGGTGCGCTTTGTAGATTAGAGAAAAATGCACTTACTAAAAATAAATTGCGTATTTCTTTAAACCAGGTCCAGAGCTTTCCAAGCACAAGGGCTTCAGTATATTCAGTTCCAGACAATTTATTTTTAACAAGACGGCCAAGGCTCCCCGGGAACATAAATATCATCAGGGTTTGAGAACAGCAGAGGATCCCATGCCTCTGATGGTGAGAATAGGCCCAAAGGAACAGAGCAATCGGTGGTGCTGAGCTCTTGAGAAGAGGAAGTCACCTCAGAGACAGGCTGGCTCTGGCTCTGCGCTGAAGATCCCTGGCTACTTTGAGCTATGAAGGGTGAACATGTGAATCAGAAGGTGAGTCACGCATAATGGTTCCTCTAACCAAGCATCACATCAAGATGGCCAGAGACACATGTGACTACCAGTAAGGAAACGTAGTCATCACTGGCCGATGGGAAGAAGGCGATGTGAATAACAAATAAATATGTAGACAGTCTCTCCAGTAAGGGAATGGATGGTTCAGGCCCGGCGTGTTGAGTAACTCATTCCTTGGGAGCTGCCCCTTTCCTACTCTGAGGGAAAGCTCATGTGAATTGAGGAAAGGGCCTCTCACTGTCAATCTCTTCTAAAAATACGCATCTACACCTCCTACCTGCCCCACGAATCCACTGCAAGGTTTATGCACATTCTGAACTTTCCCAAGCTTTAGTTTCTTCATCTCTAGAATGTGTTAAAAAAAAAACAAATAAAAAACAAGCCCATGCTGTAAAATTTGAATGAGAATCAAATATTTGTGAAGAGTAATATTGTGGGAGTAAAACCAATACTGATTTTTGTCTGTTTTTCTTTTTTTAAAAATACAATAGAGGCTACTGCTACTGAATTACTGTCATGACCTAGCAATGACTTGATCGTCCATATTTATTTCCCCACAGAAATGTAAAATCATGACTGTAAAACATTAAGATTTAATACCATTATATTATAACAGAAAAAAAAGGGTCAAAGAGGAAGTGGGAGCGGTAGGGGAAAGGAAAAAAGGGATTGGAATTAATATGAGAAAATGGAAATATGGAAACAAAGTCTTTGCAAATAGGGAGGGGTGGAGGGGTGGAAGAGAGGACAGGGGAATGGCAAATGGAAGAACCAAGATACATCATGTAAAGGTACAAATTTGCAATGATGAATGTCAGCATATTGTACACCTAAAACGTACCGATAAAATTAATGTTTTAAAAAAGATTTAACACCATTTCTTACTTATTTCTCTGATCCAAGTATATTGCTGAATTTAGCATACATTTCAGATTCTTTTAGATTTAAGTGATCCAAGATATCTTCTCTGCTGATTTGATTCACTTTGGAGTATGTTAACTATGGGACAGCTCCATAGGTAGTTTTTGACTCAGTCATCCATTTCTTGCTCATGGTTATCAAGAGTGAACAGACCAGTGGCAGTCAACCCACAGCACAGTTGCCGCAGTTGGGTGCTGTGTCACTGAAAACTCTAAAAGGTTCGCCATCCTGCTGCACACTCTGCTAGGCATAGGCACCAACTAGAAGCGAAATTGTCCCCCTTGCTCTTGGGCTTCCTAGAGAATATGTCATCCAGAACTGGGAAGGGAGAGCCCAAAACAGCTCAGACTTTGTTCCTTTTCTACCCCGGAAATAAAATGCCCTCCAAATCTTTGCCTGGAGTCTCCCACAGCTTCTAAGTTAAATAAGTGCGGTTGGGGGTGAGGAAGCAGTTTTTCATCCATGGTATAAGTAGGACTTGGGCAGTCCAGATTCCTTCTGTCCCCAGTGCTTTCTTGAGCCTTGCAGGGCCTGCCACCATTTGATTCATGACTTTTTTTTTGCTTGTTGCCTAAGCAATGTAACTTGTTACTTATACGCATGTTTGTCTCAAGATATTCAAAAAATAGGCAACTAGTGCATGGTGGAAATGATAAGCATCCCACGTCGGATGGCTATGAGTATGTGAGTTCCTATTCCTGATATTTGCAGCAATGATAATTTTCATAACTCTCTACACAGAGATACTTTTGTTTGGACTGGGATTTAGTGAACACATCATAGTGTGGTTCTCTGCTCTCTTGTGATTTAACTGTGTATTGAAGATTGAGGATTCCTAAACCCAGGATGGCTCACGTAGCAGTTCTTGTATAAGTGAAGTACATGTTAATCTGTACTTCATTGTATCCCTTCTCTCCGAATGGATAGGGGCACAAAAGAGGGGTTAGGGGAGTGGAGACGAAGGGATTTTTCAGATCTCTGTCCACTGGCTAATATACTTTTAACTACTATTCAGCAACTAATAGAAATTTAAGCTGACGATCTTCCTCTGTCCAAGTGAGATACTTTCACAAACTTTACTTTATATGTGTGCTTTTCTACACAGAAAGTCAGAAGGCACAACTGATTTTTACGGCAGAGAGAACTTCCAATTGATGCTCAAATAAAATCACAGACATAAGAACTTGCTTCACTTATTTTCAATTCTGCATCCCTTTCCCGTTGATAACAGTTCTATTTCCAGACTTTTACATGTGGTAGTCTCCTGGTGAATTTTTGAATAGTTGGCCATTTTTGTGACATTCATTGAATTCTGTCCATAATAATTTCACTGCATCCTGATGGCTGTCATCCCATAAGATTTCCCTGTTTAGGAGGACTGAGGCCAATATCTAAAGTCCTCCCAGTAAAATTCTTCAAAATTGAAGATTCTAGATATCAGGGATTTCGTACGTTGTTAGGATACTTTAAAGTCACATAGCTAAGTGGCTTCTAAACTCAGATAATAAGCTGAAGAAGTAATGAAACTAAAGAAATTGGATAATAAAAGCAAAGCACTCATAACGACATTTGAAACCAGTAGCTGCTACTGTCTCTGAGTTAATAGAAAGCAGTAGAAATCCAGCTCACTCCTGTGCTGGATAACTTAAGATGGTCTCAACTAAAACCCTGCTGATAATTACTTGCACTCACAAGTTAATGTATGGGCCAATTAATAAAAATAGGGACCAACAATAAATATTTTTGAAAAAAAAATTTGCTATATGTTTTTATTCATTTTTTATTAAACATACATAATTTAATTACATTGGATAACAGTACTTTGCTAAAATCTGGAAGGGAGTTCTTCACATGAAAATACTAATGAATGAAATCCCAAGGAAAGTGAATGCAGCAAATTCCAGTACCTTTATAGAAATGTTTCACTAAAGCTAAATCTTGGATAAAGGCAAAATATCTTTCCCTAGGCTTTTCAATAGGGGAGAAATAATAAATCTTCTCTTCTAATGTCTCACACTCTAGAAGGGCTTCTGAAAATATCCTGCTTCCTCCACTTCATTTTTGCACAACATTTTAAAATATATAAAAACACTATAGACTTGGAGAAGGCAGCTTTCCTCAAATACTTGTCTCCCTTCCTCATATCACATGCCCTCTTGTAGATCTTCATTGCTGTTGGCCTGCATTTGCCAGTGAAGTGCAGAACTCTCTGAAAAGGAACTCTCTTGGAATGAAGTATCTGAGTATATGAGGCCTCAGAAATTCCTCCAGTACAAATCTAGTGGCCTGAAAAACAAGTACAAAGTATGAAGCAAGATCTCAGGGAAAACTATGGTATGACTCTGAGAGCAAACTAATTTATAAAACCATGCTTCATAAGCCAGTTTTAAATTAAGAAGAAATACTGTGGAGACTAAGACAGCCTAAGAAATGTGCATAAAAATACACTACCACCTTTGAATGTTTCAACCATCAACTTAAACTTCTTAAACCCCTAGTAAGGACATTAGTCTTGTCTGCTAATTTTTTTTTTTTTTGGTAGTTTCTCTGATACTAGTATTAAGACTTTTCTTACTAAACATTTGTAGAAAATAAAATCTTCAGGCCTCTTTATTTTGTGTTAACTCAAACTGTAAATATGGATTATCAAACAGGGAAAATAGGCATCTAAGTTTTTTTCAGTTAATTAAATATCTTTAGCTATTATGGCTAAAGTGATGAAATCCTAGGTGTTGGATTCAGACCAGAACTTATATTCTGATTTCTCCACTAAATAGCCGATTAGCTGACATGTCTCTGAATGTATTTCATTAGGTAAGTGACTTACCAATTAAATGAGGTAAAGTAAATGTCTAACCCAATTGTGCTGTCCACTTGTTCCCTACTTTCTTTGTTAGGGATTATTTTACTTATGAATAGAGCAGAAAACATTTACCATCATATCCTCTATTTCGATCCACTACAGCATTCCCATTTCGAATTCCATTCAGTAGATAACAGATAAAAACTGTTAGTACGTAGCCTAGGTTTGAAAACAGTTTCTGGAACAGGTCATTTTAAAATCGAATGATAAAAGAAATTGTTATTTTACAGGAAAGATTATTTTCTCCATGACCATAGCAGCAGGCTTCCGTCATTACATTGGACACATAACGTTTTTCTTTCCTCAGACACAGCAAGAAAATAACTTTGAGCAGCAAAGTTACTCCTTTCTCAACATGTTAAGACTAAATTCCCCTTAAATTATCTTAATGCATCTGACAAATCGATTATTTTAATGAATTTATTTATTTTTTGGTACCGGGGATTGAACTTGGGTCCTTGTGCTTGCAAGGCAGGCCGCCGAAGCGCTGAGCTAAATCCCCGGCCCTGATAAATCTATTTTAAATGGGTTTTTAAGAAAACGAATAATGGATATTCACAAACATTAAAGCATATTAGTAATGTTACAGGTACCCTCATTGATTTGGTACATGTTTTGGAGTCATTAGTTAGATATGAGAAATATAAAAATGAAATTAAATAAATAATAAAATTTTCATGTGAAAGGAAATAATCAGGTGCAGTAATTTTATTTTATTTTATATTTTTTTTTTTGTACCAGGGATTGAACTTGGGTCCTTGCATTTGCCAGGCAGACTGTGGAACCACTGAGCTAAACCCCCAGCCCAATTTTAATCTTTAGTGATAACCCCTCAGGGTGGTAATTGCCTTTTCAACCAAGATTTCATATATAGATTTCAACATGGAAAATAAGAATTAAAAGCCACTGTATTCAAAGTACAAATAATTTAGACGTCAAAGCAAAACATAGATGTTACAAAATCGGGAGACAGATCCTCTGCAAACAGGAAGGGAACCTACAGGTGGAGGAAGAGGAGTGGGAAGGGAGGACAATAGGAAGTAAAAAGAATTTAGATGTGTGATGTAAACGTTCCAAATCTCCATGGTGACTGCAATCATGTACACCAAAAACGTGTTGATTTAAAAAGTGTACACCATGGCCATGAAATGAAAAATAATCACTCTTTCCTATCAGAGATGACTAAAAGAATAGAATAACAGATGTGGGAATAAGAAATTCCCAAACCAGGAAGAGGTACACACAGCACAAAGCTTTCACTATCTTGAAGAGCCACATAATTTCTTTCACAAATATTTTCAGCCCTCATCCAAATAAGACCTGGCGCAGCTGGTGGTTTTGTGTGTTTTGCCTCCATTTTTAGAAATTTTTTATTTATTTTTTCCTCATTGAGTTTATTGGTACATTTTAGGTACACAGCACAGTTACATTCATCATTGGGATCTTGTACCTTTACACGACAGGTCTTGGTTCTCATTATTTCCCCTTGTCCCTGCCCTCCCTTCATCTCCCCTCTCCTCCCCATTTACAAACATTTTACTTCCATTTTTTTCATTTTCTTCTATTTTTTTCCTTTCCCTTATTACTTTTCCCCCACCCTTCCCACTTTTCCTATAGCTTTTCCAGCCCTTTTCTTCCTATTACACATTGTCAATTATACCATTAGGATCTTATGTGCTATTATAATTTATTCACACCAGAGAAATTATTTGGTATTTATACATGTGTGACGTATTTATTTCACTTAAGAGAATATCCTCAATATGTATCGAATTTCCTATGAATGAATCTAATTTCTCATTCTTTATGGCTGAGTAATATTCCATTTTATAGAAAAACCACATCTTCTTTATCCAGTTTCCAACTGATGGGCAAATAGGCTGTTTCCAAGTTTTAGCTATTACAAACTGTGTCACTATAAATGTAGGTGTGCATGTATTATTGTGATATGATTCTTTTAATCCTTTTTGAAAGATATCCAGCAGAGGGATGGCTGGATCAAATGGAACCTGTATTCTGGGCTCTTTGAGGTATCTCCACATTGATTTCCATAGTGGCTGCACCAGTCTGCACTCCCACCAACAATGGAGAAGGGTTCCTTTCTCCCCACAACCCTGCCAACATTTGTTATTGTTTGATTTCTTGTTAACAGCCATTCTTTGTGGGGTGAGGTGGAATCTGTGTTTTCATCGCATCTCTCGAATGACCATTGATGTGGAACATTTTTTCATATATTTACTTACTATTTTTACTTCTTTGAGAAATGTCTGTTCATTTCAGATGCCCATTTTTGAATGGGGTACTTATATTTGGGGGGGCTGTTTGTTTTGAGTTCTTCATATATTCTAGATAATAGTCCTTTGCCTGAAGAGCAGCTGGTAAAAATTTTTTCCCAGCCTTCTTGTACACAAATAACAGACTCACTGAGAGAGAAATTAGGGAAACAATTCCTTTCACAAGAGCATCCAAAAAAATGAAGTATCTAGGAGTTAATCTAACAAAAGAAGCAAAAGACGTCTACACTGAAAACTATAGCACTCTGAAAAAGAGACTGAAGAGAATATAAGCAAATGGAAAGATATCCCCTACTCCTGGGTAGGAAGAATCAACGTAGTGAAAATGACCGTACTACCAAAGCCGCTATACAGATTCAATGCAATGCCATTTGAAATTCCAACACTATATTTCACAGAATTAGAAAGAAGAATCCAAATATTCATCTTTAACCACAAGAGAGCTAGAATAGCAAAAGCCATCCTAGGGAACAGACACATGGCAGCGGGTATAACAATTCCCAATGTGAAACTTTACTACAAAGCCACTTTAATAAAAACAGCATTGTACTGGCAAAGAAACAGACCTGAGGATCAGTGGAACAGATTGGAAGACAAAATATCAACTCCAGATGCACTCAGCTACCTCATCTTTGACAAAGGAGCTGACCGTCCCCACTGGAGGAAAGATAGCCTCTTTAATAAATGGTGTTGGAAAAACCGGATCTCAACCTGCCAAAGATTAACACTAGACCCTTATCTTTCATCATGCACTAACTTAAAATCCAAGCGGATGAAAGATCTAAATATTAAAACAGAAACACTAAACTTGCTGGAAATAAGTTAGGCAGAACTCCTGAAGACATTAGCATAGGAAAAGACTTTATGAACAAATCCTCAGGATCACGGGAACTAGCAGAAAGAATCAACGACTGGGATCTCATCTTATTACAAAGCTTCTGCACTGCAAAAGAAACCATCAACAGAACTAAGAGATTGCCTCCATTTTTGTAAGTCAATGCTCAAAGAATGTATCCTAAACTGAGCAAGCATAGGTGTCAGGTCTATTTTTTAGTAGACCTTCTCTATTTGTCTTCACAAGAAGGCTGAGATCAGTTATTTTCCAAGTTAGCTAAAACTATCAAGAAAAACTAACACAGGTAATTTTCAGCAGCCCATTCATGAAGTCAGAGCTAGTTAGGTGGGATATTGGGATTCCAATCCAGATGGATCCGTCATTGCCTTAGGTCAGTTTCTTCCTAGATGAAACTTTCTTTGGGAAATTTGATTTACCAGGGATGAAAGTTACACTTTCAAAAGGGTTGAAAAAAACATGATAGGACACTGAAATTCAGGGGGCAGTGCTGCAGGGAGCTCCAGACACATGCCGTGCCACTGAGAAAGCTCACCCGGAACCCAACCTGATACGAGGGGTCCCGTCTGCATCCACCTGTCAGCCAGACACAAAGTCCTTGAATACTCAGAGGCCCATTCGTGACTATATTACCATTTTATCTTCATGTCTTACAGATTAGTGTTCTATTGCTAAAATTCATTTTCCCAAGAAAAAATGTTAGGACTCTAAGAAAGTTCTTACAGTCTATGTTATCAGTGTTCTAACATAAGTGATATTTATTTGTTTTGCTTTTTCAGTTCACGACGCCTACCATATCAGTAGCCCTATGAAGATATCTTGCAGCTTGACTTCTTTGTGCTGGAGGCATAATATTTTCAGGGCCCAAAGTGTTTTAATACTTCTACTGCAGTTAGAACTTTTTAAAATAAACATTTTGATTGAGATAAATATGTCTCTCCATATACGTATAGATAGACATATTTATATAAACAATCATATTACACATACATTTTGTATAAGGATATATATACTCACAGATTTGTTTGAAATATCCTGATGAAATTATTATAAATTAAAAATATATTATAAATTAAAAATGCACTTAATACACTTAACTTACCAAACAGCATAATTTAGCCTGATCTTAGAGAGTCTCAGAATATTTTGATTAGTTTTCAGTTGGGCAAAATCATCTACCCCCAAGCCCGCTTTATAATAAAGCATATTTAATATCACATGTAATTTACTGCAGTTGTGCTGAAAAGAAAAACAGAATGATTGTAGAGGTACATAGCATGGATGTACATTTTCTGCTGAGTGGTTTATCAGTTTGGGACCATTTTGAAGTTGAAAAAAATTGGTAAGTCAAACTATTATGCATCACATAAAGGACCGGATGAGTGCAAATTTACATTAGGTAGAAGAAGGATTTATGATACAGTACTGTCCTACATCGATAATACCAGAATGCTTTGGTTTGAAATTTATTTTGTCTGGAAATAAGATTGCTACCCCTGTTTTTTTCTGGGCTCCTGTCACATGGAGAATTGTTTTCTATCTTTTCACTTTCAGTCTATGGGCCTCTTTTTGCACTAGGTGTGTTTCTTGTATACAACATATTGTTGGATTTTGCTTCTTATTCCTTTACTGTATCATACCTCTATGAATGTAAAATATCTTGTACCTGCTTTATGATACATAGTAGGGACTGTGCTTTATCAGAGCTACATTTAATGATACTACTCTAGAATATTCTCTTTCCAGATGATGATTAAGATGCTAATAAAAAAAAGTGGTCCCAGGTACCATAACAGCAACAGAACTTTGCTGTTTTCTGGATATTATTCTCTTCTTTATTTTTGTTTTGTTTTGTTTTTAATGGAATGTGCTGAATGTCTATAATTTTGTTCAGATGACTGCAGAACCTGGAAAACCTGTTGCTGCCATCGATGTATAACATACTATTATTAGTCTTTTTATATAAATATAAATATATATATATATATGTATATATATAAATTGAATTTTTGGAAACTTTAACGGTGCTGCCAACTTTGGAAAAATTCATCCCAATTTACTGTGTTGAGTTGGCATTGTACAGAAATGGATAGCCATATTGGTCTAGAAATATTAATTTACTTTTATTTTTATTTTTTCCATGTGTACAGGGGTAACACGTACTAAATATGTAAGGTCATATCTATGTGGGTTTGATTACACAAAATAATAAAGTATTCTCTAAATAATGAAAAAAAAAATAAGATAAGACTATAAGAGCAAGAAACAATTTAAATATGTTCGGGGACCATTTTCATCTCCAGAATTAAGGATTCTTTTAATGTTACATCATTGCCTTTTCTCTTTTACTTTCCTTTTTAGTTTTATTTTAGGGTTCCCTATTTTTAATGTTCACACAGAGATTTCTTTAACTGAAATACTGAATTGTTTCTTTGGTGTGAAAACTATAATAGTACACAGGATCCTAATGAAATAATTAATAATGTGAAATAGGAAGTAAAGGGCTAAAGGTGTAAGGAAAGTAGGAAGGGTGGGGGAAAGGTAATAAGGGAGAGGAAAAAACATGAGAAATTGAAAAAATGGAAATAAAGTGTTTGTAAATGGGGAGGGGAGGGTGAGGTGAAGGGAGGGCGGGGACAAGGGGAAAAATGAGAATCAAGACCTATTATGTAAAGGTACAGAATCCCAATGATGAATGTAACTGTATTTGTATACCTAGATTGTACCAATAAACTCAATTAAAAAAAAAAAAGAAGAAGGATTTATGTTGGAAAAAGTATCTCATGACCATGGAAGTTTTGATTTAGCCCTGTTAACATTCTTGTTATCCATGGCAAACCAGTCAGCCTTAAGTTTTCTATATCGTGCATGGCTTATAAGAGAGAAAAATGAATTTAAATCTCATTGAAGGCACTATAATTTGGGATTTTCTAACATATATGAAAAAGGTGAATCTACCCAATTATGGAGGCAAGGCTTACAGGCAGGGGCTCACATGGACTTGAGAAATGTACAAAAACAATTACAGAAACAAAGCCACGTTTGACAAATTTCATAAACCATTGCCTGGGCACCATCTCCTTCCTTCCTCCCTGGCTCGTCACCTTTTCTCCTTCCACACATGACAACGCGAAGCACCACAGTTTAGACCAAGCTTAGCCCAGCACCACTCCCCGAGCTTTCTTTTTCTTCATTTGTCCACGAGAATACGCAGCTGGCGGCACCTCACTCTTCATCCCCCAACCGACTGTGTCCTCTGCCAGCTCCTAAGTCACGGAAGTGGAAGTCAGAGCTTGGGCGAGAGCCACAGCTGCCCTCTGAGACGGTCTCCTCACCCAGGACATCACTACTCGCTACCATGCAGAGCTCTGAGAAGATGTGTGGTCATGTAGCAGAACTGAACGTTTTACAAAAGGCTTTTAATAGGTAATATCACGACACCCCTGCTTGATGTTATCCACTGCCCTGCAAGGAAGGGTGTGTTTGGAGAGTGTCTTAAAGTAATGCCAGATGAGCTAAAGAGTACCCGGAGGAAGTGGGTACATTATTAAAGTTTCAATTGCAATTCCTCTAGGAATAAAAATACCATACAGGAAACACGAGTGATTTAGGAAATTAAGGTAATGATAGCGGTTAGCAAAAAACAAACTTTCAAGGACATGTCCTTAGAGAACTGGAACATATCTGTGTAATTATGTATGTGTATGCATATATATATATATATATATATACATATATATATATGTATATATATATATGTATATATATCGAATATACTTTGACTAAAGATAAATATATTTACTAAAATTGTGTATATAAAAGCATCGCATCTTCTGTGTAGGGTGAATATCATGCACTACGTAGATAAGCACACATATAAGCATTCCCTGAGTCTATAATTTGCATGTGAAATTATCCTTCCTCTGTTACTAATATGACCATCTAGTGAAACGCGCAATAGAATCACGACTACAGCACTCCACAGTGCCATCTTCTGATCACCAAGGGAAGTGCGATTCCTGTAAAACAGCTCTGGATGCTGCGATCCTTGTTACCGGCGCGTAACACCACTAACACAAGTGTCGCAAGGCAAACTGACCTCAGGTAGAGAGTTTGTTCCTTTTCACGTCTGTGAAGTGAAGGTGACACTGTCCACCGTGTGACAGGCCTGGAGGGTCGGCTTGCAGTGAGGGGCACACGCCGACACCCCACCCCCGGCCCCGGCATCCTGGAGTGGGTGGGAATGACGAAGTCCTCGCCCACAGTCTGCAGTAGCTGCCCCAGCCCCTTTATTTCCAAGTTACTTCCCGGATGCCTAGCTGGTGACTCCGTCATCGTCTCAGGAAACTGACTTTGAGGCTAACGTCTATTAAGTCATGGGCTCAGCTTGCATCGCTGTCATTTATCAATTTTGTGATCTCAGATTTACTAACTGCTCTAATCCTTAACACCTTCACCTACAGAGACCTTCCACGAAGTACTGAAAAGCATTACACATAGTTAACTCTATGTAACTTACTAGTACAATTATTACACGTAGAAAAAGCCAACAAGCTTCAGCTGCCGTTATAAATTATTTTAACAATTCAAGTTGGAGCTTCGCAGCTGAGATAACTACCGGAATCACACAAACAGCAGGTGCTGAGCTGTGTTCGGAACAAAGGTCACCATGATTTCTACACTCAGGGTCCTAAACCCCAGAGGTTTCACTGGGAAGGCGACTGGAACCAGGCAGGGGAGGTCCGGAGCTCACTGGCATTTTTACAACACACCTCTCAAACACAAAACCAGTTTTCGTACCATATGATTACTATTTTCCTTCCACAACATGAGTGAAAGAAAATAAACAATTCACGAGAAATTTATAGAAAGGATGTTTATAGAAATTTATGGAAAGGATTTGAGGAATGGTGTACATATAAAAGTAGAACCCCAAAACAGTGGCCACAGAAATTTAAAGTATTTCCCTCAGTTTGCTGCATACCCTAAGAGGCACTGTAGCACACAGACTAAGCACATGGATGCTGGCACTCTTTGGGGTCTGGATGAGGGCCGTCTCCACCACTTACCGGTTGGTAACTTTGGACAAGCCACCTCAGCCCTGTCCACAGTGGTTCCCACATCCCTAAATGGTGGCAGCCAGGAGCCACCTCAGAAATTTACTGTGAGGATTAAACTGGTTAAAGATAATTATTGCACAGTTACTATCATTTAGCCTTGCATTATCTTTTTGTTCCTTTAAAACTGATTCTCTATACAAAAAGAACAGTAAAGAATTAGAGACAACATAGATGCACTTTCTATTTAATTCAGTGAATTCCTTCCAAGATTGTTTCCCACATCCTGAAAAAACAAACAAACAAAAAAAAACACTACTAGGGAGCTGATTGAAAGTTTTATTTTTACAAGGCTAAGTATTACTTCCAGTTGTCTGAAAACTCAGATTTCCTGCCAAAGTAAAATGGCACAAGTTGTTCTCTGGCCTCATGTGTGGGTCATGGTTTTCACCGCATCTTTGTTATGTAATTTGGAGTTAGGAAAGCTAGGGTTCCTGAAGTTAAGTTTCTGTTCCACTTGGACACTTGAGGTATGTCACCTTGCTAACACCTACTTCCTGAAAGGACTTGTTTTGTATCATGTAATTCATCAGCACGATGTATGCAGTCTCTCTGCCCTTTGCAAGAAGCAACACAAGGCAGGGGATTGCTTTCATGTAGCTTGACTGATAAATTCAGCAAAGTGCCAAACAAGATGCTCACTTATTAAATGCATTTATATACATATGAAAGTAGATGTGATTTTTTTTTTCCAAATTCACGTCTTCCTGACTTCACAGGCAACTTTCTGTTGAGTAAACGCAAAAGAAGTCAAAGTTTGCTAAGTTATCAAATATTGGAACACTGGTTTGCCCGATTTTTTTACACATACAAAACCCTCAAGTCCCACATCAAAATAAATATTTACTGGCCTCTTTTTCAGTAAATCTAATCTGTCTTATAGAGTAACTTGACTCTGTCTTTGTAAGAAGAACCCTGGGATATTCTCATTTAGATGCATGGAGGAGTATATTTTGAGAAACACTGCTCTAACAACATATGCATTTTCTACATAGGAATGATCAACTTAGCCAACAAAATTTGTATTGATAATAAAAGCCTTAATTTTGCTGGTCTTCACACTATAGGATTTATTTGACTTATTTTAAGAATTTTTTTAAATATCCTCTGTCCCATCTGATGAAAATATATACTTTTTCTGCCCATGTGATTTAGTTCATCATTCTTACTGGTATGATAGTCTTTTTTTTTTCCTGTGTGCCTTCATACACAGATTAGAGTCTATTAGCAGTAACATAATTTTATTCATAAAGCTATCTTCAGAATGCTAGCTTGAGACCTGATCACTTTCCACGTGGTATATACAGGTAGTTAATTAATAGGTTCAAAGCTCAGGTTTTTTAGTGATTAAACTGCCCAAAAACATAAAGTATTCTCAAAACAGGGGAGTAAGTGGCAGAGACCGTGGCTAGCACAGTTCCAGGAACATCTTTAGTTCCTGAATGCATCGGTTGAGACTCCAAGTTACAATCCCATAAATGACTGACTGAAACAAAGACGTAGACAAATCACACAAAATCTACTCAATGTATGACAGCAGACTTCTTCACTGTAATGTCTACAAAGGAACAGTTCCCCCCATGTTTTGTGAACTCCTCCTCTGTGGAAGGGGCTCCCGCTTCTTTCTGTGTTGCATGAAGGAAAATGATGCATGTTCTCACCAACAGAAAGCTTCTTCAACCATTTCTGCTACTTGCCAACACACCACTTCAATTTTTCATGCATTTCTTGTTTCTTTTATAAATATGTAGATACTCCCTCCACTTTTCTGCCCAATCCAAATTGTCAGTGCATAGGAATCAGCAATGAATGACTGTGGGCAACAGAAAAAAGAAACTATACAACAGAAAGCAGGAAGGCTCTTGACCGGAACTTTGCTTTCTACTCTCACTGTTGCTTTCCAAGCATGCAGCGCTTAGAGAGCTGCTGTGCCTGGTGCCACTCCATTCCCTCACCACTGGAGCCCTTCTCCTGGGCCACTGTCGGTGGTCATGACCACCCTTACCCAGTCATGGGAGAACCTAACTAAAGGGTCCAGGACCCCAAACATGCCAAGAACTTCTCAATGTTTATGCTGTCCTAGTTCACGATGGATCTCTTAGCATTGCACTTTGGGATTAGACTTGAACAATGAATGGACTTTAAAGTTAAATGTAATACTTACTATGGGAGTGCAATTTTAACAACTACATTTTAAATTTTCAATCATATTACAAACACAATGTGAAGCTTTCAGACCTGAAATACACATCAGGTGATGCTGCATTCCTTCTTTTGTTCTTGAGGAAAAAGCAGAGTCCCTAAGAGGGGTGGGTTTAGATATTAGCGAATTGGCTTCCACAGACGGCCCGAGTATCTGCCTGTACTGGAAAGAAAACTATCACTTCTATTCAGTTAGGTTGTCTTTAATACAAGGGGACAGGAAAGGCACCCAAAATCTCTTCTTCACTAATTGTGATTCACCTACAGCAGTGTGACATGAGTTGCTGTAAAGGACTGCTCTTCCCAAAGTGCAAGATTCTTATTCAATCCATGCAATCACACACGAACAGAAATATGCACAGTTATGTTTCTTTGAGCTGGACGCTATTCTCTATATACATTCGCTTAATGGTAGCTCTTAATAAAGTTCTGAGGGAAGCACCGTTCTCACTTTTCTACTGAGGAGAAAAATATGGTGAGAAGATGTTGGATGACATGTCTAAGTCATGTAGTTCCAGGCCTCTACTTGACTGCACCACCTTGGGATTTAACCCGAGAGGGAGCAAACCTCTCTCTTAAACTCAGCCTCCTCCTCTACCTCTGTATCATTAACCAGGTACTCATCAGTCAGTGTCTCTGGATGCCAGAGGCATGCTTTGCATCTGAGTATGAAAGTAAGGAAGTTATACACTCGCATACTCCTGAGTAGACAGAGAGAGGCCGGAGGAGGTGACATCTTTAGAGCAGATGCAAAATTAAACTTCGTTGGCCTTCAATAACTTTTTGGTTGAATTGCAAGAGTCATTTGGAAGGGCAGTAAGCCCCTGTGCACTTTAGGTCCCATGGTTTTCTAATCAAAAGAGGGGAAAAAAGAAAGCTGAGGCTGGGAGAGCAACGCCTATAACCTTCACCCATTAAGCCATCGACACAGGTTAAAATGTTGAACGCATTTACTCCTCAGGTGCTCTCCACAATGTACAGTGTCCCACAAGTGGGTAATGTTCTGTGTCTTTAGAAAAGGTATTCATGTCTGCCTCCCCCAAGCCAGAATTTTAACAGAAAATAAACTACAATTCAAAAATTTGGGCTATAGCCATCTACAGTTTTAAGTTAATACGAAGAAATCATTTTGTTTGACATTACTGAATTGCTAGTTAATTGCTAAAGAAACTTGACAGATGAAATGGTAATCTATACATGATAAAACTAGAATGACTTAGCATTAACTGGGGGGATATAAGGCACAGCTGTGTGAAACATACCAAAATGCAACTTAATTGTGTTTGGGAGGAGGTGCAGCTCATAGGATGAAAGCATACACAGCATGTAGGCGGCCCTACCTTCTCTCTCCAGAATGGCAAAATGCACACTTTCTACCTTCATGATAGTACTAATTTTTAGATATTGTTAATTTACATTTCTGAGATGAGATATTTAAGTCTCTGCCTATTCTGAAAGGTATCCAAAGGAAACACTTGTGATTTATATAGACAGGAGAAAATATGCAACCACTGGACTCCAGAGATGACATCAAACTGTAAACTGAGCACAAGATATGATGAAAGTGTAGAGAAATAGGAACCACAAAGAATCAAATGCTGTCTTACGCTAAATTGGGGCATGATAACATCTGGGGACTCATTTCCAAGATAGTAAGCAGCTGCACAGGGAACGCTACTGAGTTTCAGTACAGCCTTTACAGGTAAGGGATATATGAGCAAGAGTTGGGAGCTACATTTACAAGAAATAGGTTCAGCGATTAGATCTCAAAAGTGAAGCAGCAAAAGTAGTTCTTCATAATACATGAGAGGCCAACGCAAAGTGTTTCGGATGTGTCTTCTGAAAGACAAATGGTGTGTGATGATGAGAAGTCATTAACAGCTCTGCTACTGGCTGGGAAAATGACCTACAATTTTTTTAAGGGCAGCTCGGATTTCAAAAATCCGGGTTGGCAAATGGTGGTTATGAGCCCCTCACTATGCCTATAGCCTGTTTCATCAAGACTGCATGTGGTCGGGGAATTGGCTTTAAATTATGTGATGCTTCAGGATAACAACAATAATTCTGCAGGCATTGTGACAATCAACTCTTCATGGATACTTAGTGACAGAAAAGAGCAAGAAGGTTATCGCTGAACTCTCTGAGTTCCAGCTTTCATTTCCGTCTTGGCCTTAGATAAGTCTTAACCACTCTTAGCCTCAGTTTTTCCATTTCTAAAACGTAGACTAGAAGACTACCTTATATTCACAGCATGTTTCCCAATAGTAGACTCTTTAAAGTACACTTGAAGAGATTAAAACACTCCAAAGCAACCCCAACAAGTCAGACATAATTGAAGTACAGTCACCCCCCATGGTATAATGATGTCTCCTAGTGTTTACCGAGGCATTCTCAGAGCACACTGACGATTTGGTTGACCTTCAGCTTGTGTCTGAATGCAGTGGTTCACTTTCAACATTTCTCTGCCTTCTATCAGCATGAAGGAAAGTTTTAATAAGTTTAAATAAACATATTCTTTCTTTTGGATGCAGACTTTACATGATTTGTAACCGTTTATTTCCTCTTAGCCATGAATAGCACCTTGTTTGGTGGTCCCCTGTGCTGGCTAGTGACACGAGCAATACAGATGCACATAGTCACAGACACAAATCAGTGGGAACGAAATACACATATGCTCACGGAATGGTCAGCATTTCGTGGCATAACAATGAAAAGCTTACGGTAGTCTATGCTCACTAGTTGAAACCAGATGATCACTAAAACTGTTTGACAAACTATCTTAGTAAAAGGTCTCCTTTATATGATGATTCTTAAGACACAAATTACTTGGAATTCTCCAACAGCGGTGCTCAAATTGCTTTCCAAAGTATAAAAAAAATCTCCTGTTTATACCTTCTTCCCCTAATGTTTTAAAAGATTTTTGCATTTAGGGATCGATAATAGATGATGAAACCAATAAACAAGTAGAAAATAAAGTCAGAGAAACTTCTAAATCGAGTCTCTGTGTAGTCAGAAAATGACCTTCTTAGGTATTCATCCACACCTGTGCTCATGCTACTGGCTTTGATTTGATACGATTCCCACAGTGTAAATGCAACTACATCTTAAATTAGGAACACAAGTAGCTAAATATACACTTTTGTGCGAAATCACAGTCTATGTGATTAAATTAAATATCTCTACTTTTCATGACCTTCACAAAAATGCAGAACATCGTGCGGGCGCTATGCCACCAGCGTGCTACGGAGAACTGCCCAAGGGACGCAGAGACCTCCGTTACCCCTCCAGCTCCCTCTTCTGCCCGACTGCCCCTTTTTTAAAGGGTGCCTGTGCATTTGTTCGTTTGGCCTCATTCTCTCAATTTCCTCTCTATTTATCTACGTCCAGATCGATCACAGGATAAAATATTTCATGAAAATAATAACATATTAAGAGGGGCTCGGGTAGATGCTGCTGAGTGTTTCTTGTATTCCACAGAATATGCTGTACTTTTTCATATATTAACTCAGTCTTTACAACAACCTTATAAAGTGGGTTCTGCAAGTCATATTGTTGTGTCTGTGGGAAACCTGGATCAAGACGATCACAAAAAATTTCCCTAACCTCTGAGGACAAAAAAGGTCCCTGACCTCATACAGCTAAGAATTGCAACATAGCACTGATACAGCCTGCAATGGGCCATTCGTCTCTTAGAAAGTAGAAGATAAAATTCACTGAAGTTACTTGGCATTATCCAGTCTTTCCCTTCTTCACATTCAGAACTTTGTGGTTGTTGTTACCAACATTTTGCCTTATGTATCGCTTGTTTATATGTCTAGTTCTGGAGCAAAGAGTTCGCACACAATCTACATTGTTCATCATTCTCATGCCTCAGTAGTAACTGACTTCTTGCACACTCATTGGGAGATAATGGGACTATCACTGATATCTCTAAGGGGATGAAGTTAAATTCATATAGAATTTTTAATTCCTTAGTGAAAAAGTATAATTGTAAGCAATGCTTATTTTATCAGGTAAAAGTTATACAAATGATTTAGCCCTATGTATTGAAGTAATTGTGAAAAACCCTCTTGAAGTCCTTTAAAAAAGGTACTCAGTGTCTCGGAGCACACGTGAGAAGATACCTCATATGTACTCCTCAGGGATCGCAGCAATTTTTACCCCAACTGGAAAATCGAGCTCTTCCTTTCAATCACATGGAGTTTGGCTTAGAACATTGTGCACCCAGACAAAATGTTTGAGATCACCTTATCATTAGACATAGAGCAAATTTAATCTCCAAACATAATCCCCAAATAAATCATTTTAAAAACAACCAGTACTATTGGAAATAGGCAAATTAGTTCCAGAATTCCAACATCAATTGCTGCAATATTTTTTTATCTTCTTGGGAAAGATATTTCTCTAAAAATTTACACAGAAAGGTATGATTTTTCCATGAATAAAAGAACCTAGGTAGAGTCACATACGCAGTAGACTTACACTCATAGAATGTGGGGTAAAACCTCCTTTTCTAGCCTATTCCAGGAGATTAAAGTAAAACTATTCCCATCAAATTTAAACATCAAAATCATTTCCATTAATATATTTTGTGTGTGAATCTGGGCGTGGCACCAAATATCTCTAATCCCAGCTAAGCAGGAGGCTAGAGTAGGAAGGCAGTGAGTTTAAGGTCTTCCAGGTACACAGTGAAACTTTGTCCAGAAAACAAAGTAAGATTGTGTACTTCTCACGTGCTTGCTGTGATTCTCACCATCTTCTGAACTTGATCACGAAGTTACAGTAAAGAAGCTAATAGGGGCCTAAACATCCTTCATACACAGCATCGCCTAAAAATAGACCTACAGTCAACATGCAGCGCTACCCAGGGAAGATCTTGAGTGTTGCCCTTTGTGAGGATCATGGCCCACCATCTGCTCAAAGCTCTTGTTTGATGAAGAAGCATGGAAGTCAGTAGACCTGCTCTCCTCCCTGCCATACCTCTCTCCCCATTAAGGTGCTTAAAGCTTAACATCAAGAGGATCACCGCAGCACAAAGGAACAGAGGTTCAGCAGACCAAAGCACATGCCTCCTTGAGCCCTCCATGGGTCCCTTTCAACCAAGAACTTCTAAAGAATTTCCCACCCTACCGTTCCTTTTAGTACCTACACTACTCCTTTCGGAAGTGAATTACTGGCTGTCTTGAAATAGTAATTTAATACTTCTACAAAATGAGGCTATTTAAAAAGCACACGCATTCTACTCGGAAGCTATTAAGCCAACACATTTGTTTGCTTTCTTTGACCACATTTATTTGTGAAGAGTTTAAATGGGTCTCTGTATTAGCTACATTGTTCATATCATTAACTTGAACTTTTTGAATCTGTATGTACTTTCTAAACAAGAGAGACAATATGCCAGGAAATGAAACAGCTCTTGATCCTTCCATGGTATTTCCCAGGGGGTTAAAAAAAAAAACAGAAAAAAATGGCTGCTGTTGAAGGTAAACCTTTAGCTTTTAGGAGTGAGGGATAAAGTAACTTTAATGGGAAAGGCATTGGCTTTGTTAACTCTGATGAAAGTATGGGATTTCATTGTACTTCTGTGTCGAAAGTTGCTATGGAATAGGGAAGGAGGAGGAAGAAACAGAAATCAATTCAAAAATTCCTATTTAAAAGCAGAATTGCTTTCCACTTTTATCTGTGCAGCTAGTTTGGGAACTGTACCTCTACGATTGCAGTGCAGGCTTCAGTGGACTCGTTGCCTTACTTTAAAACAGAAATGAACTGTATCCCTATTGGGAACACCACAGCAACGTAGCAAGGAGCTATGTTCAGAGAGAAAAGATGAAACCAATGTGCCTTTTCACCAAGAGCCTCTGCCCTACTTTTTAAACATGTTGAGGGGAAAGTGACAGTAAAAGCCATGACATTCCCCAACCATGTAGGAAAAACTAGCTTCATCCAACTTCTGCTGATTCCCTTGGTGTTGTCAGGGCAGGGGAAGTGACACCTGCTTTACAGGCAGGACCCCTGACTGAGAAATGAAGTCCACAGAAGTCTGGCCAGGGATGCCCAGTCACAGGTGGCTGTGCCTCAGCTGCACCTCTTTCCCAGCCAGACAATAAGCTCAATCCTCCTGAGGGAACTGTGGCCACAAGGCTATTCTGCTTGCCTCTTAGCCTGTGCTTCTCTCCAGCACCCCGAGAACCGCTAGACATCACAGAGAGAAGGGCTTTCTGCTAACTTCCTTTGCATCATGCTCTCTGCTGGCAAAGTGACATAGTGATAGCACCGCGTTCAATCACCAGGTAATCTGGGTACTCGGTGTAATACATTTCAGGAGTAATCATACCAATCATATATGGTACTATTTATGAACATTTTCTTTATTTCAAGCTTTTTTCTTTATAAACTTAAAGATCCATCATCGTTTTCTTAGATAACCAACACTGAAGAAGTTTCAGATCTAAAGAGAAGTAGGAATCACTCTAACTTGTGTAGGAGATATGTTGACTTTCATTGAATAAATTTACCCTCACAGAAATTAACACATTCGAAAAGAGAGAAAAGGTGACCTTTGCATTATATAACTAATGAAATTTTGGAAGATTGAGATTGTGGAAATCTTTCAGTCACTTAAATCCTAGCACCTTTGAAAGTAACTAGACTTTTGGAACTTCACAGATTTTCACTGTCTTTAAAATTGCTTTGGTCTGGGTTTCCTTTGCTTAAATATTTACTATTCTACGGACATGCTGATGGCCATCCTTTTAAGTGTGCAAACTTTGAAAATGTCCTTTCTCTGGAAGATTCCACAAGTACACATTAAGCCGCAGCACACAAGCGATTAGAAAGAATACCAAGAATAATTATGGGGCATAACTGTATTAGTTTAGAGCTAACCACATGTATTTTAGTGGACTCTATTTGGAACAAGTTATGATAATACAAAGAGTTGGCTTTCTTCAAAATCAAGGGCATTTATGAACTGAAGTAGCATGCAAACCTTACAGTACGTAAAACTCAAAATCTATTTCAGTCTGGAAAAGTTTCCTGTGCTACATGGACAAAAGAAGGCTAAATCCATTACCAAGGCTAAATGAAACTGTTCCTAAACCAGAAGGAAAAGTTTGGTTACACAGGCCGGAAAGAAAGTCTGGACAGGCGAAAAGGACTGAAGAATTCTATCGTTTGTGTTTTTAGGAGATAGCAAGTTTCTCTTTCTCCGTTTCAGGATCCCATGCAATTCTATCTCTTGCCTTTATCTTTCCATCAGATGCACAGCCAGACAATGTTTCTATTCATTTAGATCTGGAAGCATCTCCATCCTTGTGGGTTATTTTATTTTCTAGTAGCCAAAGGAAAGACGTCGCTGCCAATATGACGCTAAGGTCAGGCCGAGTACAGACCGCCTGGGCAACAAAACAGTCCGCTCTTGTGGAAGAAGAAAGCAAAGCCATGGCGAACTTTGGGACTGGATCAACAGTACCAAGTCACAGAACTATTCTCAATCACTGCATTTTAACTCTCCACTAAAAATAGCTGCTCTGTGCTGGGTCTGAAGTCGCGTCTCCGGCCAGAGAGGGAGCACAGTGCCCCATTGTTTGGGCCCAGGAGCCCTGCATCAGCACGCGGAGTGTCCCCTAACTTCCAGTGGCCTTCTGTCCCCTTTCCTTTGACCCCTTCACAACCCAGCCAAAGGAAAGCCCCTAACCCTCACCCTACTCAAGACAGCGAAACAAGCCATCGCAGGCGTGCGGGAACTTTCCTGCAAGTCTGTAGCTTCTTCTAGCATCTTCTGTTCTCTCTGGTTCCCCGTGGGTTCAAATCGGGCTCTCTGGGGAGGTGGGGGCCCTGCAGCTAGGAAAGAGCTCCGGGGGCCGGACCCCGCGGGGTGACGGACGGTACCTGCGCCTGTCTCTACTCCCTCTATTTTGTTCTGTAACTGTCTCCTCTGTTCTCTTCTCCTGGGGCTGGAAGGAAAATGTCTCCTTTTCCTTCTAAAGGGGCTCTGGGTCCCTCGCTGGGCGCCATGCCGAGACTTTCTCCTCCCGGGAGCG
>NW_022900928.1:7144128-7166302 GCF_012274545.1 Fukomys damarensis
CTGGGGGCCCGAGCGGGCTGAGCTTGGCGCGAACGCGGAGGGGCCCGCGGTCCGGGCGCACCGCGTCCTCCAGATGTTTTCCAGCGATCCTCAGGGTTCAGCAAGCTCCGCCGAGAAGACGCGAATCGGAGACCCTGGAACAGCCGCGCTCCGGGGAAATGCAGATTTGCGAAAGCGGTTCTAGGAAACGCGATCGGTCCGTTGGCAGCAGCGTTCAACTCGAGTCTCGGCGAGCTGGGCTCGCACACGCAGGTGTGCGCTCCGTGCCACGGCCTGCTGGGGTTGTTAGCACTCCTTCGCGCAGTACTTGCAAAAGGCTTCCGAGAAAACAGAAACGAACACTGTCATCCTGCAGATGTGAAGACCGCGAGGACCCTCCCGCTCCCAGCTGGATCTTTGATGAAAAGAGCTGGTTCCCTCAAGTCCTAAGTAAACCCTGCCTCTCACCCAGCCCACCTAGGTCTTCCGGCCCCGCCTCTGAGACAAAGTTGTCTTTCTGCAAGGCTAGACCCCGGGACAAAGGTCAGCGGGTGTCCGCAGATTGCTATCCTGATGCTTGGCTTTCCCTTCCCTTTACTTTTTTTTTTTTTTAACAGAAGTAACCCATTTTCACTGAAGTTTAGGTCGAGCGTCTCTTCATCTCATCGGGTGAAGACATTTGTAGTAAAATGCATCTGTTACAATGCTTTGCTTTTTAAAGGATGGAAATGAAAAAAATCATCTCATTCACTGTTTCGTTTTTTAAGGTGATTGGAATTGAAGACGTTCGTGCAAAAGAGATTTTCTCTTAAAAAATCCGAATTACTCAGACATAGAAATAGTAACTTTTGCGGTGAATATCAACCCCATGGCTGGTTGAGCATACACAGATCAACCCACTGGTGAATTCCGGAGACTTTACAAGGAAAAATGGCCCTGTTGTCCACTAACACAGAACTCTGACTCCTATCCGCTCTTAAAGCAGATGGTTGAGAATGCATGTTCACCAAAGACATAGAGGTGTGCGATGATTAAAATAAGGATGGAAAGTCAATTATGTGCTAATAATCATGTGTAGAGCACAACTCTGTTTATGTGAGTTCGCATTTGTTAAATTCTGATCATAGAAACGAGAAGTGGGGGTCATACCTAACACTTTCCTCTTTCGTAGTCCAGTTGACAAACTCAAAATGATCAAGTAACTTGCCCAAGGTCATTCAGTAGTTTATACAGTAGAACAGGTGTTCATACTTCATTTCCATCTTCCATCCCTTAACAAGACATATACTTTTTTTTTGATACCGGAGATCAAACTTGAGTTCTTGCTCTTGCAAGGCACGTGGTGGAACCACTGAGCTAAACCCCCACCCAATTCATGTATTTTTGAGGGGAAAAAAATAAAAATGTTTACACTTCTGTGAGAAAAGACTTCCTCCGGCCTAAATTTTACTACTTTTTACTAAATGTACAAGGTGAAACAGCAATCAACCTACTTTAGTTTGGTAACCAAAAAGGAGAAGTTTCAGGCTTAGCACTGTCTAGAGATTGTGTCTCAGAACTATTCATACCCTCACATTAGACACCTACAAAGTGCCGTGAGGTGTGTCGGCCTTGTCAACTTTCCACAAACACAACAAACAATTCTCTAACTTTAAAGAACACTGGCACATCAGGGGAGCACATCTTCTGAGGTGAGCTTGAGTGAGATTTTTTTTAGAAGATTGAAATATATCATGTATAGATGTGCTTCTTAGCAAAAGCGTTTTCTTCTTGAGCAATTGGCAGGTACGTGAGTCCCCATCTCCCATGACATTCTGTCTACACCATCCTCAGAAAACTAAGACCCAAAATGGATTTTAAGCCTTCAGAAGGCTGGTTTGTGAACTGAAAGAATACCATAGTGCAGATGGCAGGTACACTTGCCTGAAACCTCTTTGAGCAATGTCCTTTGTGAGAAGTGTATCTGAACCTGACAAAGAAGGTATATTCAGCCACGCTCATGAAGTCTGAGAACGGAGAGACAGAATCTACTTTTCTGAAACAACCTTTTGGGACATCACTCAAATAGTGTACCAGAAAACTCTCTATTTTACAGTGAAAAGTTTTGTATTTTAGAATATATTTGTAAGCTCATAAAATCATCTCTATCATATAATTTCAGAGTAAGTTATTACCCCCGCCCAAAACCTACACTTTTTAGGAATCGCTCACCTCTCCTCTCCTTATCACTGCTCCCAATTTTTGGAAAGCACCATTGCAATTTCTGTCTCTCAATTGATCCAATTCTTAAAATATCATGTAAATTGATTAACACTATGTGTGGTCCTAGGTGATGGTTTCTTTTACAATTTTTTTTCTGTGGTTCACCTATTTCATGATCTCTAGCAACATTCTATTCCTTTCCGCTGAGTAATTTTTCATTATATATCTATCATATATATTGTTTTATATCATGGTTGATTTATTCTTTAATTGACAAGCATTGGAGTTTCTCTTCTCTCGGCTACAATGATTAGCACTACTATGAACTCCTTGAGAATACTTAACTCCTTTCTATTTTAATAGCATTTTTATTATGGCTTTGTATGAAGCAGTAGCTCACTGTAGTTTTAATTTGACTTCGTTGATTATACAGAACATGCTGGCATGTGCCTATTGGCCATTAGTACAAATACCGAGGGATATATGTACTTCAATTATTTGCCTGTTATAAGTGACTTGAGTTTTATTTTTTTAATTTTAAGAGCTCTATAGATATTTTAGTACAATTTCTTTTTCGATGTACAGCCATACCTCGATCCACAAACTTAATTCTTTCCCCTATTCTGCTTGTGAACCAAAATGGACTAGAACCAAATCAAATTCAAGGGTAAGATTCATTGTTGACCTTCCAGGGAAGTGAGGTACTCCTGTATGTAATCGCACACGTTTCTCAATTTATGAAGTATCTTCTCTTTCTTTATGGCACAACTTGCAGCATGCTTTTAATTTTCATGCAACCCAACATATCTAATATTTCTGTTACCGTTCTCTTGTTATTCTAACCCTTTACCTTACCCAGTGTCATGAAGATTTCTGCCTATGATTTTTTCTAATAGTTTTATGAATTTTAGATTAGTATACACCATGATCCATTTGCATGCCTGTAAGGTAGGGACCCAAATTCACTTTATTTTTCTTTTTCATATGGGTATCATCTTCTCCTAGTATCACTTATTGAAAAGATGATTTGTTGCTAAATTTTATTTCCCTGCTGTTTCTTTTTGCTTACAGTAATACATTTCCCATGGATTTTATTTTTTGCTTTAATATTCCAAACTCTGATGTTCCCTAGAATTTTACCTTTTATCCTCCTGTTTTAAAATCTTGTTTTTTTCTTACTGAGTTCAACTTAGCATTTTGTAATGACTTTTTCTATCTATGATATAGTTTATGAATCTCAAAATTTATTTTTATTCAACCTGTGTTCACTGAGACTTTAAGTATATTTCCTATGGGTCCCTCAAAGTCAAATTCAGTCATATTAAATCCCTCCTTCATCCTCCTCCTCTTTACCCTTCTTCTCTGTATCTCCTGATAGTCCCATAACTCAGTCATCCGGATTACTAAAGCGAAAGTTGTACCCTGTCCTTTTAAGTTTCTTTCCCCCACATAGACAGCCATTTAGTCCTACAGCTTTTACTTCCTGTGGATTTAGGTATATGTATCACCCTACTCCTATATTGAAACTAGCACTTGGGCTTTGTAGACACTTCATCATTTCTTGACTCCAAAGCATGCTTCTTGCATAAACATGAGTGTTCTTAAAATCCATTTCCCTCATGAACCACTGAGACTGAAATCATCATCATCACCATCATCACCATCATCATCGTCATCATAATCATCGACTGGAAATTGCATTGTGCGGGCCAGGCAATAGCTCCACCACTGAGCTACACCCCCAAACCCAGAACTGCAAATATGTTTATGGCCTTAAAACTCCAGGGAAACTGACCTTAAATAAGACATTCAGCACCTGCCTTTTCTGTATTCTTTCTTTAAATTCCAGGTTATACTAGGTATCAATCAGATGTACCATTGGTGGACACAGTAACATAGCCTCAAGCAAGAGAGTTTTAATTTCACATACAGTATGGGGGGGTTCGGTCCATGGTAAATTGGCTTGAAGGAAGCAACATGGTACAAGGGCAAAAATGTCTATTTTATCCTAGCCAGCGAGGCAGGGAAAGAGCGCAAGAGTGAGTGGTGAGGAACTAGATAAAGACTCAGATCAACCCTCCATGTAACACCCAGATACCTAGGAGAGTGGTTCCCCCAACCCCTAGGTGGACTCCAAAGCCAATCCTGCTGCCGGTCCATCCTACCTTCCACATCCTACCCTCCACATCCCACCTCCGGTCAACTTCATGTTTGAGCTACAAATAAAGGCAATGACAAGTTCACAGTTCTGCCTAACACGATCTATGTATACTGCATGTGACCCAGAAAGACAACAATCCCTTCTCCAAAGTCTCAATAATTCTAGCACTTTTCAAAAATCCAGACCCAAGTCTCTTCTGGAGCTCATGCCAAACTCTTAGCTGTGAAAATTAAAATAAATAAATAAATAAACAAGTCGCATAATCCGGAGGTAATGTAAACGTTCCCTTTCCAAAAGGGAGGAATGGGGCACAGAAAAGAATCAGGCCAACTAAGGGAAGACTGAAACCCAGAAGGACAAACGGTGAATCCTGTAACTTCTTGCCTGGAATCCTGCACACATTGTGGAGAAATAGGAGTTCCAAAGGGCTTGCCCTACCTGCACAACCCCTGTGGGCACCGCTTCTGTGGGTCACCCCAGGGTCCTGTAGCAAACATTCCATATTCCTAATATATGACTTCCTGCCTTTTCTGCAGCATCTTTGGCTTCATCACTGCAACTCCACACACTGCTTTCTCAGAGCCTCCTTGCCTGGTCTCGCGGTCCTTCCTTTGAGGTCTGAGTAGGATCTTTGCTGATTCCGTACTCTTGCATGCTGTGAAAGCAGTGTCACGTGGAGACACCAGGCTGGGCCGTGGCTGTAGAGGCCTCTCGAAGTCTGTGAGACTGGGAAGAGAGAAATGAAACCTGGTGAGTCAACGCCCTAGGAGGCCCTTCTTGGGCAGGATCCTCAGGGACTCTTCTAACCTAAGAGGTTAAGCCTGTGATGGAGGTCATCTTGCTGGTTTTTGAGACAGCCTCAAAGCATCATTCTTATCTCTGTACAAAGTATATGGTTTCTTTCTAATGATACTAATCTGTCCAGCAGCCACAGCTCCTTTGGCCTCAATTTTATATAACTTTTACTTCAGGGTCAAAATCTAAGTTTTAAAAGTTGTATGTTTTATTTTTTTGCCCCCTATTTTCACCATGTATCTCTGCCTAAAAGCACCTAGTGGTATCCAGTCGATGGCCTAAATGTTGTGCAGCCTTGGAATTTATTCCCCAAGATCAGTTCAGTGTGTTTCCTTCAATTTTGCTTTTCCACAGAGTCTCAGTGATGTGAAAAATATGGACAACTATTCTGCCGGAGCATAACACATACGACATGGAGCCTCTCTGTGAATGATTCCTTGTTTGTTCACAACTGGAACCTGCTGTGCTTGGCTTTTATTATCCACATTCTGGTCGTCTCAGCTCTGACCAAGATCACACATCAAACTCTGCCTTCGGCACTCCAGACCTCTCCAAACATCCCCTCCAAGCTGGTTCCAAAGGCTTCTGAAGCAGTGTCATGTGAAGTCCCAGCAATGACCCAAATCACATCACATCTGCTGTACCAGTCAGCTTGCCCATTGTTGAACACACTATGTGATGCTACAACTTAACGGGGGAGAGGTGCCATTTGTGTCGCAGATTTGGGAGATGAACCGTGTGGTCAGTTGGCTCAGAGACTGCGACATCAGTGAGTTGACAGCACAAGGGTTTCAGTGTATGGCAGCTTTGAAGCAGAACTCAGGAAGAGAACCAGAGAGGAAGGAAGGGGTCAAGTCTGAGACTCAGGCCCCAGGGCTATGTCTCCATGACAACCCTCTCGGACACAACTCCGGTGTGCTTCGTGATGGCCCCAGCTGACCCCAAAGCCAGTCAAGTTGTCCTTCTGCCCTCACGGACATTCACTAGAAATAGAGTGGTGTAGGCTTTCCCTTAATATGTGTCCATATTTTTCGTGAGTCCTTCTTGAAATATCATGTCACTCACCTTAACTGAACAACTACCTTAATAATAGAAGTCAGTAAAGCTATTTGTTCTTTGTAGCATAGTATCCCCTGCTCTATTTACTGCTACAAACTTGAGGAAATGTTCTTTTTGTAGTCTTATGACATGTAGATTGCCTCGGTGATATATTTATTATGTTACAATAATATTTTTCTCTTCCTCACCACACTATGAACACATAAGGATAAGAGGCTGGCATTTCTCATTTTTCTTGGTGCTAAGAAAGATGACATATTATAGACTTACAGCACTATCTAAATACTTTTATTTAAGTAATTTGAGGCCGATAACTAATTTTCTACAGCTATCTGTAAGCCTAAGCATTTAAAACATTGCAAGAAAATTATTAGCTAATTTACATGGTTTATTGAAAATTTGTTTTCTATATTCATCATCACAGTTTTATCACTGCTAATTAGAAAAATTTACAAGAACATTTCTCTAATAAGGCCAGTTATGCAGTTTGGGCAAAGCTAAATTTTTCCTGAAAGACTGAATAAAAATGTGTTAATACAGTTTTCTGGTTTTGTATGAGAACAAAACAACAAACAGCAAGCTCAAAGCACAGAAAAAGGAAGTACTAAATCTAATGCTTTGGATAAATTATCTGTAGCGATGGCTTTGACACACAAGTGTCCCACCTCCTTCTATGTCAACCTCCGGATTCACAGGGATGGTGTCTCTGTGGCAGAGGCCCAGAAGGAGTTTCCTAGTGAGGGGAAAGGGCTGTGTGGTTTCTTTGCCCTTCACTTTTTCCCCTGAAATTATTCTGTGCCTTCTATTTGCTAGGGGCACAATGTGTGACTTATCCTGGGACTGAGTCTATCCACTTGAATAAAGGAAGAAACAAACATAAATAATGCCTTTACAGGTTTCCTAATTCTTGACAGTTCATACTGAATGTTCTACTTCACCTTAACCGAATTGTAGATCTACTTTTTGTGCACAATCACATTGAGAATCCACCAGGATACTAAATCTATGGTGAATCCCGCTGTGACTTGGAAAATTCTTTTGGTTGAGCACAGAAAGGCCTACATAGATTCCGAGTCTTTTTGAGTTTTTATTTTCCAGCATCTTCTTATGTCTCCGTGTATTCAGAAAGGAATACGCTTCTTAAAATTAATAGCTTTTATTCTCTAGGATTAAATGTAAGGTTTTCTGGACCACATACATTTGTGTGCCTGTCAGTGAATTTCTTAACACAGAAATTTAAAATTCTGTTGTGTGCCTCTTCTACAACTGTGTCTCATTATGGTTTCAATATTAAATAAATTAAAAGGCAAAAAATTAAAGGCTTAACCATTCTTGCCAACTCCATCTGACACTGGACATAAGATTTTCCAGACAGTTTTTCATCCACTATCACATTTTCCTCAAGTAATAATTAATGAGGATCAGCACTCAGGAGGCTGAGGCAGGAGGATCACTGTGAGTTCGGGACCAGCCTGGGCTACATAGTGAGTTCCAGGTTAGGCTGAACTACATAGTGAGACCCTGTCTCAAAAAACCAAAAAAAAATCCCAGCACTCAGGGCTGAGGCAGGAGGATCACTGTGAGTTCGGGACCAGCCTGGGCTACATAGTGAGTTCCAGGTTAGGCTGAACTACATAGTGAGACCCTGTCTCAAAAAACCAAACCAAACCAAACCAAAGCAAAACAAAACAAAACAAAAAAAAAAAAAAACCCAAAAAACAAAATAATTAATGAGGAGATTTTTGCCTCTAGGCATGAAAGGATGATTAATATCACATTTTCTCTCCTATACAAAACTATACAACAGAAACGTATAGGAGGTGATTGTTTTAAAGTATCAGGGGAATGGGAATATTGAAAGAAAGATCATGCTAAAACCAGCTTTAGAAAGAGGACCTTTCTAAGTACCATGGTGTAGGAACGTGGAGGATAAGAAAAGTTAGGTTCTCCTGTAAAGGAAGAAGGAAGTCAATGTTTTGATCTGCTAAATTGCCTAAGATTTGTGAGCAGTGGTAACACAGAAAAACAAATTTCCCAAAATGTTTCCCCCAATTTTAATGCAATTTCCTCTGGTTGGTTGGCCAAAGACAGTGCCGTGTCAGCAGACAGCATGACTCTGAAGACTGTGCTAAGCTGCAGTTGCACTGGGGCTCAGAGAAGAGAAGTGACCAAGTTCTCGCACTACTGAGTGGACTGGAGCCTTCACCCTGCCCCGGAGAAGCAGCCCGGACTCCCCATGAACACCGCAAGCATTTCCTCCAGGCTCTGCAAAGGCCAGAGTTACAGATAAATGTTGCGCCTCACTGTAAGGGATGTGTCTTAGAACTACGGAGACATCTGTTACGAGCTGTCATTAAAAAAAAAAATTCTGAAAAACCATCTGACAGCAACATAAAGACACTGGTATCCAGTGGAAAATTAAATATCTATTAAAGGGAGTGTCAACTGGACAATTCCTAAGTGTGTCCAGTTAACATTAGAGCGTGCGATGCAATTATTAGATACAGGAAAGAACATGGGAGGTACTCATACTTTAAGGAGGCACTAAATGTTAGCAGAATCCACAGCAATACACATACTGAAATAAGCACCCGAGGACTATGTAGAAATCAAAAGTGAAATTACTGTTAAAGAACTGACATTTTAGAAGTGGATACATGATACATTTTCAAAATGAAGTTTGAGTACCAAAAATTGAAGGGTTATTAAGTCTGAGGGCACATAAATAAAAATTACCACATAAAAATGATAGAATAGCATTCCCATAAGTAAAAATAATCCTCACTAAAGAGGAAGTAAAGAAATATCTGAACAGGGTACATTGAATTGCAATAGCCAAATACCCAATCAGAAAGAGAAATAATAGTGGTAAAATCCATGGCATTTTAAGAATGATAGAAAGAAAATATATATTGCCAATGTCATGAATATAAGAGAAGCCAATTAAGCAGATCTTATACATAGTAATCGGAAAACAAGGTCACATAAGTCCAACATCTTCATAATATACACAAAGTTGTGAAAAAGTGTAACTTAAAAAAAACCTAAATAAAAATAGATACTACAAATAATCCTTCAATGTTAGCAATTTAAAAGACTTCTCTAAAGGGAAAATACAAACAGTTTTTAATGAATTCCATCAAATGGTGAAAGATGTTGTAACTTATGAAAATACAGGAAATATGTTAAAAAGCTTCAATGTTTCATGCTAGCAGTAATAATCTTACAAATAATTTCACAAGCTAAGGGAGGATTTTCTTTGCACTCTATATTTTGTGACTATCCTTCTGAGTAACAATCAGAAAAATATATGTTCATAAAGAAAATTTTGGATTTATCTCTATTTTAAAAATGAAATGAAAAATTTTAAGTACAATATTACAAAACCTAATACAGCAGTCAGTGTTTAACAAGGAGAGGGCATTATCTCCATCTGAGAGGGTTGGGAGGAATTCAGAGTTTATTTTTTATTCCAAATTAATCAATATTTTTACTATTATAAAAATATAGGGCTAAATTATATGATAATTTAAATCAGTGTAGAAACAGCATCTATAAAAATTCCATACCCATTCAATAAAACAGACCTTTTAAAACAAAGAATAAAAAGCAAATGTTCAACCTGGTAAACACAGTATAAGTATGGTAAGTGAATTGTGAAAGACCTTTATTTTACTCAAGGATAAATGAGCAGTTTTTTACAGCTTTGAGAACCAAGAATGTACTCACAACACTTTACAGTTAAAATAAAAGAATATAAGGTAATCACCTTGTGACTAAGGTTAAGCAAATATTCCTTAGAGAGGGCCCAAAAGGCAAACCATAAAAAAGGTACTGGCAGGTGTTACTGCAAAAGTGAAATGTTTAAAGAAACCACTAAGAAAAAATATATATGAAGCATATGTTAGAAGAATATATTTTCAATTAGAAATTATTCCAAGGATAAGCAGTGGATATATGAGATGAGCAATCAAAAACCAGAAGGATACAAGGTGGGGGTGTAGCTCAATGGTGCCACGCCTGCCTTGCAAGCACAAGGTCCTGAGTTCAGTCCTTGGTTCCAACAAACAAACAAACAAACAAACAAATGCAAGTCTTGAAAAGGCACTTTTAATGACATGATGTTAGAATATCAAGGAATCACACAATGTGTTTCACAATACTGTACTAGTCATCAGACAAATGCAAAATAAATTGATAAGGAAAAGTACTACAAATGAAATGAAAAACTTTCTGCATTGCCTAGAAGTAAAGTCTAGTAGCCTAAAATATTGGCAGGGATATGGTGGTACAAATTGTGTGCTTGTATATGATACACCCACTTTGGAAACCTGACAAGCTTCTTATAAACCTGGATACCCTCTGACCCTACAATTCCCATCAAGACATTTACTCAAAGAAAAAATAAGAGGAAAAAGAAAAAATGGAAACAAAATATTTGTAAATAGGGAAGGGTGGAGGGGGTCGAAGGGAGGGCAGTAGAATGGGGAAAAAATGAGAACCAAGATACATCATGTAAAAGTACAAGATTTCAATGATGATTGTAACTGTATTGTATCCCTAAAATGTACCAAAGAACTTAATGAAAAAAAAAAAAAAAGCACGAGTCCATAAGAAATTTTGTGGGAGATATTTAATCAGTCCCCTTCAAAATGGCCCAAAGCAGTTACCCACACAAATAAATGTCATAGGAGAACAGATGCGAATTTTGAGCTTTATTTGTAGCTTTTAAAAAGAGAATCATTTCCAAGAAAATGTTTAAATTCTCTGGAGCAAATATTAAACCAAAGAATTTGGGCAGAAAGTATATAAATAAAAAAATCATTTTATATGAGCTTGAAATATAGGTAAAACTGTAGGCTGACAGTACAAATAAGAACAGCGGTTACTAACGGGGATGCTAAGTGAGTGGAAAGGAATGAGGGGAAATTTTCTTGTTTAATACAAATGGTATATGGCCTGATTAGGCAGTTGGTTATCAGGATGTTAAAACTTTCCAAACTAAGGCAAGCGTGGGGCACACACGTGCAATCCTGTCTGGGAGGCGGAGACTGGAGGTTCACAGCTTGGATCCCAGCTTGGCAACTAGAAAGACACTCCCTCTCTCCCTCGTCTCTCTCTCTCTCTCTCTCTCTCTCTCTCTCTCTCTCTCTCTTTCCATCTCCCTCCCCTTCTCCCCCTTTCTCATATGTGTGTGTATTATATAATATACATTTGTAACTCACAAAAAAATTTCCAAATCATTAAATTGCTAAAATGTAAATTAAAAGTTCTATTGCTTTTTAGTGACATAAATAATTAACTTATATGTAGAATCTACATATTTCACTCTCCATACATTTTACTTGTAAAAACAGGATTTAGGTCTTCGTTTCTTTGTTGTGGTTGTTGTTGTTGTTTTTTTGGTATTGGGGATTGAACTCGGGTCCTTTCGCTTGCAAGGCAGGCCACCGAACCACTGAGCTAAATCCCTAGCCCCTAGGTCTTCTTTTTTATGTCCCATAAAATGTTGGATAGACTGTCTTCCCCTCATCAGCTCAGCTGGCCACTTATCCCTTCATTTAGCCAATGTCTATTGAGTGTATTCTAGAGAATTGTGCTAGTCTGCCTTTGATGCTATAAATCTGCGATGAATGAAAACACATAAAGGTGCAAAAATCATATGAATACTGCGATGGGGTTAGCAAAAGACATTACTTAATTTTCAGATCTAAGGAGTTTTCCCAAAGGAAGAGATCTCCTTTCTACAGTGAAGTACAAGAAGTGTTCAGTAGACAGTAGGGCGTTGGTCCAAGGGCAAAGTGGAGAGCTGCTTCCGGAGACAAACTTCTCCTAGCTGGAAAGCTCATTGCATCTCACTAGGAAAAGGACATTAGGAAGGAACCTTGTTAATTCCTGAATTGTAGGGTGACTGGGAGGATTAAGGAGTGTTTCGTCTGTCCTGTGAGTGTCCTCAAGTTCCGAGATCGGACAGAACAGGCAGAACTCAGGAGTAGGCCACATATTCACGCCTGGAATCCGTCAGGGCCATGAACACAGAGTGATCACATGAGGGGGAAATGCTCATCGTGCCAAGTCAAGCAAGGGCAGATGAAGGTTTCCGATCCCTCCCCTCCTGCAAACCTCGCAGACTCCTCTCTTCCTCAGTCAGGACACACGCGGTACCTGCACCTGTGGGCACCCAGCGTCTCGATATTTTTATGGCGAGCGGTCACATGAGTAATTTTAATTTTGCAAGAAGTCCTGGAAACTGACTTGGAGAAATACCATTTGTCCATCCTAAGTAAGTCTAGGCAACACAGGTGATCGCCAGCTACCACGGATTCCTTCAACATTATTAATCACTAACTTTCAAAGAACACTCAAGGACTCCATGCTCTGGCCTGGCCTTAATGTAAATCATTGTTCCATCTTATACTGGTAAGGTACAGGGTTCAAGAAGTCATAACTTCTGCCTCTTTTCTTCCTTCACTTTGTACCTTGAGAACTAATACAAACATATTGGGAAATCATATTACCCATATCATTGTCACTGCACGGATTAAATCTGTATGTGCAGAACACATAGTGTTCATGACTAATAACTGAAAGAATGTGCAATAATTATACCCTTATTATGCTGTTGCTACTGGGAAAGTTCAGGTGCCTTATGCTCTGAAGAGCACTGTAGTTGTGATGAGAATGTTAAGTGGGTAACAGAGCGTGAAATACAAGACCAGAGAAGCTAAAAGTCTCAGTATTAAAAATGGCTTTGAGGAGCAGAGTACAGAACTTTAATTTTACCTTGTTGTGATGAATTGTCATTCAGAGATGTTAAGGAGATACTTTGGTGGCTTCCACAATGGCCTCCAATTATCACTTCTTGCTAAAACACACACCTTGTATAACCTCCTCCTACTGGTGAGGATCTGTGGGCCCAATGGAAAGTTAAAGCAATGCCACTTCTGTGATGAGGTAATAGGACACACTAAGATGTCTGTTCCTCTTCCCCCTCTCTGGACTTTAGGGATACCCTGTTGCTGTGCTGTCCTTTGGATGGAATCACGTGATAAAGAGCTGAGAACTGTCAACAAGAGAGAGCTTGAGCTTGGAAATGAAACTTCCATTTATCCCACTCAGTCTTGAGATGATCACATCCTGGCTGAAAACATGTATGTGAATTCCCAAGACACCGTGAGGCTGAATTACTCAAAAAAGATTCTTATGAATTCCTGACCAGCAGAAACTGAGAAAATAAAAGCTTGTTTTATACTGCTGTTTTACCACAATTATTTCACTTCATGCTACCGTAAATAATTAACACAGAAATTGCGTAAGTATGTTCTTAAAACCTGTATATTAAAATCACCTTTGGTACAGAATGTAACTTTTTTCTTAATCTTGACCTCAAATTTCAACACTTCAAAAATAGAAAAATACATAGAAGAACAGTATTCTTTGCCAGGAAAAGTGGTATTCATTAGCATGAAATTCTAAATTCCATATGATGTTCTAAGCCCTTGCAGTGGTTTTTAAACACAAGAATCCATTTAATCTTCCCAATAATTCTTTGCAATAGGAATTTTTGCTTATAGTGAATAGATATAAAAATCTGAGCTCAGGAAATTATTTGCCAGCCCCACAGTCACAGTTAACGAGAATGTATTCTTCACATTTATCACAATATTGGTTTAAATTTGGGCTATCTTGGGTAAAATGAATCCTTGAATATAAATCAGTAGCACACTGGCCCATGATAAATACTACATCATTTGAATAGACTTTTCAAAACATAGTTGAATTTCCATTTTAATTAAATTTTGCAGCTTCTTTAATATTCAAAAGTGATGGCTGATGTGGTTCCATTTTGTTTTCCCTCCGCTGTTAGCAAACGATGGTGATATATATTTTGGGTAATATCTAGTTTACATTCACATTCAGTAGTTCTTAAAATATACTTCTGAAACTAGTTTTTTATGCTCCATTTATGTTTTCTTCACTTTGTTTTGGAGACTAGAAATTCAATAATAGCTTGCTCACTGAAATTATCTGGACCGTATTTTCCTTTGTCATATTAAAGCACCTCAGCTCTCCAATGTGAAAGTAAATGTAAAATCTATGTAACATTTATGTCTGTATTTACTTCAGGTATCTCCTCTTTTCATTTAATAATTTACCTTAAGCCCACATACACTGTGGTCCATTTTTGTGGTGTCTATGGAAATCAAGCCACCAACGAAACAACTGTATGGATTTCTGCTGAGATCTCTACAAAATCAATCACATTCAAAATAGAGAATGCACCTCTTTGAAAGAAAATGATTGCACAAGTTTGTGGTGGAAATTGTACAGAAATGTATTTGGGTAAAAAATAAAACAAAACTTAGTCTTTCCAGCTTTCTGAATCTCTCCAAGTATGCAGGAAAGAAAAACAAGTAGAACTATTACAGCAAATGAAAAAGAAAGCACAGGAGGTAATGACATCCAAGGTGATGTGGTTACTAACAAGCTATCTCAGATTTCTGATATGAAACGAAGCATCCCAGCTCTCTATTTGAGTTGCCATTATCTCACTACTATTAGTTTTGTTTGAGAACCATCAATCTTAGTCATTTTGTGAAGAATACGGAGTACAAAAGATTGATGAGAGACAGCATTTCATACCCTAGATCAAAACTAGAAGTGCCTTCTGTTTCCTGTATTAATTTTAATGTGGACTGGGTACCAAAGAAAAACTTAAAAGGAATCTAGCCAATCTAGTCCACTGTTGTGTCTCATCCTCTATTTCAATGTAGGAAATGCGGTGTCCTTTTTAACAATGCATTTCAACATCTTCTGATCATGACATAGAAATTTCTTTCCTCGTGATGACAATGAAAAGACTTGATGTGGAATGCCTAGCTAAAGAGACAAGTTTAGGTTCGCTGCTCAGACTGGCTAGAAGACTGTGTTATACAGAATGAGAAGGTGCAGAAAGATGTCAATTTCTAAGGTATAAATGGATGTCAGAAATTTTAGATAGCAGGAAGTATGCACAACATAACACATGTAACAACAGCCCTTTTTGCTGCTGTTGTTGCTTGGATTGACTACAGATCTTCATCTTACACCTTTCAGGTAGAAAGTGCTGTCCCATTAAGGCACAGCTAAAGCCAGGCTCTCAGAGGAAGTTGGAAGTGAACATAAAGTATCATTTGTTGAATACCTCTGTATTAAATGTTTCTGTTGCTGGACACAATACTAGACACCCACAACTTAACCTCAAAGTTCAATTTGGCTCATGTTTTCAGGGTATCCAGCCCACAGTCACTCGGCCCCAAGACAAAACCATCATGGTGGAAGGATTTGGTGGAACAGTTTCTCAGTTAATGGCAGCCAATAAGCAGGGCAGGTGTGCATCACCAGAAAGGTGATAGAGACTGAGCAGACACAGACCACTAGGACTCACTGAGACGTGCCCCAGTGTGCCTTGTGTCAATTCCCCAGGGAAGATCCCAGAGCAAATGGGTTTGAGACTGTACTCCAACCGCCAGACATGGGGCATTCTTGTGTCAGTTGTCTCAGTGAATTGAATGAGCCCAATAGGCATTTCTGAGATGAGGACACATCTGTGAGAAATTAAGAGAGCTGTCAAAATTATTTTGCAGTTAAAATTTTCAGTATAGGGAGACGGTATACAGTGGCGATCCCATCCGTAAGGTGGCACTTGTATCCTCTTAAATAGTTTTAGCCTCCTCAAAGGCAAAAAAAAATAACATTCACCTTTTAATGTTGGAAAACACTGACCTGGATGCTACACGGAAATGTCTTAGAAACGTGATCTAAGGTACACACTTAATAAACGTTACTTAGTATGATGGGTTCTGAAATGCTTTGCTCCAAACTCCTCTTCAGGACTTGCATATCCTCCCTCTCTGCTGAAAACGTCAGCTACAGACGACTCATAGCTTCTTCCTTCAAAGAGAACTGTTCTCTGCTGCAGATAACTGCTTTGCCCAAACTTGCCCCCCCACACACACATTCAGGGAAAAACTATTGCTCGGTGATAAAATGAATGTGGATACAAAGGCCCGATTTCCTTGCTCAAATTTTTTAAAACTCCGAAAAGCCATCTGTCACTGCCAAAGCTTCCCAGAGAAAGTGCTGAGTTTCTCTGCTTCAGTTGCCCTGAAGGTCACCTCCCCTTCCAGCCCAAGGCACGTTCCTCCTTTCCCTCCTTATTCACCTCTCTCTCTTGAGTACTCTTCCCAGTACTCCTGAAAGGAGCAGTTCTTCTTCTGAGTCTCTTTCTCGGTAACCTAATGCAAGACACTGATAATGATGGCATTAGTAATTTTGGACTCTTGTGAGTGTGTATGTCTGAGTATAAAAAAGATGCAGACAGAGGCAGACAGAGAGACCGTGTGACACATGAGATTTATATAGAAAGCAACCTATACTAATGACTGAGACTCAAAACTGTACCTTGTGGAAGGTGAACAAAGTCTGCCTGCTAGAAATCATAGCTGACTACTTCTTTGATACAGTCTCTTCATCTGTGAAATGGAGATATTATTTCCTGAAACACGAATTATTTTGTTTTGTCTTCAGACTTTAAAAAGCTGTAATTTATAAGGCTTTCTGCCTATAGTAAACATTCAGTAAAGCTAATAATCATTATTCAATGTCTCAGTGTTTTACTTGGTGAGGACAGTCATATTATCTCCTAGAAAAATCTGAGAAATCAAATGGTGCATTGAAAGTGAATAAACTGTTTTAAACTAGCAGTAAATATCATGGATAGTTTTTCTATCATTGCTGTATCAGAGACACAACAAAGCACAATCTAATCTTTCAGTTAAAGACTTATTAAAATAAGGGTGCACTTCTGATTCCAGGTTATAATAGGACCTGGATATTGTCCATTATTAAAGTGACCAATGAGTTGAAAATAAATTCAGTAAACTCTTTTGTTCACTTTATTTACAATTGCTTGGCTGTATATATGAATGAGTCATCTGCAACTTCGCATATTCAATTACTTGCTATTTCGTCAGATGCCCACTGGAGGGTGAATGTTTGATGAGCCCATTGCTTGAGGTCAAATTTCTAAAGCTTTTGACAGTCTTAGATGAAAGCTCTCCAATGCACACAATTGATTATTTCACTGTTATTTAGCGAGGAGAAAAAATAAATCAACTTCTCAGTCAAAACCTCTTAATGATAGAAAGAAAACTCAAGGTATCATATTAATTCTCCGGAGATTGGTATATGCTCAGCAAACACAATTCCTGACCCTTTAACAAGTTTCAGAGGGCAAATTTGACTAAGTACCTGTGTGGGCTACAAATAAATAAAAACAAACTCTAATGATAGTAAAGGCTTTGTGAGCTACTTTACAATTTGATATTATGATAGATCTGTAGTTAAAAGCCCATAGCCTGGGCCAATTGCTGCAAAATCCTACCCCTAAAATATATTAATTTTATAGTCTTGAATAAATGACTCATCCTCCTCTCTTCTCTTAACAATTTCATTTGTAAAACAGGAGTGATAATAGACCACGCTTTACAGAGTTGGGAAGATGAGTGAGGTAATTAAACTTGAATCACATATAAGAAATAGTGACTATAAAATGTACCAATAAACTCAATTAAAGCTGAAAAAAAAAGAAATAGTGACTATAGAATAGCCATTCTTACATAATCTAATAAGATCCAAAAATTGACAATAATCCAGCCATGTTGAACAAATAGCTCAATATTTTCAAGAAAAGTTTGTACGATATTGGAGCAAAGTCACGATTCAGTACTGTGGAAATAATTATAGGTCTCTTTCATAAAATTCTAGAATTCATAAGCAAAGCACAGATCCAGGATGTCAATCCAAATAATGCAAGGCCATGGTTTACAGCTACAGTACAGTGCTTCTTTGTCATCAGGCACATTATTTAATGTTTGTCATGGAGGTATGTGACTTTTCCTTAACTTAAAGACACCTCTCAGCTTATCACAATGCCAGGTCTTCCCAAGGCTGTAACCGAAAAATTGTTGATATATGACAGTTACTTCGTTTAAGGGAGATACATAAATTGCATAAAGGAAATTGCATTGTAAATTTGGGGAGATGCCAGAAGCAAATAGGAACTGCACCCTAAATCCTTTGGTAAATTAAATTCTGTTTCTAGAGAAAGCGATAGCAAGAAGCTTAGGCTAAAGCATTTCCCTAATTTCTCTTAAACAACTCACATACAGAACACATATGAAATAAATGTGATGTTAGCTTTGGAATACACTGACAGAAACAAATTGATAAGGTGGTAGGAGACACTAATGTTTATTTATGTATGTTTGTGTTCATGCATGTTTGTTTATGTTTATGTTTGTCTATGTATCAGAGTATACATAGACTTGCAACAAACAGTGCATGTGTGCTGATAATGGTGCAGTAAATAACAAACTTTAAAAGGAAAAAAAAAATAGAGTCTTGTTTTCCCTGGATGTGAATGCTTGATCAATACATGAATGGTCAACAGTGACAAAGATAACGGTTTGAGGACTTCCTCTTTCCTGCTGCCTTTAAATTTAATAACACAATAAACCTAAGTATCAGTGAAGTTACAGAGGACAACAGGAAACAGCCTTGGTTCCCATTTTTAAGGTTTGTTTTACATCTTCTCCACATAGCAACTCTGAGCCTAGCCTGCAGCAGTAATGCCATTGAGAATGGGACACCTTTAGAACAAAGACTGCTGCCACCCTTCAGGGTTATTGTTTTGTTTTGTTTTATGTGCACAGGTCAACATAAATGCTAACTCCCATATGTTTTGTGCAATAATTATCAATTGCAACTATAATTCAAATATAGACCATTTAACGTAAAAGGAAGAGACGTAGAATCTGCTTTGTCCTGCACACTGCCCTTGGACTGCATCAGTGAAAAAGACTTAATTGTGTTTGTGGAAAGTCAGTGGAAGAATAAGACAATATGCAAATCAGTACATGCTTAGTGTTTTAGTATGTGCTAAAAATTGAAATGCGGCAAGAGGCCCAAGGATGATGAGATTGCAGAACAACTTCAAATGCATTAATCACGTACAACTATGGGAATTGATGTGCGGCACAAAAGCAAACGAGATAGACAATTCTTAAGAAGATTTATCTACTATGATATTTGAGATTCAGAAATGGCGGGAAATTCGCCCACACTTGGTAATCTTTGGGTAGAGTTATAAGAAAAATGCAGGTATTCCAGCAAGCATGTAGTGATACATGCTTGGGATCTCAGCAACCTGTGCAGCTGAGGCCGGAGGACCAGAGGTTGAATCCCTCTTGGGAAATTTACTGAGAAGTTTTGAAGTAAGAAGATTTAAGAGATGCCATGTGCGGGCAGCAAATACCCACAGTGAATGTGAATATTATATGTCATCAACATAAGCTAAGAATAACAGTAACAGCAAGAATGAAAATGGAGAAAGGAGGTTTACAGAAAGAGAGAGGGAGGTGACCTGGAAGGAGATGGGAATAGAAAAAAAAAAAAAGGAGAGAAAGAAAGAAAGAAATAAGCTGTTATGGACAGGAACCTACTAAATTCTTTTAAAAATACCCAACAAGAGATATTTTAATTTCTCTATTCAGCTTTCATGCGAGTTTTTGCCCCAGTTTACTCTTCCTAGGAAGGAGAGCTCAGGGCTTCTGATAGCACCCATCAGTTAACACTGAAAGAACAGGATCTGAAAGAGAAAGATGCACACTTTTCAGTGCCAGTTGATACATTCAGCCTGTGAACAGCCAGGAAGTCTCACACAACAAAGTGAACAGAATGGCTTAATCACCGCAGGACTTCACTAAGGCTGCAGAAATAGGAAGAGGAAAATTATAATAAATTCATTTAAAAATTCAACAACAGTTTTACTTTCCTTTATTTTTTTCAATGTTGTTTTCAGGGAAAATAAACAAATGCTTTGAACCTGTTATAGGAAACACATGTTTATAAACCAACTTCTTTTATTTAAAAAAAGTATATATAAGTGTAGAGCAGTAAATATAACAGATGCTCAAATGTAGTGGCTTTATGAAAGCTAACAGCAAAGCATTAAACGTTATCTAAACTTCCTGCAACTGCTTTGCATTTATATAGCACTCAATATATTTGGAAAAATTATTTTTTTTACCATGACTGCAGTAAGTCACCACCACGAACTTTCTTATTTTGCCAATGAATAATAAAATGTCTCACAAAAGAGCCAGTGTCACTATATTTTAGATGAAGGAAATAAGAGTTTTATCCAGCTCAACACCCTTATTTTACGGATGTGACAATTAGGTTCCCAAGAGGACAGTTAATTTGCTCAAGGTCAGAGTGTTGTTTAGTGGCAGAATTTATCTCCAAGCAGGGCCTCTGATCTGTAGCTCTGAGCTTTCATGAACCACAGCTTAACCAAATTCAGTAGCATAGCTGGATACAAAGTCAACACTCAAAAATCAGTAGCATTCCTGTACACATACAATGAACTCAAAGAGAGAAAAATTGGTGAAACATTACCTTTCAAAATAGCATTGAGAAGAAAAGAAAGACAAATCAATCTCACAAAGGAAGTAAAAGATCTTTACTTTGACAAAAATAGTACTCTGATAAAGGAGATCAAAGAGGAGATTAGAAAATGGAAAAATCTCCCTTGCTCATGGGTAGGAAGAGCCAATAATAATGAAGATGGCCGTCCTTCCAAAACTTATAAAGATTTGATGCAATCCCAATTAGAATTCCATTAGAATATGTCAGAGAACTAGAGAAATCATTACTAAAATTCATTTGGAACCAGAAGAGATCTAGAATAGCAAAAACAATTCTGAGCAACAAAGGCAAGGCTGGAGGAATCACAATCCCTGACTTGAAATTACACTACAGAGCTACTGTGATAAAAACAGCATGGTATTTGGGAGCCAAAAACAAAAACAAAACCAGATCTGAAGATCAGTGAAACAGACTACAAGATGCAGAAAAAAACTTCAAACACACTCAGCCACCTTATCTTTGACAAAGGGGCCAAAAATCTTCACTGGAAGAAATACAGCCTTTTTAATAAATGATGCTGGAAAAACTGGCTTTCTGCATGGCTAAGACTAAAACTAGGCCCCTGGCTGACACCATGCACTAAACTAAAATACAAATGGATCAAAGGTCTAACTATTAAAACAGAAACACTAAATCTGCTGGAAGAGAGAAGAGCTGGAATGCCTGAGGACATAGGAATAGGCAAAGACTTTATGAACAAAACCTACAGCACACCAGAAATCCTACAAAGAATCAACAACTGGGACCTCATCTTATTAAAAATATTTTGCACGGAATAAGGAACCACCAACAGAGTAAAAGACAACACACAGGAAGGGAAAAATTTTTAGCAAGTGCTTCCTCAGACAAAGGACTAGTATCTAAAGCATATAAACAATTGAAAAAAAAATAGCCTACACAAATTTAAAGACCCAGTCCAAACTCAGATGAGTAGACACTTCTCAGATGAAGAAGTAGAAGCAGCAAATAAATACATGAAAAAATGTTCAGCATCACGGGTCGTTTGAGCAATGCAAATTAAAACAACACTGAGACTCTACTTCACCCTAGAAATAATGATCATTGTCAAGAATTCAACCAACAACAAATGTTGGTGGGGATGTGGGGAAAAAGGAACCCTTCTCCACTCTCGGTGGGAGTGTAGACTGGTGCAACTGCTGTGGAAATCAGTGTGAAGATTTCCATAAAAAATTAGAATTTGAGGTCACATTTGACCCCACTATTCCCCTTCTGAGTATTTTTTCAAAAGAATTAAAAGAATCATACCACAGTGATATATGTGCACTCATGTTCATATCGGTACAATTTGTAATAACCAAATCTTGGAACCAACCCAAATACCCATCAACTGATGGATGGATAAAAAGATGTTGACTAAAGAGGTATATCTACTTCCATGTTGCTTGCAGTACTAGCCACAAAGCCAAGGTTTGTAAATAATCTAAA
>NW_022900928.1:7166384-7186986 GCF_012274545.1 Fukomys damarensis
CACACATATATTTATATATGTATATATATATATGTGCAATGAAATGTTAAATAACCTTAAATAAAGGGAAATTCTGTCACTTGAGACAATATGAATAAATATGACAAATATCAGACTGGGGAAATAAGCCAGGTACAGAAAGGCAGTTACTATATGATCTCACTTTATGAAGAATATAAAAACGTTGAACTGATGGAAACAGAAAGTAAAGTGATGGTTACCAAGGACTGGAGAGTGCAGGAACTGGGCAGATGGTGCATGAGCCAGGTGAAATTTCAACCATATGAGTAAATTATAGGTATTGAATTACGAAACTATATTGTGCAGGAGTTGGAAGCAGAGATTACATTGCATTAATAGCTGCTGATTTTGTTAAAATTTGCATTCACATTACCTTAAAGCCTGACTCCCGTGCCACAAACTAAGAGGAAAACTACTGAGTCAAAAAACAAAATAAAACTATTAGATTGATAATGGTTGAGTCTATATAAGTGATGAACAGATGAAAGCGGGTTCCTCTAGTAAAGGAGTCTTACTATAAGAACTGATAATTTGACACAGATTCAGGTAAGAATGTATATTCACTCAACTAACTGATTCATTAGTGTCTATTTATAGACTAACAGATGGGAAACATCTGAATTAACAACATTGTACACATACACAAATTTATAAGGAAAAAAAAAACATTTTCCAGGACACATTAGTTTGTTTCATTTTACTTAGCCTTTATTTTAAAAGAAATCAGCAGGCAATACTGCAACTTAAGTGTATGAATGCACTGAATTCCAGAAAGATTGAGCATAGATGCTGAACATTTTTAGAAGAATGTATGTTCTATAGATAATTCCTCTCCAGCCCTGGTTGATATATTATTCTATGTATGGAATTACTGTTTTGTTATCTTAGGTAGAGATGGACTACGTCAGTGTATTTATCAATATTACTAAAGTCTTTTGTGCTCTTTGAATTTTGAATTATATACATCGATTTTGGAAATCAATTTTATTTTGTTTTGGTGGTGTTTTTGTGTTTGAGGTGGGGTCTCTCTATCGCCCTGTCTGGCCTTGAACTCAAGATCCTCCCACCACAGCCTCAGGAGTTGCTGGGATCAACATCACATACCACTGTGCTAGGTTTCATGGAATAAGTTAAGGTGTTAAGCAGGTTTCTACACTGTCTTAACAGTCTAGCCATGGAAGTAAAGACAAATAATTTCTTTGGAAATTTATTACCTATGTTGGCCGAAAGGCCACCCGCAAAGACATTTGTGCCTCAAGACTTCCTGGTTGTATTTGTACACAGCTGGTTCGTTGGTGTCTGCTGCCTCCCTGGGAGGCCCTTGAAAGAGCAGCAGAGATATGAGGTGAACAAATCACCAGTGTTTACTCCTGGGTGCATAGGGATCTCTAAGCTGAGCTGGATCAAATGGTCAAGACCACAAGATGACAGAGATCCTGAGAGGGAAGGCAGAGGTATCTGATACAGGCACTAAAAGCATCACATGCTTGGTATAGCTAACTCCCTGCTTTGCCAGTCTTTGTTTCTTTCTTCACACCTACAGAAACTAGACATACTTGATCACGGTTTCCAGTTCATCTTTTTCTTCTTGGTATTTCTCTGCAGAAAGTTCAGCAACCTCCTGTGGCTTTCCGAGATGTTCACGGACCTCTAGAAACCCATCCGGACCACTGTCCCAATTATAACTTTCGCTCTCCTTCAGTACGGGTGATCTGCTAAGCCAACCTTGTCTGCCACTTTTTACCAGAACACCTTCTTTTTTCTCACCAACATGTATCTCATTATCGTCTTCCCCCACTCACCCTTGCTAAGGTTATCTCTTTGAATGCTACTGTTCCTTCCAAGCTCATTTGGTAGTATAATCTGTGCTGCTTATGACTCATTATATAGGCTATTCTCTAAGAGTTTATTTGGCTTGACTTTCTTGCGAGTTCTTTACACGTGTTTATAATGTAAAGACCTGATTTAAATCTCAATTTCATTTCCTATGGCACTCTGTCTTCCACAAATTAGATGAGTGATAAAACATTGCCTAATTTTTGAACTTCAAATAAATACTAATGAAGATGCTAAGCTTGGAGTTGAGATCGTGTACTTTTGCTGTTATAATGTCCCATTCTTGACAGGAGATACAAAAGACTGGAAAGTTTCATGCCATCTACAGTTGGTGTTGACATAATGTAAGCGATGAACATTTTTCCAATAAATGAAAGAATAATGTAAAAGTTGAGTACTTCTGATTCTGTTATGTCACCTAAATTCCCATAACTTAAAAATGTTTCCCCTATAACTACTCCTGATATATAGTTGGAAAAGGCAGCGTAGAAAGAATCTGTAATATCCATGGTTAACAGCAGCTGAATGTCCCAAGGAGAAACAGACATGGTAACATTTGACAAGAAAAATTTTCTTGTCAAATTTGACAAGAAAAAAATGCAGCATTGCATGTAAGAAATGGGGATTTTTATTAACTGACACTTAGGACCAAGGCATTTAGGATGAGATATTTAGTTCATTTTTATATAAGTTTAAGCATGGCAGAAAGGAGCCATCAGTTTTGGTAACAGTTGCAGCACTCCAATGCACTGGACTGTTTATGTTTAGAACAAATGATAGTTTAGAAGGTGCCACTGCAGTGCTACGTGTAATTAAGTGCAAGGGTGTGTATGTGTCTAAAAAAATGGTAGAATTCATCTAGAAAGACAAAACAAAACAAAATCCTTAATGGCAAATCTCCTAAGATCTTTCCAAGTGTCTTCCAAGAGCTCCTCCATCTTTCCGCATGCTACCTCTTGGATCATTTGCTTGTTGGTGAGGATGTTTTCAAATCTGGATGTGGTCCAAGAGAATTCACTACCTCCCCAACTTGGCTGACTTGAGTGGTGATTCTACGAGAGGAACTCCTCGATAAGAAACAACAAACACCTCATTGAAATGCCGTCTCACCAATGCTGCGCCTGTTAGCCTGTTTGAGTCCATATATACGTCATGCGCCCTGACCCCTGTCACACTGTGCAGCAGTGGTGTGCACTGAAAAGAAGCAAGGCTAAAAACTTCCCTGAAAAGTACATTTGCCTTCGGCAAGCAAATGTGGGCTGTCTTGCCTTGACTTGAGGTGAGAGTGCAGGAAAGGCCTGTGGCCAGCGTAAAAGTGAGCGCAATTCTGGGACCACCCACACAGTGCTAGGCCATCTGTCCCCTCTGGGAAATAGACCATGATTGCAAAGACTGCAAATCACTGTTATGATATTTATTATAGCCTAGTTTGCAGTAATTTTCTTTGGCCTGCAGAAACAGAGTAATGGGCAGTTGTACCACGATCAGTAAAAACTTAATGAGGATAAAATTGATCTCATCAATTTCCTTTCACTATTCAGCATGTAATACTCAAAACCTGTAGCTCATTTGACTTCCCTGCCCTGCAAAGCTCACTCGCAATGCCAGTTTTCCCAGAAGTCTTTGTTTGAGAAAAATTACCAAAACACAGCCACCAATGAGGGAGAAATACGGGAAAGCTGGTAGGACCAGTGCTAGGTATTTAACCCACAAGATGGCCAATCTATTATACAATTTGGCCAGTGTTTACTATTTGTCTTCAGTGTCTGATGTCTTTCTCTGTTTTTAGCAAACAAATCCTGATTTTTAAATGAAAATTCTGCTGCCTCCCTAAATAATATTATTTTTGAATCTTAATGTCATAGATAAAATCTAACTAATGATGAGAAATAAAGAAAAAAGCATGGAACTTCTAGTGGATATTATCTTTTTTCATCTTTCTCTCAATGCCTACAATAAACACACACACACACACACACTCACACACACACACAACAAAAGAAAACACAACCGCTGAAACATCACAACCCTGATGCAACCCTAGCAAGAGTAGTCACACTGAGAAAGATATTGCTTCCTTGGAACTTATTCCAGGTTGTTTTGTCTCCAAGCTTCACCAATGAGAAGGAAGTAAGTTTCTTGTGCTTAGGTCATTGTTTTTGAGACTATATTACACTCTTTCAACAATGATTTCCCGTGTATCACCATCTGGTGGTTTGGCAAGACTGATGGCAAGGCAAATACAGAAAATACAAAATAACCCCCACATTATCTGTTCCTTTGGGATTCACAATGTGAAGTTGGAGAAGGGGAACACTTGTCTGCAGCTGGACCTGCAAAACAGATGCACCAAGCCATGCAGTAGGTGCCTTACTAATGAATAAGAATAGGCCTGTGCCTTACTGATGCAGAATCCTGATTCACACCAACAAGTGCCTAAAACATTGACCGGGGGTTGGCATCTTGCCAGGAATCAGTTTTGGGTCCTGAACGGTACAGTTTCACAAATCTCAGCAATATAACAATTCCTAAAGTCCTGTGAGATTGGTTATTTTCCAAACTTCTTTGGTCCTCACCTGTATATTGTGATAAATGGCTAATTATAGGAGCTATTAGGAGAACCAAAAAGCTTTACACATTTTGCTTGCTTGCCGTCTGTGTCTTAGTTTACTCACATATACACCTGTTTTCTTTACCCTCCACATGGTCACTTGCTGACAATAAAGGCTGAATCTTCCGAGTACCCCAAAAATATATTCTTCTGTTTTGGTTTTTATTGCAACAGTCACTATGTATATACTCACTTCCTGCTCCACGCACAGCTGAATCAAGCTCTTCCTCGTTCTACCCTTCTGCCAAGTGAACCCATGATTGACACCCATTAGTGACCTAAGGCATGCTGCGTTACACCAAGGCTTTGTTTATCCTAAACAAGTGAACACTTACTCTATAATGTTGAGGCTAATCTACTTCCCTGCAAAACAAAATGATGTCTCAGAACTCTCCCAAGACATTCTATGGTTTACACACAGAATCTTTTATTGGACATCCCACGTGGCTCTATTTCGCACTCAGCATCTCTGTTACCTGCCGTACCCTGTGGCACCCAATGCCTCACTGCATGTCCCTCAGGTACCTCTCGCTTCGCTCATGTTCACCCCACTGTCAGGGGTCTTCCATGCTTGGATGACATCTTGCAGCATTGCTGCAGTTTCCTATATCAAAGTCCCAAGAACAACTGTTATAGCATTGGCAAGTTGGGTATTTCAACAGTAATTGCTGGGTTCGATGTAAGTAACAAAGGCAGTACACTCGTGCGCAACAAGTGCCTTTATCCGGAGAGGAAAAGAGGTGTTCTCTCTTCCGCCTCATGTACCCACGGGAAGCCCGAGGGAGGTCGCAATGAGAAGTCAACAATTTCATGTCAGAAGAAGGAATTAGCTGAGATCCAACGATTGACAACTTGCTCTTCGGAATCCAGCCTCCAGAACTGTGAGAATGTAATGTAAACCACCCCATGTACTACAGTTTGATATGGAAGCCCAGAAACATTAAGCCAATCAAGCTTCTGCCAAGCCCCACCCTAACAGCTTCTGTGGAAACTTCCTTCTTCCTCCATCTTGACCTTGATTCCATCTGTGATCTACTGACAGCTTCTTATTTGTAACACTTGGTATAATAGCTTTTCATCCCAATAGACTTGGTGATTTTATTTTCTTGTGGAAGATAGAAACAAGGTATTTCTTTCTTTGAGCTACACTTACATTTAATGCGTGTTCAGTTGAATAGGGTGCATTTCTTTATTGAAATAATTTTCCTGGAACAACGTAGTAGAAGCTAAGCTGTTAAGATTTTGAGTAGTCAAACATTATTGCCATTTCTTGTATAGCTATTCAAATATAAGGTTTGTTAAGAATGAATCTTTTAAGCAGGGCGTGGTGGCACATGCCTATAATCGCAGCACACCACACGGGAGGCTGAGGCAGGAGGATTGCTGGGAGTTTGAGACCAGCCTGGCTACACAGTGAGTTCCAGGTCAGTTTCAACTACATAGTGAGACCCTGTCTCAAAGAAAACAAAACAAAACAAAACAAAAAAACAACAATAAATCTTTTAAACCTTACACTTAAGAAATATTGCTACCGACCGTAGGGCAGCATACACGGGATTTCACGAGGAGATACAGGTTCTCTGAAAGGTGGGAGCAGGTTCGGCGATGACAGTCAGACAAAAGCACTCACAACCGAGGTGAAGTTTGCCAATGCTGCTGCAATTTTATTTCTAACTCCAGGTGTTTATATACTAGTTTCAAGGGCACATCACAAGAGTGATTCCAGTCACAGGCAGGCATAAGATAGACAATAGTACTGTAAAAATTAAAACCACAAGGTCAAGGTAAGACCACACCTATATACCATCACAAAAGCTAAGACCATTGAGTCAAGGTAAGACCACACCTACATACCATCACAAAAGCTAAGACCATTAAATCAAGGTAAGACCACACCTATACGCAGTCAGAAGGGGAAGTTTGTAAGACAAAGGACTGGCTTCAGCATGTCACCTTCAGGATCACCTTCAGGACTTCACAGTCCGGGGCTCAGGGTCAGCACTTTGGCCGCCCATCCTCTTGTGCCTCAATATCTCCCCATCTCTAGGAACATCTAATTGTTCCTAACCTTTCCTGGGCCCAGAATACAATTCTACAGATAATGAACAAATAGTAATAAAGATAAAATAGAACAGAATTATAGATGAACCCAATGTCCCCAAACTGCAGGCAGAGAGGCCAGCTATTCTCTTCACAGCTGACTTTGCATGCGGTGTGTGCCAAGGACCTCCAGGAGGCTTAACCCCGTGGGGACGATACCTCTGGTCTGGTTTCTGCCAGGTGACCGGCATTGTCACGCAGACTCTACTGGCGTGGTCGTGGCAAAATATTATAGATTAGATGAGAAAGGGATACATAGATTTATTTATTGAGATTGTACAGCAGCTCAAATGTCATAGACTGACCTGGAACTCACTATGTAGCCCAGGATGGTCTCGAACTCACAACAATCCTCCTGCCTCAGCCTCCCAAGTGCTGGGATTACAGGCATGCACCACCACACCGGGCCCAGTATTTTATTCTTGATCAGTGTCTAAAATGAAATAATTGCCTTTCCTAAACTTTGATGGATCTTTATAGTTCTTTTTCTGAAAGGAAACTTAGGAGTTTCTGTACAATGCTAGAAATTAAAGAGAATGAAGAACGCATTTGGACCAGTAACCAACCCCATGGAATAGTCCGTTAAGAACAGGAATGAGGGGGAGGAGCAGATCCGGGGCAGTTAGAGTGTTGTAATACACACTATGATTAACAAAAGAGACTTTGGTGTGGAATCTGAGTTCTCATCATGGTTTTGCTGCTTCCTGAGTGTGACTGTAGCCAAGACTTTTAACCTCATTACAAGCTTTAGATTTGCCACGTTCGACCTGACTAACACTTCTGTTTCAGTGCTGTTTGCATGAATTAGAGAAGCAGATGAATGTGGAGAAGTCATTTTATCACGTAGGCACATAGTTGCTGCTGTGCAAATTCTTACTGCTTGATCAGAACTGTATATCCTTCTCTTTGACCATAACTAAAGTAGAGGAAATCGATGTCATTTGTAATAAACGAAGTTAGAAAGACAAATGCCCTTCACCTATATTCCTACAGGAGGATTTTTTTAGAACCATTGTATACATTTTACCAATTTTTATAGAACTTGTGATATAAGCAACTTTCACAAGAAAACTGAACACAGTAACCGATATAGTAGAAGTCTAGTAAGGTTATCTTCTTCCAGATAGATGTGCTTTCTTCTTAAATGTTGTTATTGTTTTGGCCCTCAGTTTTCATTGTCAGAAGACTTTCAGAACTGTCATACCATCAACGTTGCTTTTAGGAATAATGGTGTGGACATGAGTAGCCAGGAGGCAGAAGAAACTGAGTTAGAAAAACAATAAAATGAGGCTGAGATAATTTTTAAACAAGCTTTGAAAGCACTGCTGACCTGTTAATTTCCTATTTAGAAGAACACCTTAAGTTTACACTAATGAATATTCAAATATTTTATAACCTTATATGTTATATACAATTATGCATATATTCACATGAATATTAAATATATGTAGACTTTTTGGCATCTATTCTTTTCCCACGTGTGGCATGAGTAGAACAATTGTCCTTCAGCTCCCGAGCTGCGGCTCTTGCAGGGATGACGACTATTTCTTGCACTTTTCAATAAGCACCTTTTTCATCTCTCCTCTGAGTGAAACAGATAACGGTAAACCCAAAATGTCAAAAGGTCCTTGGAAATATACTTGAAGCAGCTATTTAAATTGTGAGCCAGCGGCCTTTCTCTGTGAATATTTCACAGCTCTAAAGCATCTACAATATAAATAATCTGCACTTAGAGAGGGAAACAGATATTTACCATCAAATCGAATCGACATCAATTTCTTTTCCTCTTTTCGAGTAATGGATACCTTTCGGTGGACCATTACGTGCCGGACACTGCCAGCTGTGGCCCGGATCTTGGAAGTAGTATGTGTTTTGGTCAGCTGGAGAGCAGATGCTCTGGGTGAAGTTTGCTAAAATGTTATCTATGAATTTTCTACCTGTAGCTCTGCCACTCTGCTACTCTGCTTGTCACTACAGAATAACCAAAAAGAGAGAAGCAGGGAAAGGGAAAACACCAAGCCATGTTCAAAGTGGGAGAAGCTATGAAAGGTACTTCCATCAAATTAAAACATGGGCAAAACCCAGACTCAGGAGGCTGAGGCGAGAGGATCACTGCGAATTTGAGGCTGGGCTACATAGGGAATTTAAGACCAGCCTGAATTACGTAATGAGATTCTGTCTCGAAAAACAAAAAACAAACAAGCAAAAATAAGGGCAATCAATATGTTCAAGTCATGATTTGTTACTATGTACTAATAAAAAGAAAAAAACAAATTTAGTTACAGTGGGAAATGAATGAAACAAGGGTCAGGAAGTGCAGGGCAGAAACAATACCTGCTGCAGGAACACAGTTTGAAAATCACAGGCCCCATCCTATCAGTGAGTTCTCCCAATCTTTCTCACTGTGATTTCCTGGTCATTTGCTTAATTATCAGTCTTCCCAGTGCCCAACCTCTTCAGAACACAGTGAAACAGAGTTGTAAAGCTTCCCTTCTGACGCAGAGATCTAGCTATTTCTGTCTATTTCTCAATCCTCCCTGCACATCCTCGCATTCATTGTGCGCACCAAACCCTTCCTTTCCTGAATCCTTGCCAGGAGTGCACACTGCCCAGCCTGAGTCCTGTGTCGCATCAGGCCACTTCTGCTCTCTGGCAGCAAAGATGCGGCTACAGAGGATAACCTTCTCCAACACTTCCCCAGGGGATGGCAGGAGAGTCACAATCCGCAGCAAACCCACCGTGACCATATATGCAGATTCTCTTCCTAGAGCCTGAGACCCCACTGGGAGGAAGACCGTGGACCTAATTGAAAGCACCCTTCAATGATCCTGGAAAGAAAGATAAGACATTCTTTTCCCTATTCCTACTGCTAAGTACACAACTAAAAAGTCATGATACTGTGTAAAATAAGCATAAGAAGTGTTTCCAAAGTGGAAAAAAGAAAGCAGACTGGTGGGGAACTTAGAGCCCAACAGGTGACAGCTTGGTGTTGCACTAGATTTTCTTTCTTGCCTAATTTTTAAGCTTCTAGCCTGCAAACACTAGCAGTCACAGGATGAAGGGACATGCATGAGACCTGCAAAGAGGAGTCTCGAAAGAAAACTGCTCATTGGAAAGTCACGGTACCCTGGCACTAATCAGGCTCCCAAATTAGAACGGAGACAGCAGACTTCCTAATCTAATTGGACTACTAGAAGGTGCTCAAATGCTTCTTAAAATCTTAATAAAAACCAACAAACAATTAGGAAGATACCTGAAACCAGTGAAAGAATGAAAAGTCTCAATAAAGAAAGAAAAATCTTTTGCATCAAATAAAAGATAAAAGGAAGAAACAATAATTAATTCCATAAATGACAAAGAAAAGAACCAAGATATAAAGCTCAAAGAACAGATTCAATTGTAGAATGGGGAAGCCAGGGAAATGAACAGGTCAAGTGGAAGAAAAATAAATATTGTCACATTTGAACATCATAAAGGAAAGGGACAAAGAAATAAATAAACTGAGCATGAGGGACCTGTCAATTCCGACAGAGTTTGGGTTTCATGTCATTGTAGTTCCAAATGGAGAAGGTAGGCTGAAAATTACTAACTGAAATAATGGATAAAAACTGACAAAATATGGCCAAAAATGAATAAACCTGTAGATTTCAGAAGCAAAGTGGATTGCAAAGAAACAACAACAACAACTACAACAACAAATCCACAATACCCATCACAGTCACGATCCATCATCCATCATAGTCAGATTTCCAACAAGTAAACACAAAAGCAATGCCTTGAAAGTAGCTTGAGAGAAGAAAACACCCCACTTTAAAGGGGGAAAAAATAAATGACTGTAGATTTCTCGTCAGTAATTTTACCAATCAGAATGAAGTGTCATACTATTTCTCAAGGGCTGAAGGAAAATAGTGGGCCCCCCCAAAGTCTCCATTTAGTTCAAAGATATTTTAGTACTAAAGGGGACATCAAGATGTTCTCAGATGAAGAAAAATGAAGAACTCATTATTTTTACCATTAGGTCTTTAACCAACAAAAGACCAAAAAAGAAGCTCTCAAAATAGGAAAACGACAAAATAAAAGCCCACAACAACAACAACAACAACAACAGCAAAAGACCCTATAATCTTGAAAACTAAAGAACATGCTAAAAAAAAAAAAAAAAAAAAAAAAAAAAAAAAAAAAAACAGAAAAAAAGACTAATCAGACTTTTGCTTCTCTTGTGTTTTCTGATTTGTACGTAACAATTAAAGAAAAGTGTCACTCCATGCTGTATCTCTAACTGTAGTTTCTAGTAACCCAGAGAAAGTCATGAAAAATATTGAAGACACTTAATATGGAGCAAACAACAGAAAGCAGGGAACCAGGAACCGTTCCTAACTGTTATTCGTGGAATACTCTAACCAATCTCAGCAGAATATACTTTCCTTTCTAGGGTTCATGGCACACATAGCAATACAGAATATATTGTAGAACACAAATAAGCCTAAGCAATGCTAAATAACTGAAAACATAAAGACTACATTTAACAACCACAGTGTATTTATATTGGATACAGTAAAAAGACAAAAGGAAAATCCCTGAACATATGGAAATTAAGCAACATATTTCCTAAACATGTGGAAAGTTAGTGACAGAGGAAAACTAAACAATAATCTATTGATCAAAGAGCAAACATCACAGAAAGCCTAAAACATACACAGATATAAAATGCAAATACAACAACCTAAAATTGGTACAAAACACCCGAACAAGTACAGAGGGAGTACTTTTCCTGCCCTTCGTGACTACTTTAGGAAGGGGGTAAAGAGAGCTTTTGATATATGATAGGTTACTTACATTTCTACAATATTTCACATATAAAATCATGAAATCAAAGATGTTAAAAATGTACTATTTGAACAGGACTTGGAAATGAATGAAGAGATGTGCTATAATCAAAGGACTACTAACATACTTCAGTGCTTCCTGGGTCACGTAAAAGTAGGATGGATCTGTTATCCTTGTCTAGGATACATTGATTTATAGGCATTTTAATTCTTAACCACATAGCTTAAGTCATGATAAAGTTCAACCAATGAGGGATAAGTAATTAACATAAATAAAAATGATACTTGCTATTAACTCCAAATATAACTGGATAGTATCAAATCATACAACATCACAAGTGTTTTAGTCTGTACTGTTTATAGAAAGTGGCTGAGTTATAAAGAGTGATACAGTGAAATCATTTCAATTTTCTTAAAATTCCCTTATGTCTAAACAGTAACTGTAACTTCTTGGAATCTTCCCATTTATACTGTGTTTTTGTAGCTCTGACCACCAATTTTAGAAGGAAGAATTTGGCATCACTTCGAGAGTTGGCTAAATTCCAGGGTGCTGAAACACACACAAGTGTGGTGAGTCTGTATGTTCTCATAGGTAATTCTAAGATCAAGTCAAAAATCATGAAAACGAGGGAATGAACTAGTATGTTTTGCCTGGACTGCACACTACAACTAAATTTTATTCTGATTTTCTCAAAAATGTGTCATCCATGTGCATCTCCTACATAAAAAATGTTAAGACTCAGAGAGACCAATCACTGTCCTGGGGGTCCCCTCTCTAGCAGGAAAGCTCAGACCTGAATTGCCATCTTCTAGTTTCCAGATCGCATGTGGCAGACAGCGTCCCCACGCCCCCACCCTTAACTGTAATATAATCTAACAAGTATTGCACTTTCACCTTGGGGCAGCCACTGCTCTCTGAGTGTTAACATTTTAAGTTGCGCAGGTGGGTATTTTCCTGGATTTTTTTTGTTTTGTTTTATTTGTTTTCTGAAAAAAAATCTTTATCCTTCTTATGATAACAGGGATGGATCCATCGAAAACACTTCCCTAGCATTATTTTTATTACAATTTCTTTTTAGTAGTATTGGCAAAAGAAATCATTTTCGCTCTCTTTGATCATGCATCTTTAAATTAGGGATCAGGTAGCCAACTCACTTACATAATGGGAATTTTATCAAATAGAAGAAACAGCAACATTCAGAAAACAGACATTAAAAAAGACTTTTGAAATTAGAAACTCCTACTTTCAAAGATCTGAGCAAGTGCTACATTCAGATTTTCACTCGGAATGTCAGTTAGAATGCTTCTTCCTTTTACTTAGGCTTCAGCTATACCACTTGTTTTATGTGCTCATTTGAAGATAATTTTCTTTAGAAGTTGAATAGAATTTTGCACACAATGTTCTTAAAAATAGACATAACTCTTTCATCCATTCAGTATACCCCAAATTTTGATTACTGTTAAATTAATCAATATACACATTAACATTCGAAACTAAGTTAAAAGTTGACAAATCAAACTGGAGTGTTCCGGTGTTAAGTAACAGAGTAAGTCCAGAAAATCTGATGTAGAAGGAAAGAAATTATAAAAAAGAATTTCAGTAAGATTAAAGACCAGTCAGATTAACTTATCAGAGAACTTAAAATATATTTTCATGTTAGAAGCTATAAATGAGATGAAAATGAATTTTATTTTTTCTATACTCATATAAACGATTTCAGAAAGTTCACTCTCTGATCATTACTCCTACATAGGACACCAAGCAGACCAACACAACAACAAAAGTCAGACAGAATGCAAAAGCCTTCAGCGTATCCCTCCAGAGAGCTGCTGAGCTGAGCTGAAATACACAGAGCTGAGGCCGTGGAGAAGGAGGCCCTGTGGACACGCCTGACCTTCTGAAATGCCTGTTCTCCCAGGCACATCTGTTGATTTTAGGCTTGGACAGGAGGCTGAGAAGCAAGAATTCTGATAGGGAGACCTTTTGCTTTCGATATTAGGAATTGATTGGCTTTGCACAAGCCCAGTTGTGAAATTTACTGAATTCTCATGTTTGGGTAAGTAAAACACTTTAAAATTAAGTTGATAACTTCTCAAAAGCAAAGCAGAGTTTTGGGCTTCCCGTAGACAAGGTCAAAATTGGTAAATTTTGGTCAGCGTAAAAAATAGGTCAGTGTAAAGATGGTGAATAGAGAAGATCAGTATCAGCAAAAAAAATGCACATAGAACTTCAAAAATGATTTAAAAAACATACCATAAAACACTGAACATCTATTAATCTATATAGGTGTATTGATCTCTAAATAGAAACATTCCAAAATTCAATGACAAACTAAATATGTAGAAGCATTATAAAAATGTAAGTTTTCTTCAAAATTTAATGCAATCAAAATCAAAATCCATTTTTTGGAAATGAACAACATCACTCCAAAATATTTCCAATAACTAAAAAGACCAATATTAATTGAAACAAGCTTGAAGAAAATCAATATAGCTGCAAATTTATTTGATGGAAATTTTGACTTTATCGAAAAACAAAAATTATAAAAATTATGTCAGCATGGGATAAACATAAGAACCGGACAACGAAGTTCAGAAAATAACTCAAACATATTGTTTTTAGCAGATCAGTACATCATATGTTTAATAAGTTACATTTGGTTAATTCAAGGTCAACATGGGAAGCAACATGAATCTCAAACTCTACATTATATGTATGGCAGGTGGAAAATTGTCTCTCCAAGATGTCAAGGTCCCCAACCTGGACCCTGCATGTAACCTTACAAAGCAAAGGAGGCATAGTTTCCAGATGAAAGTGCATTTGCTTAAAATAGAGAAAGTGTCTAATGATATCCGTGTGTGTCCAGTGTCCAGTGCCATTCCCTAAAAGTGGGAAGAGAAAAAGGTAAAGCAATAGGAGGACTCTATTTGCTGTTGTTGTTACTGAAGATGGAAGGTTGTCAAAAGCAATTAATGAAAATAAGTTCTGCATGCTGGAAAAGGCAGGGAGATAGATTCTCCGTCAGACACTGGAAAGTAATCTACCTTCCTTGACACCTTATTTTTATTCCATTGAGACCTCTGTAAGGTATCTGACTTACCCAACTGTAAAATGAGAAATTTCTGTGGCTTTAAGCCTCTGAGATTGTGGCTGTTTGTTACACAGTGGAAGAAATCTAATACAATGTCATGGGCAGAAATTAATATAGAGGACTTATAATCCAGACCTAAATAGCAAAAGCATATTTTTAAATACAAGACACAATACCTTCAAACTTTAGGTGTAGATAAAAATTTCTTGAACAGAGTGAGAAGAGCACCCACAGAAGGAGAAATGTGTAAATTAGACTATATAAACTTCAAATTTATTTTTAAATACTCTTAAATAATAAAGACCAAATGATAGGAGGTGAAAGTATATTAAAGTATATAAAAATATATATGTCATATATATGTTATGTGTGTGTGTGTGTGTGTGTGTGTGTGTGTGTGTGTGTCAAAGTTCCTGGTGTCACGTTTGCTCCTTGTTAATAAAAAAAGACAACTCTATAGGAACATAAGTAAAATCTTGAAAGGCCACTTCACAAAGGAAGATGTGACAGCACTCTCCAGTCATCAGAGAAGCGCAAATTCAAACCACCACCGCCTTATTAGAATGACTAACAAGACAGGTGAAAGGTAAGTAGATGGAGAAGTAGATTCACTTTGTAAAAACAGAGCACTATTCATTCTTCTGCATAGCTGATGAATGATTCAAGTTGAGACAAGCCCTTTGCAAAACAATTTAGTAGTATTTATTAAAACGGACCAGATGTGCATTTTACCCTTGCAAACGTGTCCTTACGTTTGTGTGGAATATGCCCTTGAGCATATGTGCTATCCATAAAACAAGTAAATGAATGTTCAGAGCATTACTGTTCATGGCACACAAAAGTGGAAACATGTTCATACTTGAACAAATGGAATGGATAGATACCTAGCATACTTAATGTTGAAAATTATTTATTAATACTAGTAGTTATTTAATAAGTTCAAATACAAATAAAAAGAAGAAATTCACAGAAATATTGCAAATGATATTTTTTAAAACTATGGATCAGCGATGCCTGTTTTTAAACATTGCATAAATTAGAATAAGGCAAGGCATTGTTTTGCTTTATGCATCTTTGTTTAGATAATGTTTAGCTATCCATGTTGTTATTCACATACCGTTTCAGGCATTACTGATCCATAGATTTATAAGATGACAGTGCTGGTTATCTTCATTGCAGGAGAGAGGGCAGGAGGAGAAGTTCACAGAAACAGACTTGAAAGCAAGGTGCCAGGTCCCAGCTAGGTGACACTCTGACAAGTTCTCCCAAGGTTAAAATGCTGACTCTACTTTGGAAGTGAAATCAGTTTCACTTAGTGCTGATCCATCATTTAAATGTCCTTTTTGGAAGACAGAAAGAAAAGAAACAAAACCTGAGTATCCTGCTGGTTGGTCTTTTGTGAAAGTGAACATCATCTCTCAAGCAGCAAGAGGTACTGGACAGACTTTTGCCTAGAGAAAGTTACACATGGACATTTCAAAGTGCTATGGTTTAGCTCTAGTTGTCCCTCAAAGCTTAGTGCTCCATAGGTGGGGCTTTGGTGGGATGAACGGATCATGAGGTGTGGTGCTCCACAGTAGCTTGGTCTCCTGATGAGTTCATAGGCAAACGTGACGTGGGAGGTGAAGTCTGCATGGATGTGGAGGGTCTTTAAGGTGTGGGCTGGAAGGGTGCATCTCCCTCCCTCCTCTTCCCTTGATTTCTCTCTCTGTCTCTGTCTCTCTTTCCTTCCTGCCACCATAAAGGAGCTGTGTCTCCTCTGTCCTGCTAGTCTGTCATACCATCTGGCTTGAGGGTGTTGGGTATTTTGTCCCAGAAATGAAAAGGTGACTAAGTCAATGTGAATAATGTTAATGCTCTGTTTCTTGACCTAAGTGATATTAGTGCGCCATGGGGGCATGCATTTTGCAATTTAATAATGAATTCAATGAAATATGTACAAACTGGCCAGGTGTGGTGGCACACACCTGTAACCCCAGCACTCGGGAGGCCAAGGCAGGAGGATCGCTGTGAGTTTGAGACCAGCCTGGGCTATATAGTGAGTTCCAGGTCAGTGTCAACTACATAATGAGACCCTGTCTCAAAAAACAAAACAAAACAAAAAAAACCAATCAAACAAAAAATAAATATGTACAATCTATTTCTGATTCAGGCTCAAAATTCTCATGAAACAAATCCAAAACTTCACCTTTTGTAAGATAACTGAAAAGTAACTGGGCAAAATAAAAAATCAAAATTTGCATGTCAAGATCAGGAACAAAAAAGAGAAAGTCCAGTGTCGCTGATTCAGTTACACAATGAACTGAAAAGGAACCGCAGCGGTATTTTAAGAAAAGCTTAGAAACATAAAAGGACTATAAAGAAAACAAAACTGTCAGTATTTGAAGAAAATTTAACAGTAGCCAACACAGGCTAAATGAAAAAATGAATAGAAAATTATTATAATTAATATCATGTTCTGAAAGCTGGTAGATGTAAAATCAGTTTGAGGTCAGTTATGATTTCATATTAGCAGAATAAACAAAAATTAAAAAACAAATTGTTTGCTCACTTTAAAAATATATAAAGTGCATTTTAATAATAACCTTAGAAAATACAACATTCCTATCATTGTAATATATGGTTTAACTTCTTGGAAAAAGTTAGACAATTATAAGCCATGCAGAAGACCCAACGATTATTTTTTAAAATGTTTGCGAAAGAAACAGAAAATTTCAGAGATTTTTGTATGTACATTCTCTAGTAATTACTTAAGTTCAATATAATTTTAATTTAGTTATAATACATTTCCTTTTGTCAGGAATTTTTCCAAGGCCTTATGATCTGATAATAATCCTCTCTGTGAGACAGAGAAATCCTTACAGCCTCTGAATATAAAATATAAAATGGTCAGCATCATATATTGCAGGAAACTATTATGAATCAAAAATAGGGTTCTTCAAACTTATTTATAAATGGTTTGAGAAAATCAGCTATTTAAAGCATTTTAGTAATACTTTATTAAAACCTCCACAATTCCAGATGCTCTCGATTTTAAAGGCACGGGGTGAAATTTGTAATAGGGAACTGGGTGGGTGAGACAGGAAGACTAAAATGCCAGGGAGCAGGAGGGTGCATAGTCTGGCAGTACTGGTCTTTCGAGACTCCACACTGGGCAAATTCCTCCTTTCCACCTCCAGACTCCACTCTCCTCCTCTCAAGGAAAAGCTTCGGACACAAAATTTGATGGCAACAGAAATTATGCAATTGCATCATTCATTGAGAGATCAAGTAAGTAAGAAACCATAGACCAACGTGGAGATTGACTGTTGCTACTTCAGAAATGTAAATATTTTACAAACAATTCATCAAATAAGTGGAGTTTGAATTTGAGACACTAAAAAGTTTTGTTTCTAATTCTGGAAAAAAGAAATCTCATGGTGAAGTGGCCTCAGGTTCAAATTCATGGCTCAGTGGGTCTGAGTACTGAACACCCTTAGACACCATGCTTATTCGGGTCTTGCCAATTCATTTCTGTGAAAAGCCACTGAAGGGTTATTCCTTGGTACTGGAGCCGAAGCCAAATTGTTCTTTTTAGTGGTGACCTTTGCAAAAGAAAAGCTTTGGAAAGAGAGAGGGGAAAGGATTAGGATAATTCCCGCTTATTAAAATAACAATGATGTCATTTCCAGTGCAGCAGGTTTTAGAAGAAAATGAGGAGGAAACGTTTTCAGTGGGGCTTCCTTGTTAGTGTATGCAAATACAATTTTAGTTGCTGAGTAATAATCCATGTAATTAAGCAATTTGGGTATTAAGTACTTGCCCCCTAAACAGAGCTCACAAACAACTCTGGAGATTTGGCATCTGAAAACAGTCACAGAAAGGAAATGTCCTCATTTTGTTGCCTGAGACTTTTGAAACTTAACTCATAAGACAGACCCAGAGAGTGAATCTGACTGTCACTCACACAGCAATTTTTTTTCCTTTTTCCCGTGTTTTTTTTTTTTTTAAGTCCCCCTAGGAAAGCATTCATTAATGTTCTCTGACTTGGTTACATAATTAACTCACAGTTGAATCACACATTGCATCCACTGAAATTCTAAAAGAAGGCAATCTTTGCTTGATGAAACTTACTGGATTCACATTGCTCAGGGAAAATAATTCAGGGATCAAACAATACATAAACTACGATGGTGCATTAACTTGTATCTGTTAACTTTCCATAAATATAATGTTGTGCTGTACAGTGAATCCTGAGAAAAAGAATCCAAATATAGAGCTTAGGTGCATCTGACATTCTCTTGTTCCCTTTCAGCTGAACTTGGCGTACAGAGGTAATATTCACGATGAAGCTGTTGGAAAAGGGAAGAAAATTCCTAACTCATGTTTGCTTATAAATGCAGCCCAGTTCTATAATGTCTGCGCAATCACAGCAAGTTTTAGGGAAAGCTGGCTGGAGTAGTCAAAGAATGCAGTCTTTGACTAAAGATCATTTCTGTAAGCCTCTGGAGTCTTGTTTCTTTATCTGTAAAACAAAATGAAACATAAAATTCAAAACAAAAAATCATTTATATCCTTGTGGTATTGATATAGGAATGTGACCTATGGACCTCCAAATAATATAAGGGAAATACTATCACTCCCAACCGGCTAGATGTCTGAAACACCACACCGAGGTCCTGTTCTCTGAAATTCAAGAGTGATTTGTAGAAACAATGGAGTTTAAGAGTTTACTGACAGAAAGCAAGCTTCTGTCTAAGGGAAACAGAAGAGGGGTCCACGAAGTGGGGTGCCCATGCACCCTGCTTCCCAAGGGTGTTTTATTGATCAAAGCCGCAAGGTGGGACAGAATAATATAGTCAAGTAATGATATTACAAATCTAGTCACTTAGGCAATATTGATCACTTGGGAAAGCACAAGGTTGGTACGAGGTGGGATAAAACTATATATTAACCAATAAGATTCTAACAAGTACAGTCCCTTAGGTAATGTTGATTAAATGAGGGTCAAATGGGGAAGCGAGTCACACAGCAACAGTACGGGGAATGAACAAGGGTTTCCATAAAGGAACAGGCTAGGGAGATTTTGGTCTCCATCCAAGGTAAATGATGCCTATTTAGAGTATCAATCACTGCTGTTCATCACCAGGGCAAGTACATGGCATACTCCTGTCTCTTTTGCTTGGAGCCTGGCCTTTAGTGAATGTGCCCATTGCCCACCACAATTGTCTCCGGTGCTGAGGGCCCAGCCCTGCCGAACTGCCTTGTAACGCTTTCTAACTAACTTAGCAGTCCACAATAGTATCAGACTAACAGATGCCAAGCGTCAAACTACAGGCATTTAAAAATTATCACGAAAGGGTTTGTTTTCGAATTTCAGAAATACTCTCCATGTTGTGGAAAATATCTTGCGAGCTCTCGGATACTTCTGTTGGTTGAGGCATTCTTGTCACTGTAACAGGGAAGACTCACCAAAAAGAGACCCAGGTAATGTTTACAGGACCCCGTCAGCCTCCTCCTGGAAGTCATCTGCGGGAAAGGCTATATTTCCTCACATAATAATAAAACTGAGGACCCAAAAGACGAACAGAGGTGGAAAGGGGGAGCAGGTGTTTTAGGGGATGTTGGTTCTCCGTTTGGGCACGGAGGAAGGGAAAGATAGAGCTACTTAGGGGAGGATCATAAATCAGCTCATACTGAGCAACAGTATGGATATCTGCAGTATTTTCCAAAATTAACTGCCCCACTTTTTTCATTTTTTTCTAAAAGACCTTGAAACGCATAATATATATAGTAAATGAAAGAGAAATCCAAAAACAATAAGTTAAGTGGGTTAAACTTGGTGCTCTTAGTAGATAATACACTTGAGAATTTTCTTTCTTTGTGTAGAAAATTGAGGGAATACAGGTTTATTCATTTATTTAATTTTAATTTTTGTTTTTTACCTAGAGAATTATAATCTATTCACATGTGGGTGTCATTTCTTTAATTCAAGCTTAAATTGCTTTTTAAGTTGTAAATTAAAAAAATAGACTCACTGAGCTGGGGATTTAGCTCAGTGGTTCTGCTGCCTGCCTCACAAGTACAAGGTCCCGAATTCCATCCCCAGTTCCAAAAAAAAAAAAAAAAAAAAAAAC
>NW_022900928.1:7187234-7220653 GCF_012274545.1 Fukomys damarensis
AAAAAAAAAAAAAAAAAAAGACTCACTAAGTAATTTCAGTTTTTTTTTTAATTTTAGCACCTTCAAAACTTCCTTAAGTGCTACCACAAGCAAATTGCAAAACAGCAAAAACATAAACAACATGGGTGAGATTGATGAATGCGAATTAGCTTATAGAAAAGAGACACTAAGTCACAGCAATTTGTAGAGCATGTTATGCCATACATTCAAGAAATATATAATGTTTTATTATACAGTCAAGTGAAAGCAGAGAGATAAAAGATTCCCCAAAGCATGTAATGAAACTAACATCAGAAATGGAAAGGTGACTAGGAAGAAAAAGACACTAAAAAAACCACCCCGTTTTGATTATACAGTAATTGTAAAAAATCTAACTAAAATATCATGAAATATGTAAAAAGTATATGTATATGTTTTATAAATATGCATCTGTAGATGTATATATGTATATACAGGAGTACATTTGCAGCCTTTTCTAATGACATTGAATTTGAGAGAAACTGTCTCAAACATTGTTGGTGAAAGAATAAAGACTACTTTTAAAGTATGGTAGGAAACTGTATGTCTGTTATAATTTTATTGATATTTTCACACATTTAAGTGTTACCTTTGTAAAATAAATGGTGCATAAAAGATGCAGCTAAATGCCATTATATAGTCTCAGCAACTTCTGATGTATACTAGTAGCAGCCAATATTTGAAAATAAATGTCTACTAGTACATAAAAGAAAATAATACAATATGTCCTGGGGAAAATGAGCATCAAATGTTAAATGATTTGCTATAATAAAGCACCAGAAACTAATATATCTTCACCAATATAAATGCAAACATCTTTCATTGGAGAAAATAAGTCCAGGAAAGACTTCTGAATAAGTGGAAAGATATATTTTTTATATGTGTGATTACTTAACAGTCAAAGAAAATGATATTTCCCATGCCATCAAAAATCCAATGTAACGCCAATTAAAATTCCTAACAGTTTGCTTTAGAACCCATAAGAAAGTTTGAGAGTTGAAGAGTTAAAGAACATTCTCAGTAGTCAACATTAAGAATTGTAACACAGCCAGGGATGGTGACGCACACCTGTAGTCCCAGCACCTGGGAGGCTGAGACAGGAGGATTGCTGTGAGTTCAAGGTCAGCATGGATTACATGCATTATAGAGCAAGACCTTGTCTCAGAAAGCCTAAAACAAAAAGAAAAAAAAAAAAGCAAAGAAAATAATTATAATACAGCTGACTACCTAAAATGGTGCATGGGGGTACAATAATGAATTAATTAAAGGATGAAACTAAAAGAATTCAGAAAAAATATTTGCAAGGAAAATTGGAGTTTTATAAATTGGAAGTCATTACAAATCAGCAAGAAAGAAAGTCACGATTTAAAAGTGCTTATCAACAGAGAACTGAAAAGAAAATTAAATATTTATTTATATTCTTTATGAATAAATTCCAGGACTCTTTCAAGTTACATGTGCAATTGTAACTTTTAGAGGTAAATATTTGTGAGTATTTGGATGATACTTAAATTACTTGAACTATAAAGAAAAAGGAAAGGAAGTTCTGACGTACTGGGCCTACTCTTCTCTTACCTCCTAGATTTAAATTGTTCAGTGAATATAGGATTCAGAAAAGCACTACTGGTGGACTAAGAAAGTTTAATTTAAGGCAAAATACTTCTGATTTGTACAAAATTTTCATATGGGAAGAAAACATGGCAGAATTTTCTACATTTTGTAAGTGTGCAACTAGGTTACAGAAAGAGGTCAATCTATTTCACTATTTGTGTATATATTATATTGTAAAGGTCAGATACAGAATAAAATTTATATATTTTCAAAAGGAAAGTAGTATTTTCCAAGCCCATACCAAATGGCCAAGTAAGAATTAATCTTCTGTGCCAGTACCTCCATTATAATGATTTAGAGTATTTGTATTTAAAAATATTACTTATAAATTAGACAGAGTTCCTTGAAGGAGATGATGTAGTTTCATCTCCTTTCAAAGTCTCTTCCAAATGCATATAGCTTTGATACATAATAGAACAGAAAAAAAACCCACAAAATTTCTCTATACTGAGGGAAACTATGTTAGAGTAAAGGTGTTTTTCTATTACCATAATTTTTAAATAAAAACTTCTGATTACAAAGACTCCACTGTTTTATTTTCAATCAAACCTTAAAATCTTAAACACTATTTGTGTAAGTAAGCATTCATGATATTTAAAGGCCTAATTAGGAGATGGTTTATGTACACTATATAACTTCCATGATACCCTCACAGTGGGTGCCTTGCTGTATTATGTGGAAAGACAGAATTGCAAGCACATTGAGAAATAAATTTACTAAACTTGCGTGACTCATAAGCATTAAGGCTGAGACTCAAACCTTTTCTTTAGGACTTCACAACAACCATCATGTGCCTGTGTTTCCTTTATTATATCCCTGATATCAAAAACAGTTCTAATTCTTTTTTTTTTTCTGCTTTTTTTTTCCCTTGAGTTTACTGGTACTTTTAAAGTATGCAGTACAGTTACATTCATCACTGGGATCTTGTACCTTTATGTGACAGGTCTGGGTTCTCATTTTTTTCCCCATTCCCCTGCCCTCCTGCTACCCCCTCCACCTTCCTCTATTTACAAAAACTTTGTTTCCATTTTTTTCCTTTTCCATGCTTTTTTTTCTTTCCCCTTACTTCCTTTCCCCTACCCTTCCCCTCAAAGACTACTATCTAGAATATATAAAGAACTAAAAAAAAAATCAGCCCCCCAAATAGAAAACACTTCTAATTCTAAACAGACTCACTTCCTGGCTCTCTTTTATGGGTTTGTGCAACTTGACAATGTAGCTGTCTAGTTTCCAGCACTCTTGGGTCTTAGACTCCGAGACCACGGCTTCATTCGCTGTCTCCAGTGACTTCAAGCACCACGGACATCTTCGGACGGCAAAGAAAAACATTCACCCCATTCTTTGGTCAATCCAGCTCCCTAATTTTTCCTGGTACCACCTGTTTCTATCGAGTGTATTCTCAAAGACTTTGGTAACCAGGGCTGGTGTGATAGTAACATTATAATTCTAACTGGGAATGGGAAGAAAATGTGCTCTTAGCTTTTGTACATTCAACTCATTTTTATTGGGTTGGTTGTTTGGCTGCATGAAAACCTACTTAGAAAAAGAAGCTAATGAATTTCATATGAATTTATAGGATATAGCTTTATTCTTAACTTTTTGAAATTGAGAGAGGAATAATTTTTTTTTCTTTTACCCTCATAGGTCCTTAGTTGGGTTGGATGCCTGAAACAAAAGAGATTGACAAAAACCCCAAAATGTTATGAGCATCTGTATTTCATATATGTATGGGAGGAATGCAGAAAATTAGGAGTCATCAAAAAAGTGGCTTTGAACTCTAGCTTGTGGAGCTTCTGCAAAAACGGAATGCAGATTTTCAGTCTGACCGTACAAGGGAAGTGTCTTTGTGTCTCTAGACACTGACTTGTGGAAAGGCAAAAAAGCGGCCAATAAAGGCTAATTTGCAAATAGATATCGCTCTGCCGTAGTGTTCAGAACAGGAAAGATCCACGGTTCTCTTCTTTATTGACACTGGGGAGGATGAATGTAGGATCATCTGTGATTTTGTAAACATGTTTGTAGCATCTGGCAACTCAAAGAACAGCCAGCTTTCTGTCTCTACCTTCAACCGAGTAATTTTCTTTTAGGATATTATTTTCCGACTTGCCACAATTCAAAAAGGGAAGATAGATTAAAAAGCATCATTTTCAAAAGGTAATATTAATAGTATTTAAATTCTAATAATTAAATTGAGAATTCAACTTTGTATCTGTTGTATATATTTAAACACTCAAATGTAAAAGTCAAATATACAACAAATATATCTGACATATTTTTTACAAATTTATTTATAATTCACATATACAATCCATATATGCCACTCATACATGTATACGCTCTGACTCATAATTTCAAACGGATCACGTTTATATATACACACACATAAACATACAGTATATGTGGAGACTTCTATTTTAGGTTGTACAGTTCTTTAGTTCAAGGGTTGGTTAAGGTTAACTATAATGGCAAGTTCAATCCCTGGTAGCCCCGCCAAAATATATATAATGGCCATTGTGATAATGATTTGCATACTTCTGACATAAAATTTATTTAAAGATTTTTTTTGTTTGTGCTAGGGATCAAACTCTGGTCCTTTCACTTGCGAGGCAGGCGGTAGCACCACTGAGCTAAATCCCCAGCCCAAGAGTTTTTTGAACTTTGAAATTTCTAGTTGAGATGCAGAATTTGTGTATTAAATTTAGCTAAACGAGCAAAGAAAGAGTCAATGGGACATTTAGAAGTAAATAGGCTCATTTATACAAGTTTCTTTCATTTTTCCTAAACCAATGTTCTACTTGATCTTATGTTTGTCTCCAGATCTGTTCATTTCTAGTCAGAAGAAAAGCACAGCACTTTCCACAAGCATATAATTCATTGAATTTTTTGTATATTGGCAATGCTTAGGCAGAAACTTTCTTTTCACTGTTAATCTAGGTATTTTGTTCTGTATTATTGCATTGGTTTTTAAATTATCTGATTTGCGAGTTCTGTCACTAAAAACAAGTCTATTTTTTGTTTGTTTTCTTTTAAGTTCATTTGTGCGTGTGTGTGTGTGTGTGGTACCGGGGATCAAACTCAGATCCTTGTGCTTGCGAGGCAGGCCATCGAACTGCTGAGCTAAATCCCTGGCCCTAAGTTCATGTTTTTTTCTTCATTGAGTTTATTGGTACATTTTAGGTATACAGTACAGTTACGTTTATCATCACGATCTTATACCTTTACCTGACAGGTCTTGGTTCTCGTTTTTTCCCCTTACCCCTGCCCTCCTTTCACCCCTCCTCCCCTTCCCATTTACAAACACTTTATTTCCAGTTTTTCATTTTCTCATATTTTTTTCTTTCCCCTTGTTCCCTTTCCCCTACCCTTCCCACTTTCCCTACACCTTTAGCTCTTTTCTTCCTTTTTCACACTGTCAGTTATACAATTTGGATCTCTATTTGAAAGAGAATTTTGTTTACATATTTGATATTTATGTCATATCACACAGGATTTTAGAAAATGTCATCCGTAGAATTAAAAAATATTTTTTAAAAAATGCTCTTTTTGGTTGGTTGGCTAAGTAACTTCTGTATGAATTACCTGTTCCAAAACAACTCTGTGGAAGTTAATAAGTTCACTTTAAAAGTGAGGAACAGACACAGAGCAGAGCAGAGCCTTGCCGCGATGCTACCCAGTAGCAACTGGGAGTTACCTTTCGTTTAAATGACATATTCACCCAACAAAAAAACTTTGTAAGCCACCATATGCATTTGAAGACACGGTAAATAGTGAATTTTCAATTCGTCCACTTTCTCCCATTTTCTAAAAATATACAACAACAACAGCAACAACAACAAGAATAATAACAATAATGAAATAGAATAATACCTCGTGGTGCTGTACTTTCCCCCACCTCCAGGAACTGGACATAGATCTGCCCTCCCAATCCATGGGATTCCACCCTCCTTTCTACAGCCAGTGCTTCAAGGAGGCGTGGACAGCACCGATCCTGTCAATCAACCACCACCATTCTGGGTCAGGAGCTGTGATCTATGACAGGGTGGATCAATCGGGACTGATATAATGATACAACGGATACTTTCCCCTCTCTAGTAAGGAAGAGAGATTCTTGGACTCTCACTGAATCTGAATAGAGACCCTGATGTTTTGCTGGGGGAGTCCTGTTAGCTGTCAGTGGAAGTGAGGAGAACAGATTGACATCAAGCAGCCAGAGAGCATTGTGCTCTCACTGGCAGCCCCTGTACTAAAAGAAGCCAGAGCATGGAGTAAGAATGAAACTGGTCCTTAGATGTCCCTAGCTGAGGCCTGTGCGTACTTCTAAGTATGCCAGTCTCGTGGGCTGGGTATTTCCCTCCCTCTCTTGGCCATTGTCTACTGTTTTTCCTTTACTTTCAGTTTAGAGACACAAATTCAAAGAGAAAGTTATCACCTCGACCTAAAAATTGCTTAATCTGGTGTGCAAAGTCAAGCACAAAACAGGGTCTAATTTATCTTCCAGATGTTTTTAATTTCTAAAGATGGCCGGTTTGATGTTGTTTTATTGACTTTATTTAGCTGTGTATCTCTTTACTGATTTTTTTTCTCAGACTCCTTGCAGGCCAAGACATGCGAAGCAAGAGTTTTTCCCAAATGAGATGGTTGTAGATGCTGATGAAATTCCCAAATGTCTCTTCCGCTGTGATTAAGGAACAGAGACAGACACGCAGGGCTTTACGTTTTGCCAATGACTCCCACCGTTCACACAGGAAAACACCTTTGTCTTGAGACGGTTGTCAGTCTGAAAAGTACTACCCAGAGCTGAGGACAGTTGTTGGGATCCATGACAACGTGAATGACCAAGACCTGCACGATGCATACTTGGCCCCACTGGGGAGGAGCGGGTAATATGCTGGGCTGAACAAAAAAAGGAAGCGTCCTGGATACCCGAGGCCCCAGCCCACCGCAAGCAGGATAAAGGTTGGCAACCACAAAGCAGTTGTGACATTTGTTAAATGCATTCCTAGACCAAACGACATAAGATTGAAACTCCAAAACTTCTATGTGTCGGATTTCTGCAAAGAGATGTGAGTCTTTCCAACCACAATGGAATGAGCTTTTCAGTCATGTCAGCGTACATCAGATGTGAGCGGGGCTGCACACAGAAGTCAGACCACCACGCCAAGGTAAAAGAGATATCGCAATACGAAAAATGGAGGTTTCGGAAGGCTTGGCAGTGTGTGTAGGCCCCAGGTAGCCAGGCTGATTAGGAAGGGTGTGAACCCCACCCTTTCCCCTCACTTTCTGATACTCATGGGTGAGAAGATGTTTCAGAGCCTGCCCATCCTCCTTAACCATTATTCAAAGCAGTCTATTTTCAGTCTGAACATTCCTCTTGACCCCTTACATTGTAAGCAGCATCTGAAGTAATTCAGATGAGGAGTGATCAAGTAGACGTGCCTCGGGATAGCATATCAGCGCTCACAGAGGTACCTGTGCTGTACTTTTGTTTGTTTGTTTTGAAAAATCCCTGTAGAGCTCAATTCACTATGCTCAATGAGCAGTGCTTTGAAATGAAGCAAATGTGTAAGGTTATGTAGTGACATCAAGCTCAAAGAAAGATGTGTAATGTTCCCTCACTCCTCCCCAAATCCCCCAATGCTGACTTCTCTTAGGCATTTTCTGCCCTGAACAAGACAGCCATTCATCTATTTTCTATTCTTATAATTTCATTTCTCCGTAATTTTATACAGAAGAAAACATCTAGCCCCTGGGCTATTGATATCTTTTCTTTTGCTTATTTTCCATCTGTGCACCGTCCTTGTGAAGCATGTACTCGAATATTTTGACAGAGAGCTTGTCTTCTTTATGTGGTCTGGTGTGGCCTGGACATCAATTCTTTGACAGATGTTTGATTGGCATATATTTCTCCAAGTTTATTTTGTGTCTTTTTCTCTTGATTGTCTAAAGTTGTTAGTACATTTTTTTAGAAAGTCCAATTTAACCATTTTTCTTTATTTAATAGGTTTCAATGTTTTAGAATTTTGTTCTTCCTGTGTTCTTTTAGAGCTCTCAAAGTTGCAGGCTTTTCACCTAAATTCATGATCCATTTGAACCAACAATTTATTATAATATGTGAGATATAAATTGCAGCTTATTGTTGGACGAGGCGTGATCAAATGCTCCAGCATCATCTGATTGTTGAAAAGTCTATATTTTCCAGGGCACTGCCTTTACTTCTGTGTCAAAAATCCATCAACACTATTCCTGCATTCCTATTTGCTATCTATTTTCTGTTAGAATTATTTCCATGTTTGTCATCTTGCCAACATTACACTGTCAGTTTTTACATTACAAAATGTATTAAATCTGCAAAAAATGTGAAAAATACAATTTGTTTCCTTTGCAAATTTTTCTACTGTATTTCTTGTGATATTCCAAAGAAAGCTAGGATTAGGGGTTTTTACTTTATTTATTTATTTATTTATTCATTTCTTTATTTATTTATTTGTCTACCAGTGATCCTCATGGGAATTTGGGATACATTGAATTTACATAAAAACAATATTGAGTATTTTTATTATTCAAACTGCAAATCTCCTGGTTAGTTTAGTTTCCTCTGATATCTTCTATCCTTGTTTCTAGTTTTGTGATGAAAATGCTTCACCTATTTTGGTAGTATATTAGTATTCCTTGCATTGCCATTCAGTTATAAATAATTTCATTCTATTTCTTGATTTGATCTTCAAATTTCAACATTCTATACATAAACACAGTTGATCTTTATGTACTGACTTTTGTCTTCTGACATTCATAACCTCAATTATAATTTAATAACTTGCAATATTTATGTCAACTGCTTAGTTTCTTGACTTATGACTTCCAGTATGGCAATCCGTACAATTTCAAGCAGAAATTAATGTTCCCTTCATTAATTTCTCTTTGAATTTTCTCATGTTTAGAGGATACTTTTTATATTTCAGTTCATTTAAATTTGTTAAGTTCTTTTATACAAATTATAGACAAACTTGCTGAATGATTTGTGTACACTTCATAAAAGAAAGTATGTGTACTCTGCTACTGTCCGTGTACTGTTTGTGTAAGTGTTTTATACCCTGCATGTAATATGTTGGTCCAATTTTCTGAAGCCTTCATGTTTTCCTTCTTATTTAGTATATTTTTTTAATGAAGATAGATGTTGAAGTATAAGTAATATACAATACTTGTCTTTCTGTCCATCCAGTTCTATCCTCATTGTCGTACTGTTTTAAGGTGCACATGTATTTAAGATCCTAATATCCACTCTGAAATGCCATCCATCCCACAGTGTGCTCTTTATTTCTGATATTTATTTTCTTCCGAAGCTTACTTTGTCTCCTATTAATGTACTTACTCACCTTTCCTTCAGTTAGTAATTGCATGATATATCATTGTGCTACCCCCATGCTTTTAGCTTATTTATTATTGTATACTTTAAGTGGACTTTCTGCAGAAAACATACAGTGTCTCCTTTTAAAGATATATATTTTGATATTCTTTTTGTAGCTCATGTATTTAGGTCACAGAAATTTAGGAAAATTACTTGTTTTTTCCCCCCTTAGGTGCAGCATTTCATGACTTATTTTGGATTTGTTCCTTCACATTTAAAAAAATTACTACATATTGCAGTTCATGAAGTCTGAACTCACCTTAAGGAGAAGGAGCGTTTATGTAGCACAGCTGGAGTCCTTCTCGTCCCCTCCCATGTCCTCCCCACCTCTCTCCCTCCTTCTATCTCTAACTCCCCTCTTCCAGTTTTTGGTCTTATTCTTTGTATCCTCTCCATACTCTTGGTCTCCTCCTTCCCATTTACAACACAGATATCTCTGTGTTTCCTTTTTCAATTCTTTATTTTGCCCTTTATTGGTACTTTTGTCTTACTCCACTGAGAGATACCATGTGGTATTTAACCTTGTCTTTCTGATTTATTTCAATTAACATTATTTTCTTCAGGTGTACTTTTCAATTAAAATATATCATTCTTTTTTCTTATCTTTTTTGAATATTTGTCAATTTCATCATATTATTTTCATTTATATACTGCACTTTGGCTATATATTTTTGCATTCTTTGAGCGATTCCATTACTAAATTTTGCAAGCTTACCTTTTCACAATCTGTAGTTAATGTTACCCCTTCAAGTAAAGGACATTTTTTCTTACCTTCTCACTTTCTTTTAGAATTGTCATGCATATTCTATATTCATTGAGAACCATTCTAAGTATGTAGTATTTCCACAGATTGTAGAGGAGTAATAAAAGTGCTCGATGTTTCATCAGACATACACTGTATCTTTGGCTCTTTATTTCTGAGGCTTCAGTTTTCACTCTGGTATCATTTTCCTTTGGCCTGAATAAACTTTTACAGCCAAGCAGGTGAGGAAGCATTCTCTCGCTTTTCTTTCACCATAAAAATAACTTATTCACCTTTACTTCTGAAGGGCACTATTTTTGAATAGTTCTTTAATTACTTCCAGGATAATCCAACAGTGTTTTCTTCCGTACCAAACCCTCCACACTTTCTGAAGAGAAAACATACTCAGTTCGTTCAGGGCTTTCTTATGTGCGGTATAATATTTCCCTTTCTTGTGTGAGTTTTTCCTTTTTTTTTTTTGTTTTCGACAATTATACTATGATGACTGTGAGTAAGTATTTTATGTATTTATCTGGTCTGGAGTTCTGTAAGCTTCTGGAATTCTTAACTTTATAAAAATTCAGAAATTTGGGGAAATTGTTTTATTTTCTTTCAAAACATTTTTTTTTTCCTTAAACCTCTCTGTTCTTTTTCCAGAACAAAAATAAAATTAACATAGGCTCCACAATTTTCAGATGGTCTGGTTATTCATTTCAATAATTCTGTATAAAAGACTGGGTAATTTCTAGTTATCTGGTTTTATTTTACATAGTCTTACTTTTGGTTCTTCTTTGTACTATTCAGCATATTTTTACTGGATATTATAGTTTTTCTGTCCTGCAAGTGATTCTTTTGAAATATGCTAATTTTTCTTTCATTGTTATTTCATTTATTTCTTTTTCGGTTTGTTTATTTTTTGCTTAGCAGGTAACACACAGCTGTGACTCTTTTTTTTTTAATATTTAGGAAACATTTCCTCATTGTACTTAACACCTCGATTCTTTTTTCTTTTCCCCGGTACCGGGGATGGAACCCAGGACCTTGCAATTGCCAGGTGGGTGCTGCACTACTGAGCTACGTGCTGGCCCAGCCTCAGATTCCCTGATTTCTCCTTAGTCTTTGTTCTATTCCCACACAGCTAAGGATAAGCCCACTTTTTGTACTGGGTGATAATCAAAACTAGAGTTTTCCTTCTTCCTGCCTTTTTTCAATTTTTATTTTTATTAGTACACGTCTTATTAGCTCATAATGATCACATTGCTCATGAGGGGTTGATACATGAACAGAATGCATCTTAATTCTTTTATTATTCCTTTGCCCTCTCTTTCCCCCTCTTCCTCCATCTTTTGGTCCCCTTCTCTTTTGCAAAGGATTTCTCTATTGAATACGATCTATTTTGTCACTTGCTCTATATTTATATTTTGGGTTTCTTATATGAGATAAATCATATGATATTTAAATTAGTGTGTCTGATTTATTTCTCTAAACATTATGGGCTCAGAGTGTATCTGTTTTCCTGCAAATGTCTCAAGTTTAACTATGTTCATTGCAGTATAGTGCTCCGTTTGGCATAAAGACCACATTTTCTTTATCCATCCATCTGTTGATGAACACATAGGCACTTACCATCTTTTTTAAAATCAGAAATTCCCCTCTAATCACCAACATCAATGAGTATCTTTCTTATTCTCTGCTGAATAAGGTTTACCTTAGAGATTTTGCATCTAAAGAGCTGTGATACTACGTAATTGGCTTTCCTTCAGAAAAAGGCTATAAAAGAATACCCTCTTGCCTTCATTCCTGAATTGCTTCTTTATGTGTGGAGCCTCTTCTACATGAATCAGAAGTATCGCACCTTGGCTTCAGCTCTGCCCAAGGCCAAAGCTTTCTGCCCTAACTCCTAGGGGCACAACCCTGGGCTGCAGTCAGTGTGTCTCATCAAGATGCACAGCCTTTGATTCATCTTACAGCACAAGTAAGGCTGAAATCAATGTGAGCATTTGAGTTTATTTACACTTTAATTTGCAGTGGTCCCTGGGGAAATTTTATCAGGGCTGGCAGAAAAGACAGCACAGACGACAAACTGCCTAAATTACAAGTTTGCCTTAAGTGCATTCCACCCTTGTAGATAGAATGTTCAGATACACAGCACATTCAGGTGGGAGCAGACAGGCTCAGAGACAATGGTCTGGAATGGACCGGGTTGATAATAGCATTACTATCTTCCTCATGGCCGTCAGCACCGCAATAACCTGAAAATTTTTTCTTAAATCAGTTTTGTTGTTTTGTTTTGTTTTTGGAGATAGGGTCTCACTACGTAGTTGAGACTGACCTGGAACTCACTAGGTAGCCCAGGCTGGTCTAGAACTCGCAGCGATCCTCCTGCCTCAGCCTCCCAAGTGCTGGGATTACGGGCGTGCACCACCACACCTGGCTTAAATCAGTTTTGAATATAAATATATCTTCATACAGTAAAGCAATACATGTTTTAAGAGACTGTTGCTTCCACAGAGCTGAGAAAAACCTAAAAAACCTGCATTGTAATTTATTTCAAACCTGTTTCTCAAGAACAGACAAGATAGTCATCAAACTGAAAATTAAGATGTGTGAAATTCTACACGGTGAGCATCACTGGACATCAGGTATGTTGACTTAGAAAATAAATTTTTAAAAAGTGTGTTTATTAGTGGAAGTTTATATTGTGACACTCCAGCCATCACATCAGGAACACACCTGAGTTGGGGAGTGAGGATTGAGAAAGGAAAGAACACTCACGCCTGAGTGGAGACCAAGAGAAGTCTGGTTTATTTCGCAGAAACAGCTCCTTTTATAGGTTCACATCAACAGGAAGCACCTGACTCCTACAGAGAACGTCAGATCTTTAACAGGAAGCACCTGACTTCTCCAGATAACATCAGATCTTTGGCTATCTCTTCGAGTTTCTCCCATGCAGGGTCAAAAACAAGTTGTCCTTGAAAAGGAACAAATGTTAATTAGGAACATCCTGACCACACATTGTGTCAATGCCTCAATTGTAGAGAAAGAAATTATCTTTCAAATGTCAAACTTCAGTGGGCTATGACTGGTTCCCACATTATATGAGCAAGTGGAAGGTAAAATGCCAATGGAATTAAAGTTTTGATTTAAACTTGCTCTGAGTATCTCCAATTAACTTATGTTTGAAAATTTTTCATATTGCCATTATACTAACAGATTTGCTCGTTTTCAGTAGTATTTGCGCTGGTTTCCAATAAGAACGTTATGTTTGATAGAATAACAAACCCCCTCTAAAAGACGGCTATGTTCTAACCCAGTGCCTGTGACTTCGCTAATGCGGTAAAGTGAAAGGTGCGGCTTTGATGACCAGAGGCCTTGACATCAGTGATTCGGGATAGGGTCCCGGTGGAAGTGATATCGTCACAGTCATCTCGTTAGAGGGATGCAGGCAGCAGCAAAAGGAGGCAAATTGACAGAAGCAGGGGTTCTATTGGAGAGAACAGAAGTTACTGTACTCCTGACTTGAAGAGAGAGGCCAGGGTCAAACGCTAAGAACTGTGGGAACGTCCAGAAGCGTCTGCAGTCAAGGAAGTGATTTTCCTCTGGATTCTCCAAAAAAGAAATGCAGCCCTACTAGTCCTTGATTTTAGACCAGTGAGACTAATTTTCATTCTTGTCCTCTGGCGTATAAGGCCTTAAATCTGCAGTGTGTTCTGCCAGTAAGCTTGTATTGATTGTTCAGCAGCGAGAGGGCACTGAGAGCACAGGCCTGACACACATTTGCAGAGTTTCCCCTATTAAATTGCTCCTTATTTTGTGAAGTTCAACTTCAGGCCATATTTTTCTTCCTACATGTGAGGAATTGTCTGGAATAATAACTGCAAGGCATTATCCTAAAAGTAAACAGCACTAAGTGTGGTGCAGTAGATAAAAACCAACCTGGTGCACAGTTATAATCAATTTTGTGAGTGGATCAATTTGTCGGGTTGACTTTAAACCAGGGCCCCCAATGGCTGACAGCTTTTTCATGATGGGGTGAGCCCTTGCTCCCTCCTCTAGGATATGGCCCTGTGATCTTTGATCAAAAGAAGATAATAAAAATTAACTCTAGAGCAATGCGTGGGCCAGTTTATGAGACTGGTAGTTCCTACTTCCTGCACATGGCTACATCTCTTTTGGGCATCATCTCTCACGCAATGAGGCGCCAACCCAAGAAAAGTCAAAGTGGGAAGGCATCCACAGGCGATATCCCATGGCCAGTCATGGGAGGAAATCAGTTCCAAATTCACTCTTTTAAGCCAGTTGGGCAACCTCCAAACAATGCAGCTTAGAGGGCTGATGAGCTATCTCCATCAATAACATCCAAAATTCATGAACAACAGAAAATTATGAGGGAGTTCTCTGAGCCCCGAGGCTGATGGAAGGGACTCTTCAAATAAAGCAGCGTTAAAGCAGAACTCATCATAATCATTTACCTCTCTATTAAAATGTGTGGCGTCGTTAAAAATTTCTGTTTTAAATGGAAAATACTTGACTAATTATATTATGAATTGACCTAAAAATAGGAGAAGAAGGCCACTAATTCTTTTAAGGTAAATATAGGAAAGTTCAGTGGCATTTAGGGGTGTCCAGAAGCAAATGTTTGGAAGATGGTGGTGCAGTGTGTCACGGCATGTGTTAGCCGCTGAAGAAAGTTGGGAAGTACAGTTTGGAAATAAAAGTACACACCCCACCTGCCATGTAGCTCAGTAAAGACAAAACGAAATTGTCTATATGTGTCACTATAATGAAACACATCCTCATAACCGAGTTAAAACGAAATCAGCAATTCTGCAAGTTTGTTAATCGTTTTTATCCCCACCCATTATTGTGTCTCAGTTGTCTTCAAAAAGTAAACATTTATACGTTTATTTATTCATTTCAGAATATCCAAAGTTAATTCACTTGTTATTTGTGCAAAATAAATATAAAAATGTAGCTAACAAGAGATTTCTTTCTCGCGAGTGGCTTTCATTTCAGATTTACCATTCACGTCTTAAATTCTATAGCATATTTTAACTTCCATGTTCCTCGGGTGTTAATAAATATGTCCTAGAAGCTTGAAATTTCATAAAATCGTTCCCAGATATTTTTCTTCCACTCAGCAACAGAAAGCAAAATAAGGACAACTTAATTGATCACATTAGCACATCTTATTTCAGTGTTGAATGTACCGTCTTTCCCCTCAACTTTGCTTCTGTCTGTTTGCTTTTGAATGGTTTCTCTACAGCCTTTTATTCAGTGAGATTTGACTGAATTTTAAAGTAAAGATATAGACATTTCTTCACATTCAGCACTTGTCGTCTTTGATGAAGTTTATATCATGCTCATGCTGGACATTGTTTGATGAGGACCACTGACCCTTACACTCTTAAGAATCCCAGCTGTTCTAGTACTTCATGTCCCAACATAGATTATTTTAAGATTAAAGCAATTTTAATCATTGCTATAACATTGCAGTATAACAAGCGTATAGTTCAGAGAATATGGAAAATTATCACAATTTTATTTCTTTGTTAAATTTCAAACTCTTTGAGAAAAAGAATATTTCAGGCTTTCAGTAACTTGAAAGGCTCCAAATATTATACGTTACAATTCTTTTATTCTTATAGACTTGGGTATGGAATTACAAAAGTACGAAGATGATTTATCTTCCCTGTGGGTGGACAGCATAAGCAATAGTCTCTCTCTTCTCTGTTGCTCTAAGAAACAGATTTCTTTTGGTAGGGGTACCAGAGTTTGAACTCAGAACTCTGTGCTTGCCAGACAGGCATGGCACCACTGAGCTATTATATCCTGTCCAAGAAACAGATTCTGGATGGTAAAATCCTGTTACTATTTTTTACCGCTTGGAGTCATATTAATATATCCAGCAACCCAGAGCTGACATCTCTATAGATATAGATCTAGTGGTCTGAGTAGTCCCTGTGTAACCCACATTTGATGTTCAAACTCACACCAGCTGAGCCATCTCAGCCAACATATCTGAAATAGGACAGCCTTACTAATGTGGTTTAGGACTAGTTACCACCCCTTGAAATAGGCCTTTAAAGGCTATAAATATATTTTCATAGAAGGTGTACTTTTGGATTTTCACATATTGTTTGTTATTACAGCGATAAAATATTCAATAAATTGGAATTAGCCTTCTCTTTAATCTTACAATGCAGAAATATTGGTAATATCCACAAAGAAAATATTAACTAAATTGAATTTTTTAGAGATCCAAGATTGGAGACTTCCCAAGCAAAAATATAGATCATGAAAGTGAATTCAGGTACCAAAAATTGCATCATTTTCCTCATATTTTATTTAATCTTTCTTTTCCTTTTTGTACAAATTACAAAATCAGATATATTTAAGGTTCTACAGCACATGTTTTCAGACATATGTACATTGTAAAATGATTAACTCAGTCAAGCTAATAAATATATCCATCCTCTTGCTAACTAGTACTAATTTAAAAGAACAAATTTGATGGCAACATAAACATTGCTTGTAAACAGCCTTAACTTGTGTAGGAAACTACACTGGATTATTCCAAAAAGGATCAAAGCACAGGATCCAAATGCATTTGGGTAACATGGAAAAAATGTGTTGTAAGAAAACCTAAACAAAAGTTGCTTTAGCAAATATAAGCAGATTTTAGATTTAGCAATATATTCAGTGAACATATAGGTCATTCACCAATACTATATATTGTAAACTATGTGCATGGGATCCTATCTCTGTATAATATTTGGAACAATTTTGAAAGAAGGTAATCCTTCTACCAGCCTAAAGATACAATAAAACGTGGAGTTCATTTATATTTTATTATCTTCCACTTCAGTAAGGCCCTGGAACATGTAAGCCGAGGCCCTCCCTACACCACAAATGATGTCCCAGTGGGTGGACAGATCCTAGGGTTTAATGATGAGGAGCAGGGACTACTAACCCCATGGCTGAAATCAGTCTTCCCTCATACCAGAAGCTCAAGAATCAGTCTCTCTGTGCAGCAAAGATCTTATTGAGTGGAACAGCAGAAAGCTGGCATTTGAACAACGGTTTTCTCTTTAAGCACTAGGAGTATAAATCTGGGCATGATTATGACCAACTCGTGTACTATTCTAGAATATAATTTTGGTCTTTCTAATTGGACAGTGTGATTTCTAAGCTCAGCTTGATTGCAGAAAAATTACATATGGCATTTTATTAAAATCATGGCACTTGTTGGTTTTGTAGGTTACTAAAATTCTACCTTTTTGTATCAAACCACTATCAAAAACCTATTAGCTGCCAGTAACAGGGTGGGCATATGTGAAAATTTCATGAATTAAGTGAAAATAGTATATGAATGGACACATTAAAAGTTTTTATAGATCAACTGTAATATAAACTTATTTAATCCATACCCCCAAGAAAGGTCCAAATGTTCCTTAGAAAATGTTGAAGCTTGTCTGTGTTATTTCTTTTCTCACTGCTGAGACAAAATACCTGACAACCAAAGTTAAAGAAGAAAGGTGTATTTAGTTCACAGTTTGTAGCGGTTTTAGTCCATGGCTGGCTCCAAGGCAGGATGGCATTGCAGAGGAGAAACAATTTATGGTGGGCCGAAGGCAGAAGGCAGAAGGCAGAGAAGTGGCAAAGAAGCAGAAATAAGAAACAAAGGACCACAGCAGCCCTCTTTCTTTCTCTTGTATTCTTTCCCGGCTACACACCTTTAGGGCAAAAAGCACTCACACCCAGGGAAGGCCTTCCCATTATTCACCCCACAACTATGCAAAACTAATCAGTGGACAGATTTAGTAATTGTATACCGATAATCCCAGTATCACACACTCTAGATCCAGCCACCTATGAAAAAGACCCACCTATGACCTCAAGAAGCTTTGTGGGCACATCTAGACACAAATCCTAACAATGGTGAAAAACTTTAAAGATGCATTGAAAATTAGAGATGAAGTGGAAAGAGTTGGTGAAATTTGACTTCTGACTTTTATTTTTAGAGAGCAATATAGCTCTTGGATATACTTCCAAAATATATGGCTATCCTCGACCTCCACCTTCCGCCTTCTGCTAGATGCAGGCATATTGAGGCTATACTCTTAAGTTAAATAAATAAGTCACACATGTGTAAATGCCGAATAGTTTCTCTCATGTGAAAAACTATAATTGTACATAAGATCCTAATGGTATAATTGAAAATGTGAAATGGGAAGAAAAGGGCTAAAGACATAGGGAAAGTGGGAAGGGTAGGGCTACGGAAATAAGGGAAAAGAAAAAAATATAAGAAAATGAAAAAATGGAAATAAAGTGTTCTTAAATAGGGAAGGGAGGGGGGGGTGAAAGGCGGACAGGGATTGGGGAAAAAATGAGAACCAAGACCTGTCATGGAAAGGTACAAGATCCCAATAATGAATGTAACTGTACTGTACCTAAAATGTACCAATAAATTCAATGAGAAAAAAAAATATATATATACAAAAAACCATAACTTTTATTTTCCAACTTTTTCTGCCCCTCCTTTCCCAAAATGGAAAAGGTTTCCTGCGTTAGGTTAGATCTTCTAAAATGAATTCATCTTGACTGATTATTCTATACTTACAGTAAACAAAGAATATCTATCACAATTTGTAATTATTTTAGAGATACTTAATAAATTTTATTGTTTTAAAGATACAAACAATTGCCTTTTGGTATCAATAACAAGTTCACTCAGGATGCATGTGAATACCAAAGTCTGAAGATGCTCCAGTAACTTATATAAAACAAAATATTATTTGTATAAAACCCATATGCACGTTCCTGTGTACTTAAGATCATCTCTAGACTACTTAATGCAATGTAAGTAGTATATATGTAATTTTGATTCCTTATATTTAGGAAATTATGATGAGAAAGAAAAAGTTTCTAGTTGTTCAGTACTGACACATTTCTTTTTTCTGAATACTTTCATTCCTCTTCCCTTGAATCCGTGGCTATGGACCCATAGATATGTAGGACTAACTATATTTAGTGTTTCAAAATATTTTTTCTTGGTCTGTGAGAGTTACAAGGCCATCAGTTATTAAATTAATTGAAATGAAGCAATGTTCTTAGATGAACTAATTCTCGAGGCAATTTGAAACTGTTGTAAGGGCTGCCTGTGCTTAATATATGTAATTTCAAAATAGGACCAAGTCACTTAAGTATAAGGCCCTGGCTGAATTTCTAGCTTTTATCCTCTGTGGAAATGAGATTTTTATAATGAAGTGCGTCAGTGCTTCTTACTCTGGGAGTGGATACTTGGACTACTAAGTGCACAGCTTTCCCTATCTCTTTTCTCTGCCTTGGCCACATAGGAAGTGAACACTGGGTAATGTAATTTTCCTTGGGATGGAGTTCAGTGTTTTCAACCTACTAATTTCTTGAATAAAATTGGTACTCAACAGTTTGTGTTCAAGTGAGTTCATGTAATTTTTAGTATGGGCTCATGATTTCTTTGGCATGTAAACTTATTTTTTTGTGTGTGTGTCTTGTTGCCTTTCACTTCTTTCCTGTTCTCTATTATCCGATGGAAGCTTGATGAGGTGTGTTGGTTGAACCTCCCAACCTCCGTTCAGTCTTCTCCGAGATTCCTCACCTCATTGGCTGCTCTGGTCTCAGCTTCTCACCACTTGCTCAACTCCTAATCACTGGTGAGCGTTCGCAGAGGAGGTTGGCAAGCTTCCCTCAAGACAAAAGGATAAAGAGAGACGCTTTTGTGGCCCAGCCTGGCAAAATATCTAAGCCACGTATCTAATGTATTATGTGGCTACGTGAGCTGCCCGTGATTTACAGGAGGGCGGTGTTAGAGGGATTATTGAGGGCTATCTTAGAGGGTAGCCACCAAAAACGTTGCTTTCAGTGATGGAATCAAGGCATATTTAAAGGTTATACTTGTAAAAATCATACATTTTTATACTCTTCAAACACTAAGCTGTAATTTTAATGTTAATAATAATTATTATTATCATTTAAGAATTCCATAAAGCTTTTATTCACTCAAGTTATTTGAATCTTGCAAATATGTAAAAACAAAAATCACTGGTCAGGCAATACATTTGCTATGACTAGGAGTTTAAGCAAATTATGTAGGTATTGTAAATTTCCTTCAAAACTGCAGTAGAGATTTCCCAGATATGCTGATGTTTGTCACCACCATCTTCCATTTTCTCTAAAGACCAGATACAGTTTTCCTGCCTCTGCCACTGTGACTGGCTCCCACATAAAATACACAGAAAGTAGCAGGCAAATGTCTATAAAGCACATACCTCCTACAATTTATTGATTTAATAGTGGAAATTAATGTTAATTATTAATGAAAGGAGCCCTAGAAACAGGGATAAGAAATATCTTTAAACTTTAATTTCTGAAAAGTTTTAGTAAAATACTGCAAGTTCTGTGAGTTTTAGTCATGTCGTCTTACAAAGAAGAACTTGTGCGTGTTGGTCTCTATGGTGTTATGATATGTGCCGGAAAAGCCTTTACTTTGATATTCAGTCTCTCGGTTTCTCTTCATTCTTACATGGTGTTCTAAGAAACATTTATCAAAATTTGAGTCCTGCTTTCCAAAAGGAACAGAATATCTATCACTGCATAGCTTTAGAGAACATAGTGTCCTCTGATCTTACCTCATATTGACGCAAATGTCTTTTTAAGTCGTTTGGCTGGAAAAATGGAGTCCTCAGAAAGTGGCTAGCACCAAGGTCAGGGGTATGATTCATGTCTGTGTTGGTTCTCTTCACCTTGCTGGTCTACTGTTTTCAATGGCAGTTTTCATTTGTCTTTTATATAGGTGTATTTGTTATTCCTAAGTAAAGTCTGTGTTCCAATAATATAGCCCTTTGCCTTTTGACTGACATGGGACAAATTTGCATGAGAACAAATCGTTATTGCAGGAATTTCTAACAATTGTCATTTTGTGACAGAATTGTAAACTACACTATACCAGAAGGGGGGCGTGGATGTCAGCAGCTCTGATGTGGGTGGAAGAGACACACTGTCTTGTCAGATTGCATTAGCAATTTTTATACTCAGGTAGCGGATAGAAAGAATGTGAAATCTAGTAGGCAAACCTATAAAATGAGAAGGGAATGAGATATTCTTTGGTGTTCCTTAGTTGTGAAGCTAATGCGGGCTCTCATTTAATCTTTGCAACTCTAAAACCGATTGATGTAACTATCAATAGAAATAAAACAAGCTCTGCAATGGAAGTAGCATTTTTGAGGTCACAATTGCTTGTGGCAGCAGATCTCTGAATATAAATCTGAAACATAAGTAGCTGCTTTCTCATTGACCCTGGGAGTAACCAATTATGGAAAGTTCTGTCCATACATTTGGTTAGTAGCTGTGATATTAAGATATTAAAAAATTAATATAGATTTATACTGAGAGAACATTTTCCATTGAGTATATTTGCTAAAATCACTGATTTGGATTTCCCTTTTCAGCAACATGCATGCATCGTATTTCTATCAAATAAGTTGTCAACTATTGAAATTGAAATTTGGTGACATTCCTTTTTATGCTAGGAATTATAGATTCAAAGAAAATATGACTATAAATAGCCCTCACCTTCTTCAACTTTTGACAAGGATGATTTAAGTAAGCTTTAATAAATATAATAATAGCCAGAGTATTGATATTGAGGCTACCAACAAAAGGTCTAATTGTTTTTATATGAGTATTCTGTCTCTCCAGTCTTCTCATCGTACTTTAAAAGCCTCACAACAGAGCCTGTATATTTTAATTTCCCTCAATGGTCGACATATTGTCATCTAATACATCAAAGACATGTATGAGATGCTTGGTAGATACGTAAATGACTAATTAATTGAACAGTTGTTGAGATACTTATATGCATATAACTTTCTCAGAAGGATTCTTATACAAGTTGATTAAACACTGCATTTTCATTTCATATTTTCATACTTTGGGGACTTAGCAACTGTTTCTCATCTACTGTTGTGGTTAATTTTGTGAGTCACCTTCGTTATGCCATGGTACCGTGTACTCAGTGATTGGCCAAACACCAGACTGGATGTTCCTGTGTAGATAATTTTTAGAAATGATTAATATTTAAGCCAGTCTCTAAGAAAAGTAGAATGTCCTCTGTAACACAGTGAGTTTCATCCAACCAGCCAAAGACCATCAGTGTAAAAGACAGAGGCACCTTAAGGACAAAGAATTTCAGCTTCCAGGATTTCTGCAACATCAAGTGTGGTTGTGATACACACTCTTTGCGTCACTCAATCCTACATATTGTACAGATGAAGATTTCCCAGCCCTGGAGCTAAAATCCAAGTGCCTATCTATCTATCTATCTATCTATCTATCTATCTATCTATCTATCTATCTATCATCAATTTATCTATCATCTACCTATCTACCTATCTACTTTTGTTTATAAATATACCATGGGTTCTGTATTTTTCTGGAGAATCTTATTATATTTGCTGTTTTTTTTCTTTTTTTCTTTTTCTTTTTCATACTGGGGTTGAATGCAGGGCTTCCATACTGAACTATATACACGGCCCTTTTATTATTTTATCTTTTATTTGGCCTCACCAAGTTTCTAAGATGTCCAGGTTGGGTCCAACATGCAACCCTCTTGCCTCAGCCACCAGAGTGCTGGGATTGCAGGTGAGCACCGGGCTTACATTTGCCTTTGAGGTATTTTTGGATTAGCTTTATGCCCAGTGCTTTCTTCATAATAACTCTCTGTAGTCCTCTCCATTTCTTTCTTGAAAACTCAAGAATCAAGAAAATAAATAACAGGGATTGAGGGACACACTATTTTCTCTAAATACTGTACTAATAGTGAATAGGGCAGAATTCGTAGACCTGCTGCAACTCTTGTCACTTACATAGCCCTAAGTAAAACAGGCCTGTTTAGATATTTTAGACAGGGTTTTTATAATCATTAAGGAGAACGTATGTGAGGAAAAGTCCTTAGCATGAGGGTAAAAAGAAATATTCAATATTTTTATTAGATATTTTACTCAGTTGAGAGAGTAAAATGTCAATTTTGTTTTATTAACATTGCTTCTGTTATACTCCCTAAATATCGATTGCAACTAACATCGTTTGGTTACTTTATATGGCTATTTTTCAAATGTGCTGTATTAAAACACTGTTGCTGACACAACTTTGAGACTGAGTTCTGGAGCAGACGATAAAAAGAGTAAAGGATCAGGGAGCCGCTCTGGGCAGTCGGGGCTAGGAACAGCTCCCTTCCAGCCTGTCCGTGGGAACAGGTAATGAGCAATCTTCTCAAGCTGTTCTGTAGGCGTGGATGTTAACTGAGGACTTCCGACCCTGATGAATTGTATTTCAGATCTCTTTCCAGAAGCCTCATTTTATTATTTTATTTTTAGCAGATTTTTCCACAAGCTAGCTGCAATTTGATAGTGCAGGAGGAACAGTCTTCGGCGGAATCCCTCTTTCTTCTTTAACATCTGTAACCACGGGCTCTCCTTCTCCGCCTGGCCGTGCAGGGCTCCCCACTGCCCCTCTGCCCTGATGTGAGAGCCTGCAGAAGACACGCCAGCGAGATTCATCTCCTTATGCCCTATTTCAGCTCCACCACTGCTCCCAGCTCCCCTGCCTCTCGGAACCCTGAGTAGGATGAAACAAAGCAGGAACAAAGACATTCTTCATAGACACTCAAGGCATCCACCTGCAGGACTAGGCCGTGCTCTACGATGTACGCCATTAGTCACAGTTCTTTCCTGACGTCTAAAATACATTCCTAAGCCTTTGGTTTAGGAGTTCCGACTTCTTAAAATAAATCACTTCTCCCTGCTTTGCTTGAAGTCACAGTACCTGTTCAACATGTATGTAACACATCATGCATGTAACACATGATTTCTCCCCAAAGTAAAACATGTTTGTGTGCCAAGGTATCAGTATTTATGATTGGTCAATGGGTGATTTTACTAGAAAATAATGAGTACGGGCAATGAAGGAGGTCGTGTTAGGAAGTTTTGAGGAAGGTTGTGGTTCTTGGTAACAAATGAGAGCCACACAAAAAGAAGCCCATTAATTTTTTCCCATTTCCTTCTTACGTGGGACAATGTCCTAAAGGGGCATAAAAATTAGAACTATGATCCAGGTGTGGTGGTGCACGCCTTTAATCCCAGCACTTGGGAGGCTGAGGCAGGAGGATTGCTGTGAGTTTGAGACCAGCCTGGGCTGCATTGTGAGTTCCAGGTCAGTCTCAACTACATAGAGAGACCCTGTATAAAACAAAACAAAACAAAACAAAACAAAACAAAACAAAACAGAAAAAAAACAAACAAAAAAACCAAAAACAAAAATGATGAGACCTATGACTGAATGAGTAAGAGCACGGAAGAGACATAGCCCACCCTCTGTGGGCAGGCGTGTGGTGTCTGGGTGATTTAAATACTGATCATTGACTCCACCAATTTTGAAACTTTCTGCACCAAAATTTCTTATTCAGTGATGTTGTATCTGACCCTTTAGATTCGTGTCAGTTGAAGATTGCATTTTTTCCCTGCTGATTTTTCCTCCAATAAATAGAAGATCTAGTTCCCTCCTTGTTTCTCGGAGAGGTATTGAGGGCTAATGAGACCCTCAGCTATTTTTGAAGGGAATGACAAGGAATAAAAACAAAGAGACAGAAAGTCAGGTGTGGTGGTACATGCCTGTAATCCCAGCACTTGGGAGGCTGAGGCAGGAGGATCGCTGTGAGTTTGAGACCAACCTGAGCTACATAGTGAGTTCCAGGTCAGTTTCAACTACATAGTGAGATCTTGTCTCAAAAAACCAAAAAAAAAAAAAAAAAAAAAAAAAACAGAGTCAATTTTCAAAATATAAAGGGAGGTGGGCAGGGAGATACCTGCCTCTAGTGGACAGACTTGCATGAAACGTACCTGCCCGTTCCGAAGGTGAGGTATCACCCACCTGAAGAAGGAGATCTGACTTACATGGCCTGGTCCAAGCAGGGAACGATGGAGCACAAGCTGGCTGACTGACACACGAAGCAGCCTTGCCACACAGCTGTGTCTGAAAAGTGAAAACCTGAAGTCCAAAATGAAAAAAAAAAAAAAAAAGGAAAAAACACAGGGGAGGTAAATGTCTTTTTTAGTTCTAAAACTCCCTGAGTTTTAAGCAAAATGGAAGCACTGTCTCATATAAAATCCAAGCTAATAAGACAACAAAGAAAAATAAAAAGCCTCAGGGAACCTCCTGAGAGAGAGGAGCTGATGCCAAAACAACGAACAAAAGAAGAGGTCACACGAGTTAATTCTGGGAAAAGCCCTGGAGAACTCCAGGGACCCTCGCCACTCGGGTAAGTGTACCATAAGAGCACAAACTAGGAAAGACCTGTGGGCTCCTATGTCTACAATTCCACCATCCTTTCCATTTTTCTTTGTCAACGTCTCATACTAGCTGCTTAGGACTCGCTTTAGGAAAGGGTTCATAAGCATCTTACATCACAAATATGTGACTTTACAGTTTCTTTCTTCAGATCATCAGGTAAATCAGCATTCTCGCTCAGCAAGTGACAAGCCAAGGGTACATGCAAGAACTTTCCCCTTTCTGCGTGCAGTGGCCTGGATGTTTGTGTCTCTCTGCAAGCTACGTGAAACCTTCACATGATGGTTGTATTAAGCATGCGTGCTCAGGAGGTGACCAGGCCCTGAGGGCAGGTGAGGCCACGGATGGGATCACTCCTTTTATTAAAATGCCTTTAGGGAGACTCTTTGTCCATCTGTCCTATGAGGCATGGGCCACGTAGAGGACATGGACCCTCTACAGACAGTGAATCTGCTCTAATATTGATCTTGGTAGCTTCAGCCCCCAGTATTGTGAGCGATAATTCCCACTGTTTTAAACTGCTAACTCTAAACTATTTTTTCACCCAAGCAGACTAAGATGCTGTGCTCTATAGACTCGAATCAAAAAGCTTTTCCTGCGTGTCTTATGAGCTTTCCCTTCAGTCTGTCATCCTTTAGGAATTACAGTCTCATAGAGTATAGGTGTCTTAACATAATCCACCTAGACAGGAAGTAAAGGACATTCTTTCCTTCCAACTAACTTATCTCTGTGAAAGTGAGCTTTCCCATTCAGATTGAGTAGGTATTTCTCTAACACAGTATGAAATAAACCATCCGTCCTTTTTCTCCAGAGTGTAGTCATCTATAAGGGTTGTTGGCCTCTCCAAGAAGACTATGTGACTCTTCTCCCAGAAGTGAATTATTATTTAGACCTGCATCATTTCTCAAGACCTTGCGGAATACCTACACGTACACATTAACTGCTGCAGTGATGTGGATTATTAGATGGAGCAACAGAAAGCAACTCCAGCTAATAAAGGCAGAACATTTACTCGGAGCTTATCAGGTGGCTCCCAGAATGTTTAGTGAGGGACACAAAACCAGTTCAGGGATTCCTGGAGCAGGGAGACAATGATCCAATTTATGGTGACGCCTTGGCCCTGCATAGAACTCACTGCCTTTGGCCACTTGGCGTGGACAGCGGAGCCCAATCCTCCAAGGTCTGACAATGTGCTGGCTTTGATGGTCAGGGGTTTTGCTGCTGCAGCCCCCCAGGCTGGAGTTTCTGAAGCCAGCCTTGGCAGAAGGGGTGGACAGTCAGCGAGAGCACACGGGCTTGTGTCAGTGTCTCACTGTGCAAGAGGCCAGGAGAGTGAATACTTACACTCTGAGAGGAGACCCACCGCTTGCGCCAGTTTGAATTTTCTAACTCTGGGGAAAAGAATAACCTGAATTCGCTGATGTGATATGGTCGGCTCCACGAACAAGGGGGCATCCCGAGGGTGACCGATGTATTTGATAAATGGTTCATCTTGATTCCCGTGGAAGACTCTCATGTTACTTCTACATCGGCTCTTCTTAGCAAGGACACCTATCTAAGCTATTTTGTTGTGAATACAATTGTTTTTTTGGGGGGTACCGGGGATCGACCTCGGGTCCTCGCACTTGTGAGGCAGGCGGTGGCACCACTGAGCTAAATGTCAGCCCTTGTGAATATAATTTTCTTTCCAGTAGTTTATTGATGCATTTGAAGCAAAATTGAATTGTAGATACAGTGCTCGAAAAATGAGGACTGGATCTACGTCCTATTTTGTAGAGCTCAGCCTGATACTCGGGGAGATAAGCGTGGACCTAGGAGGCGGACCTTTCTGCTCTGGTCGCTCGGTCTGCAGCCCGCCAGTCCCAGCCGAGCTTTAGAGCAACCGACAGTGACGGGCAGAGGGAAGGGACACCCCCTCTCATTTTTTGGGGAGTCCTGTCTCTCCGGGCCTGGGAATGAGGCAGCAAATAATATTTGTAAAATAATTCACCTCCGCTAAGATAAGGAAACCTGTGAGTCTAAGCCGCATCCGTGAAGGATTGTGTGGGTTACGGTTTAGAGATCATGGCAAGACAAGCGAGAGACACCCTAAGCCAATGAGTGACAGCAGAGGCTTTCTCCTGGGCATTGCCGATTCGGGGAACCGCCCTTTTTCATTCCCTTTTGTAATTTTTCTTAATTCTGTATGCATTTTATTAGGTTTAGTCCTTTTTAAAATTTATTTTCTTGGTACATTTAAGGTACACAATGTAGTGACATTCACTGTTGGAAATTTGCGCCTTTACGTAATTGATCTCGGTTCTCGTTTTTTCCGCATTCCCTGCCCTCCCGTCACCCCCCACCCCTCCCATCTACACAGACTTTGTTGCCACGTTTTTTCTTTTTCTCACCTTGATTCCATTCCCTTCTTTCTTTTCCCTCCCCCCCATCCCCCTTCTGCTTCTCACCTTTGGTTCCCACGTGGAATTATCACACGTGCAAGTACAGAACGGTGTCTCTAGTGTGAGGCACTGAAAGTGCAAATAAGTGATTTTGAAAATATTAAACTCTAGGGACTGCGGGTGTAGCTCATTCGTAGAGCTTCCTTCATAGGTTTGACTCCCGGGTTTGATGAATGTGCTTGATTCCCTAGGTTTGACCCCCCCCAGCAATGCAGACAAATAAATATGCATGCTCACAGTGACAAGGAGTCTTTGTAGAGAATTAATGGCAGTGTGTCTTTTACTATAATATTTTTTTTCAAAAATTTAAATATTCAGTGTATATTTTGTTCATTCTCTGTATGTCATATGGATGTCGTTTGCAGGAGTAGATGTTATTTGCCTACATTTTACTTGTCTCGGAAAATTACATAATCACTTTCATAATAGAAGATAATTAGTTTTTCTAAAAAAGAAATTTTCAAAGTAGGAATTTATTTGTAGTTGACAGACCTGTAAGACATGTAGATATGGGCCGGGATTTAGCTGAGTGGTTCTGCTGCCTGCCTTTGCAAGCACAAGGACCGGTACCCCCCCTCCAAAAAAAAAAAAAAAGGTAGATACGACTTGTTTCATATTACATGCTTTGGTAAAGGTCCATAAAAACCAAAATTTTGTCCATCATTTTCAGTGAATTTAAGAAGAGTGATATAAACCAGGCATGGTGGTACATTGCCCATGGTCTCAGCACTTTGGGAGGCTTAGGCAGAATGATTGCAATTTTGCAACTTAGCAAGACTCCATACCAAATTAAAAAATAAAAACAACTAAATAAAATAAAATGAAACGGTCTGGGGAGGTAGTTCAGTAGCAAGGCTCTGGATTCAGTGAGTTACTCCATTCCTCTGCAAGGGTAACTGATCATTCATCTTACGGGCATTTTCAATTTTAGTTTATAGCTACAACCATGAAGACACTTTTTAAATAAACAAATCACATAATGTATCTTGTGTAAATTGAATCATGCTGTGCATACATGTAGTGAAGCTATAAAGGCACAATTTTTTGAACTTTAAACAGGTGCTAGACACATTTTACATAGAGTATAAAATCGCATACAGGTATCACCTGCATTTCCATTATCAGTAAGAACAAAGTTAATCTTAGATGGTTTAACACATTTATTAAAATCATAGAAGTAGATGATGACACTGACACCGTCCCAGCTTCCTGCTGCCAACACTGAATCATGAGGTGTTGGTAAAGAGACCTTCATTTTGTGTCTGCTTTGTATATTGAAGTTATCTTCATAGAAATTTGAGTGTCATCCGTGAGCATTTCCATGGCGGCTGGTGTGTGGTTCTGATACCACAGAGTGAGACAGAAATAAATGGCACATTGTAAAAGGAAACATTTCGGCCGGCAAGCCTCTGCTTTTCCATGCTAGATAATCACAGATTTTTTTTTTAAATTTCCAAATCAATGTAGGGAAATAGCCTACACATTTTGCAGAGGATATTTTCAAGCACACCCGGATGCTTCCTCTTGACTTCAGAGATGGCTACCCTTCTTCAGACAGTCATTTGTCTTGGGCTTCCTTTCCCAGGCAGGCACGCTTTGTTGGAAAGATGAAATTTCAATTTCTTTCTTTTTGTTTTTTTGCCTTTCAATCCTACTCAAATGTGCAGTCAGTTTTGTTTATCTTGTAGTTAAAAATTTCAAAGTTTGATTTAGAAACCCTACATATAAGAGACATTTCATTCTATCAAGAAACAGACGTTTTAACTGAAAAATACTGATGTGGATTTTGTATAACATATTTGGTCTGGGTTAGAATGTGTGATTATTTTTTCTGAAATTCATTTTTATATTACCATATGTCAATAGATCGGAAAGAATATTCTATGCTTATTCATTTTGCTTTGACATAGTTTTGTTTGTAAATGTGAGCAAGAGACAGCACTCACACAGCACACTTTATGACACAATTACTCGTGGGGATTGTGCTTTTACTGCCGGGAGTAATGATAGTACTTTAAAACATATATGGTAAGTGTGTGTGTGTGTGTGTGTGTGTGTGTGTGTTTATGTATACACGCATCAGAGTAAATGTTGCACTTCAAATTCCCAAGGAATGTACTGTTCGAAATTGTTTCCCTGTAGATCTGCCATACATGCCCGCTCAGCCAGACCTTCGCACGAACTCTCACAGTGCATTATGATTAGCTTTTCTTGCCTTGTTCTCATTCTAATCTGGAAATGCCACAGATTATAAAGGCAGAACTGATTTGTTAATAGTCTTTACTTTCAGGGGAAATTTTATATTATCACATTGAAGATGTGGTTGAGACATAAATAACACTGAAATGGGGATTTTTTTTTTTTCAGTACCAGGGATCAAACTCAGGACCTTGCACTTTCGAGACTGGCAGAAGCCTCACTGCATTAAATCCCCGGCCCTGAAATGGGGAAAATTACTAACTGTAGGTCAAAAAATTCATTATTTGTTTATCTTCCCCATTGTATATAGTGAAGTCCTTGAGGACAGAAATTGATGATTTTATTTCCTTAGAGTATTTTCAGATAATTAAAAAAGGGCAAATCATTGCTAGTGCAAGATATATGACCTGATTTTGTTTTGGAAAACAAAGTGATCCTGTCTTGGTTTGGGTGATTTTTAGTGTTGTTCTTCCCCACAGTGATTGTTAGTGATGAAAGCGATTCTGATGACTGAAATGCATTAACTGAATTCATCCAGAGAGCTGCACAGTGGACCAAGCCCCTCTGCTGCCACAGCCTACAGTGGAGCACAGTTATTCTAAGGTGACAACTCCAGTGACCCCAGCATCCTGGGGTTGGTGCCACGCTAGTGCCCAAGCCAGGTCCCAAGGCGCAGGACACCACTCTAATTGCACAGCTCAGAGCCAACTGCAGCAGTGAGAACAGCTGCCCTTGGGGAGCCTGGGTGTCAGCTGAGACCAGCAGGCTGCACCTCTGTCACCAGCCAGTGCGCTTAGAGCTTATCACCCAGCCACCCACTCCAGGTGGCAGACGGGAGTGTTAGAATCCTGCAGAAGGAATGGCCATAGGTGAGCTCAGGATCCAGGCTGGGCCTTGGACTTGAATAAGCACTTATTTTAGGGTAATCTAGAAAAAGATGCATTCAATTCGCGGATTTATATCGAGAGCTTTTGAAAGGGTTCAGAGGCTACCACTTGATAAGCCGGGGGGGTTGTTAATTCTCATTATCTGTTTTGAATCAGCGTGTTCCACTTTTCATGTCTTAATTCACTCAATATTCACAAGAACCGTATGAGATGCATAAAGTATTATTTTTTATGAGATTGATACTTTGAATTAGAGCAATATCTAAATTAAAGTACCTTTGAACTCAGGACCATCTATCCATAAATTCTAGCTTTTTAACCACTGTAATTTGAGCTACACGAGAATCCTTGCTGTCTTCCTCAGGAAGGTCCTGGTCCTCTTAAACTTGAGTGCGTATCTCCTGCTTTCGTGCTTGGACATTTTGGAATCTGTGTTTCCTAGCGTTCAAACTCTTACCTTGAATGGCCACAAGGGGGCATCCTTAGAACTGTGAGGAAAGACAATGAAATTAACACTCGGGGCAGAAAATCCAGAACTTTCCTCCCAGAACGGTGATTCCCAAAGTGTGGAACTGAAACCAGCAGTATTAGAATCGCCTGGAACTTCTCTGAAATGCAAATTATTGAGTTATTCATGTGATACAGTGAGTCAAATCTCTGCGGTAGGGCCCAGTAATACGTTTCAACAAGCTTTCCTGGGGACTGTGACACGTTGCAAAATTTGGTAACCAATGCTCTACTGATTTTCTTATAGTAAATACATGTCCTCTTAAATCCAAGAATATTTGTATTTTTTTTTAAATTTCTCCGAGCTTTTAGAAACGTATCCTCAGAAAAGATTACCGTTTTCAAACTGAGGTTCCTGACTACTAGTGGACAACAAAATAAATGCACTGTACCCAAAGGAAAACTTCGAAGAGGATCTCAAACACATTACATCTACTAAGAGGAAGGTTCCCGTGTGAATGTCTTTCCTTAGATGGGTAATAATGTAAAATATGTATATTACTGTGGGACATGGCCAAAAAATTAAATGCTTGGAAAGCTATTAGAAGAAGATTCACTCCCATCAGCGTAGAGTGAGGAGAACAGAACGAAAAGGAGGATCACCCTGGAGTGTAGAGGAGAAACTTTGTCCTAGAAAAATCCATGTGGCTTGGGGAAAACAAAATGAAACAGAACCAAGAAAACATAGGAAGAGACAAAAATACTCTGAGGAATCTGTAATCTGGAGAAAAGTCCTATCACCAATAATGGATCACCAGTTATTTGACTGTAAGGGAAATATCACGTCCAAACTATGACAATCTGTGTCAACTAAATACAACTGATGAAAAATCTCTCTACTTTTCTATCCTTTTTTACGGGAGAGTATAACCTTCATCTGGACCTCAGATATTCTTATTATTAAAGATAAGTATTTGTATTCATAAAATCATCATTGTGACATGTTCGCCATTTTTTTTTTTTTTTGTACTGAAGATTGAACGCGGGTCCTTGCGCTTGCAAGGCAGGACACCGAACAGCTGAGCTAAATCCCCAGCCCTGTTCCCCATTCTTCTAGGAGGTGTTAAAATGAGCTACTTTCTTTATGGGGCAGTTTCCTCTGTACACCCTGCCTGACTCCTGGTACTTTTATTCCCATTGCTGGAGTTCCCCATGGCCACTGCCGCTCACCCCCTGAGCCCAGGACATCCTCCTGCACTCTCTGCCTGCATACTTGTCCCTGTGTGGCTTGAGGACAGTCTGTTGCACTCATGACTCAAGTGTCACTGTGACTGCCACCGGAGGCCCCAGCATCGGTGCTGCTCTATGCTTCAGCAGGCTCTGAGGACACAGGTCCTGTGGTCTACATCCCCAGGGTGTCTTCTTCCCCCATGGAAACCGCTGCCATGTCACACTGTTCCCACTGAACTGAGGACTCTTCCTTGGGGTGCACATCCGGGGGACTCCTGCTGCCCCTGTCCCTGGAGAAGGAAGTAAAGGAGACAACTGCAGACCAGAGTAAGGTGCAAAGATTTTTCAATACCACACTAGCACACCAAGTCCAGATCACCTGAAAAACATTAAACACCCTGATATAGTGGGTTCATTTAGTGAGTGCAAAGATGAGTCAATATGGCCAAATCAATAAAGACAATGATCCTTTGACAGATTGGAGGACAAAATCATACAATCGTTGCCATAGATGCAAACAATCAGTGAGATTCAACCCCTCTCCATCTTTTCATGACTAAAATATTAAAGGAATGTGCGGTGGTATAATAAAGATGATGAGACAAAATAAACCTCTCCTCTTATAGGTGAAGATGTGGTATATTTTGTTCCAATGACAAGAAAGTGAATAAGACCCTACCACAAAACAAAACCTTAATAAATCTAGTATGTAAGTTTAGCAAAGTAGAAGGATGTGAAATAAATACAAAAATATTACCACTTTTATATACCAGTGATGATTTTGCTGAAAAGTGAAACAAAATTCAACCAATTCACAATAACCACAAATCGTAAAATAGCTAGGATTTAGCCAAGAAAGTTAAACTCAAAGTCAGACACGTATCAAATTCAAAAGTTTCTATATAGCAAAGAAAACAATCAGGAGAGTAAGAGACAACTGAAGGTACAAGGAGATTGTGGAAGATTGTCCACATGACAAAGGATTAGTATCAAACATATATAGGGAAATTGACTCAATGGTCAAAAATAATACTTTTTTTTTTTTTTTTTTTTTT
>NW_022900928.1:7220778-7245841 GCF_012274545.1 Fukomys damarensis
ACCAGGGATTGAACTTGGGACCTTGCACCTGCAAGGCAGGCGAAGGAACCACTGAGCTAAATCCCCGACCCTACATCTGATTTTAAGGTGAACAACAGACCTAAATATGTTTCCCAGAAGATAAAATACAAATGGTCAACAAGTATACACAAAAAAAATGCTCGTCATCAGTAACCATCCGGGAGATGGAAACAACACATTCGCTGTCACATTCCAGCTCATGGCAAAGGCTACGGACCCAAACACGAAGTGCGGTGAATGCTGGTAGAGATGCGGAGAAAGAGGAAATCTCTTCCACTCCTAGTTGGAATGTGACTTAGTGCAGCCGGCATGAGAAGGACTATGAAGATTTCCGAAAAGAAACTCAAAACGCAACTCCCACATGATATAGCAATACCGTCAGTCATGGACTGCTTAACCACAGGAAAGGACACGACCGTGTCAGGGGCACATCCACACTCCCTGTTTACTCCAGGACAGTTACAATGGCGAGCGTGGAGAGTCCTCCAAGGTGTCCACTAACTGGTGAACAGAGCTCCGAGAAGTTGCACACATACATAAAGGAATTGCATTCGACCGCGGCGGGAATGCAACCTGTAGACTGTGGCAACGTGGGTGGCAGTAGAGGCCAGTACAGGAAGTGAAGTGAGGCAGGTCCAGAAGACGGCTGCCACATGTCCCTCTCATTCGCGGACGCTAAATGAACTTGACCACACAGAAGTGGGGCAGAAAAACGGTCAGTAGAGAGGAGGAGCGGAGGGGACAACGGAAGACACGGAGAGGCTGGATGATGTCGAGCAAAGGACAGGAGGATTTCATTCTAACTTGCTGCAGCGTGGCAGGAAGATCTAGAGCAGAGATGGCGACCCACGGCACGTGTGTCGCAGCCGGATGTTCTTACCATCGGAGGCTCTGAAAGGTTCGCCGTCCCTGGCCTAGGTTACGTCATTATATATTTCAAACAACCAGAGGGTCTGAGGTGCTGAGCACATAGAATTGATAATATCAGAGGACATAAAATGCCTTGACTTGATAATTACATGACACATGCTCATATTGACCCGTCGTACTGTGAAGTTCGTAAAAGTGCAAGCGTTGCAATTTTAATTTAGGGAAAATATTTTATTGAAATCTTGAAAAACAATTATATTATATTTTTCTTGGAATAGTGTGAGAAGAACCCGTTTTGGTTTCACCGGTGAGGATTTCCTTCTGAGCTGGGGGAAGAAGAGCACAGAAAGAATACTTCTGAACTCACAAGAGAGTGAAGGTCTGATGACACCGGTGTGCGTTCCTGCAACATCACTCTTATTGTGTCCCTCCATTCACAAGTAAAATCTACACTCACTTTGTCGTGTGCTTGCGCTTATGTGTGAAGAGCACAGATATCAGTGCATGCTGGGTCAACTTGTGGATTAGAGAGACAGGTACTCTGGATTCAATACTCGTTACTACTCACCACTCTGAATTCCATCCAGGCTTTTGCTGAGAATTACATCCTGTTCAGCTTCTTCTCAGGAGTTTAAGTGACATGTTTTTTTTCAGTCTGGATAATGAGCTACAGTTGAAATCTGCTTTCAAGGGGCCTACAAGAACACTCTTTTAAATTGACTACGTTCAGCTAAGATATGCATTTCTTTTTTGTCTTTTTACTTCTACTTTCTTCTCTATGGTTAATCTCAGTCTCTGTAGGTTCAGCAGCCACTTTGTGATCGTGAGTCAAATTCAGAGCAAGTCTTTATTTTCGCTTCACTCCCCTTGGAATGGGCCAAACAAGTGGGCTTCCTGATCTGGCAACTGCCAAAAGTGTGTGCTAAAAAATCATCTTTTACTTTATAAAGATAGACTGTCTCGGGTATTGTTAAAAACAGCATAAAAAATTGACTAATACAGCTACTTTTCCCACAAAACTTGTATGTGTAGCCATGGGATAGTATGTGGCCATGGTTTTAGTTTTTTTCTATTTAATAAATCAATCAGCCTTGAAATACAAATCTTTCTGATATTAAAAATCTATGCTCTTTACAACTTACATGTGTTCCTCAAAGTGGTGTTCATTTGCAGCACTTCATTCCCAATGATTAAGTCTCCGTAAACAGGGAAGGGTGGAGGGGGTGAAGGGAGGGCAGGGGAACGGGGAACAACTAAGAACCAAGACCTGGCATGTAAAGGTACAGGACCCCAGTGATGAATGTCACTGTACTGTTTACCTTAAATGACCAATACACTTAATGGAGAAGAAATAAAAAATAAAGCAAAATGCAGATTCCGGAGCCTTACACAGTATATACCAAACGCATAATTCCTTGTGAGGAAATGCACAGATCCATGTCATAATAAGAAGTCTGGGTGAGGGCGGGGATTCAGCTCAGTGGTTCCACTGCCAGCCTCGTAAGTGCAAGGGCCCGAGTTCAATCCCTGGTACCAAAGGGGGAAAAACATGGCAAAAACATAGACAAATTATTGTACATTATAGTGCCTTTAGGGTCATATCAATTGTAGTTCTCAGGAAGGAAATAACACATAAAATAATTTGTTTTCCCCACACTCATGGTCCAACTTAGATATCAGTAGGGGTTAGAGATAAAGATTATGTTCTCCTAGCACAGAACACTTTCTGTTCTTTCTTTAATGCTTGGAGATTTTCCCAGTGACTTCAATATTATTTAAATCAGAGCAGGCATCAGAGATGTTCCTGGGAAGGGCCAGCTGGAAAAATATTTTAGGATCTGAGGTGCACACACAATATAGTTCGATATTCTTCCCTGATAGTCTTCTTTACAGCCTTTAAAATGCTAAGATCATCAGTCATTCTTATCTCACAGGCTATTAAAGGAACAAAATCACATAGCACCAGGTCCTGGATGGGATTTGCCATCTGTGCTGCAATGGACCCATCCCAGCAAAGGCCACCAAGCACTGCCTTTTGGTGTCTGTGAATAATCCTCCTCGGTCTCTTTATACTCAGTGTCCAAGCTAACTTTAGTACTGTTTTAAACAATGTTTTCATTGAAAGATGCCTCAAATACACACTGGGCATTATGGGGGAGTGGGGAGAGAGGCGGGGGAGAATGTATCTCTTTGGAGAAGTAGAAAGAGTCCACGGGCCTCAAGAAGCCTACGGAGAAGTTTCCCATAGTTCCCACTCCCGTGCCTGGCAGCTTCTAATGGCCCCATCTGACTCCTTCTCTAAACATTTGTCATCCTCTGGCTGAGCCTTTTTTAACCCTAGAAGTCACACTGGCCATTTTTCTCCTAGTGACCCAGAGCCAGTGACTGATGCCAGAGGACACAAAGGGAGGTACGCTGCTTCCAGAAATGGATGAACTCTGCTGCTGAATTTAAGCCCCGGTATTTCTACCTGTGAATTAGGCCAAAGGTAAGCAGTCCTGAATCTGTATTGTTCCTCATCTTTCTTCTCTTTTGTATTCTTGAAATGCTTTCAGTTTTGCATTTTTATGTTTTTCTCCTTGGACAAACCTTTATCAATAAATAAATTTCAAAAGAAATTTCCAACTCTCCTTTCTTCATAGGAAAGCAAACCTAAGACAGCTGGTGCCATACATAGACCTAGAAAGCAGACTGTCAGGGTCGGCTTCCAACATTCAACAGTGAGCCGAGTATCATCTCTGGGGGTAAATGGAATTTGACAGCCCCGGAAGGTTAGAGCAGTGTACGTGCCGAGGTCTTTGCCACGGTGTGCTTGGATTGGCAACAGGTTCAAAGGGTTCCTTCGCAGAGCACTGTCTAAGGAATTTGGAAGAACGACTAATTCCATATACCGTGAAATTTGGTAGCTGTGGCTAGAGGTCAATGATTTACTGAAGGGAAAACGATGACAGGATCAGACCTATTAAAGCCACAATTGAAAATTACAGTCCCCTGGAGAGCCTTTCAGGACACGTCCATGGCCGTGGCTTCAGAAGATAAAGATCTAAAATCCAGGCAAAAAAGCAAAACAAAGAGAAATGTCAGGATGTCAAAGCAGGTGGGTAGAGACTTAGACAAGGCAAATCTAAAATGCCAAACTCAGAAAACTCATAAATTAGTGGAAGCCAGGGATCTGCACTCACTGACACTCTTGCAGATCATTAATATTAAATTTGAAAAAGAGACGGTTTTAAGAGAAAGTTCGACAGACACTGTTCTTTCAGGACCCTGCTGCTCCTGTGTGGGACCGCTGTGGTGGACAGGAAGTGGCTCTCCCAGAATTATAAGGCTCAGATTTCCTGTCCAGATTTTGTGCTTGTTGCTGTAGCAAGGGTGGGCCCAGCGCCTTCTCTGTCTTTCCACATCTACAGCACAGTCCTTTTCTTCTTTGTTTCAAGTTATATCTGAAATATGAATATATTTAACAGATTAAGCTTTCCAAGCCAAAAGAACACGATTCATGACAATTCCTGTGGCTCACAGTATTAGAACCCTGCAGTTCTCTGCTCAATCATGAAGATGCAGTTTTGACTTTCTGAAACAATCTTAGAGATGGCAGTAATTCATGTATTTCTTGTCTATTATAATAGTTAATGTTTGGGAGCTAATTTAATCTATTAGTTGGAGGGCTTTTACATTTATACTGTGAACTGTCATTAATATAAAGGAGGAGAAGGTAGGGCAGTGAGCGAGGAGGGGGAGGAACAAGGAGAAGGAGAAAAAGGAGGAAGGAGGATGAGGAAAAAAAGAGGGGACAAAACAATGGGAGGGAGCAGAAGAATACAGAGAAAAGAGACTGAGTTTATTCCCTTCAGTCATGAGCAGCACTGGAGAAACTAAGCAATTGGTCTCTAATTTCTCCATTTATGAAATGATAAATATGTGTTGTGCTCCAAAACGTACTCTGAACAATGTTATTGTGAGATTCTTATAAGTAATATAATTCTGGCTAATTGTATTTTGATGAATTTTGGGGGATTTGCAATGACGATCTTCTGTCTACTTTTTTTTTTTTTCTTTTTTGGTACCAGGGATCAAACTCGGGTCCTTGCACTTGCCAGGAAAGTGGCTGAAGCACTGAGTTAAATCCCAGCCCTGTCTAAATTTTACAATGTAGATTTGTTATGTAGACTAATGAACCTGTGAAATAATAATTTCCTTTCAGTGCAGAAATAGGCATGTGTATGACAGTTATAACTTAGTTGTATACAAACTCTAACTTAACACGTAGCCAGTGATGAATTCCTTTCATTCTTATGAACATAGTAGAACAAATTAAAGATCAGCTTAAGACAAACAAAAATACTCTTTTGTGACCCTTTCATAATTGTTCTTGTTTTCATCTATGGAGTTCCTGTTTAGGATCCAGAGTTTGCAAGATAGAAATAATTTGTTACGTATGTCCACACCCTCCACTCAGCTGTGAACACTTTACTCTACATGGAAAAAAGAACATTGCAATTGTTATTATGGTTGCTGATAAATTAGCCAGGTTACTACTTTAAAAATATTTGGCTCACCCTGGATTATCTGGATTTGACAAATCCGGTTGTATGAATTCTTCCCAAATGTACAGGAAAGCCAAGGAAAGATGAAGTGTAGGGGAGATTCCCAGGGTGGGACAGGACATGGCTGTGGCTTTTGGTTTTGCAGACTGAGGAAAGGACTGTGTACTGAGGACTGTGAATAGCTTCTAGAAACTAGCAATGATCCCCAGGTAGTAGCCAGTGAACATAACGGGGACCTTAGTCCTATACCCAGGTAGAACTGATCTGAAGTAACAAGGTGAATGGGTTTAAATTGGATTGTTGCCAGGGTGTCCAGGAAGAGATGCAATGCTGTCAGTAATTCCCAGGAAGTAATACAGTGCTGTCAGCTGATGAGACTATGGATATTCTGAGCTTCCCATCTGCGAAGTAATAATTTTCTATTTTTTTAAATGGCTTAAATTGTGCTAATGTGTTACAATGGCAATGAAAATCAAGACACTAGAGCATAAACTTTACATTGCTGTAGAGGTCACGTGAAAGCCTTTCTGCTTTGGAAATCAATTACACTTTCCCCCTGTGTCTTTGGGATTTGATAATTATGAATGCCTATGTGTTATGTCTCTCTGTTGATATCCACCAATTTACTCTGGTATTCCCTTACCGTATACATTTGTGGTGTTTTCCATTTATATATACGCTTGCATACCTCCTTATAGGACTTGTAACCCAAATTTACAATAAATTTGGATCACACATGAATTCACACACTTAAACAGAAACATCATAGGACCAGTGGTAATATGAATTCAAGTTGATCAGATTTTTATGAAGGAATTATTTCAGTTTAATCTGTGACTTTAAAAGGCATTTTATGTTACCGGTTTCAAGAGTATAAAAATTATCAGTTTACATATAGATTATATAATCTTAGAGATTGCTTCATTGTCAGCGTACGACAAAGATTCAGAGATGCTTGTGTAAATGTTACCCTTAACTTTATTTCCTACTTCAGAGTCAAATTTAGTGAGTTTGTTGCTGCAGAGTTCAAAGCTGTCTACTTTACATTTTCATGGAAACAGCTATATTGTGAGAGGACTCCCTAAGGAATACGTACCACTGGCTTTAATTTCACAATTGGCGCCGGATTCTTCCTGCCACTCTTTGAGTTTCCTGAGACCATTACAGTGAGAGGCAAACAAAAAGGACTTTCTGGCCCAGTCCCTATTTCATAAAGACAGCAGAGGAGGAGCCATTCCCTAACAGGGGAGTGCTTTCCTCCACTTCCAGAGCATAAAGGTTCAAGCCCCGTTTAGAAAGCTGTTTCTTGCTTCATGCTCTTCTGCGATGAGGACAGGAGGAGCTGTTTACCCCTTATTTGATGAGGTGATTTTAATGCGTGCACGTGACTAGACTGAGACTGTGTCCCCTTCCGTGCGACGCAAGGAAATGATGGGCAAAGCATGCGTGAGAAATTAAAAACGGGAGCTGACTGAGAGCCAACTTCCGACCTGAGAGCCCCAGAAAGCAAACGATTCGGTGACAGATCTCAGAAAGTAGATGGTGATGTCAGGGCCCCTACTCTTTCCGCACTGAAAATGTCAAGGTCCCCTCAGTAAAGATTAGTGTTCTTATGCTACGATGTCCGCTTTATGAAGTACTGAGTGTGAAACAATTTTGGGATCTCGGGTGACTGAAATACAATACTAAGTAATGTAAATTGCTATTCAACAAATTTCTTCTTTTATACCTAGCAGGATCTTTTCAAACAACTTTAGAAGGAAGAAACAGTTGGGGGGAATCATGTGTACTTAACCAAAATACATTGAATGATGAAGTTTAAAGGTGAGAAAACATTCAAGATGAGTATTTTAGAAGATCTTTTAGACTGACAAAAATGTACAATGTTTTCCATTTTCTTGGGAATCTCCACCCTTCCTTCACTCTTCAAAAAGTCAAACAACCTTGTTGTATGATCACACCAAAGTTAAGCCACACTGTTAGGTTTTTATTTTTCTTAAATAACCAGACACACTTTTCCTCATGTCATTAGAATTTGCTGTGGTTTAGAGCACAAAGTCCTTTACATATGGCTATGGGTCATTTATGTTGGCTTCTCACTGGTTAATGATCTACTCATTCCATCGTCCCTGTCCATGTGGAGTACATGATTAGAATAGCTAATTAATCAAAAGCACAAAGGCTGCTTACAAATACCCAAATTTTATTCGTAGATATTGTGTCAGAACCAATTGAAATATCTTATTTTATAATGCAAAAGGAGAGTTTTCGGGAGAAATTGGTTAACTGGGCCAAAAGATCCCAAGATCCACCATCTTCAAACTGGAGGCACAGGAAAGACCATGGTGTTGTCCGTCCTGGGTCTGGCCCCAGAGAAGACCAGGATGTAATGCCCAGGTCAAAGGCAGGAGTAGACTGAGCCTCTTCTGAAGCAGGCATGGAGGAGGGCAGTGACTACTCCTTCTGGACCTTGTTGTTCTATTAACGTCTTCAGAAGTTTGAGTGCCATATGCCCACACTGGGAAAACCACCTACTTACTGAGTCCATTGATTCAAATGCTAATCTCATCGAGAAAAGCCCTCATGGATAGACATAGAAATCACATTTCATTGGAGGATAGCCTGGAAAAGTCAAATTGATATATAAATTCAAGCATCACAGCTGCACACACTAGGACCTGTGTCAGGGCACTTGCAGAATTTTTAGATGACTTAGCTTATAACTTTCAGGCATCTTCTACGTGCGTTTATCAGAACTTACTCTACTGTGGATCTTGGTTAATTTAGCTGTTTAACCATGTGTTCTTGGAAAGAAAGGAAAAAGTGCTTTGGGAACACTATGGAATCATACACATTTTAATGCATAGAACAGAGTAGGTATTGGATAAATGGTTACTGAATCAAGACATAAATTAATACATTAATTCATGGCATAATGATTACTTCTGAAACAGTCACCTGTAAAATGGAGAATAATTATACTACCTACTTCATACCTTTCTAAATTAAATGCTTATGAAGATTTAATGAGTTCATGTATGTAAAATCTGTGAAAATAGTTTGATACAGTATGATCATGGTGTAAATATTATTTTTGGAAATATTATTAAAATTATTCTGGGCAATTGTTATTAAAAGTATTGATATAATGCATTAAGAATCATGCTGGAATTCATATTTAGATCATAAATTCTAAAACTACACACAAAGGTTCAAGAATTATAAATATGAGAATTCATGAATTAGAAATACAGAAATATGAAAAAAATCCACTTTTTAGTTTTGGATTATCACTGTCAATAGCTTGCTAAATTCAAAGCAGCTGCTGGTATTTTCAGTTGGTGAAGTGGTATGGGAAACTATAACAGAATTTTTAACACTACTCAACATGGTTATGTATAATTCTTGAAACCGGTAAGCTTTCTCCAGAAATGATTCTCTACCAGTAATCTGAATTTCTTCCTGTACAACAGAGTCCTTGTGACTTAATACTGATGCTGTGTACTTATGTCTGTCCAATTAGGGGCACTTGAAATAAATAAATTTTGAGCTCTAGATGAAAAAAAAGGCAGTGTGGTTGTACTGTTCTATACCTGGCACTTAGTACCATAGACTCCTGTATCCACTTGCACTCACCTAGAATCTGCATTCCACTATACTGATGTAGGATGTCTAATCATGCCATTTGTTGAATAGTAAAAACATTAATAAATCTTTAATATTCATAAATGTACTATCCAGCATGCATTAGCCAAATTCCAGAAAGGGATAAATGGCCACAGGAAAGCTAACTTTCACAACTTCTTGAACATGTGACACTGCTCAGTTACTTCCAATTTTTTCTTCGATTTCTATTCCTCTTAAATTGCTATTTCAAGCATGTTGGAGTTTGAAGCTCACATCATTTCTATGTTTAAAATTAGATTTAGTGAAACCTTTCATGAGTTCAGAGCTTTGTTGGAGGCTGAAAACCACTTTATAAACAGATTATTAAAATAGTGGGATTGGTGCAGGTTTCTGGTAAAATGAAACATAAAATCTACACTAGAAAAAAAACTTATCTTGACCACTGAGCACAAATTTTCTCCAAATAGAGATTTTGATCATCACTTAGTTCAATCCGTTTTGAGACTGTGATGATACCAACATCCTAAATTCATTCATTCAACAAGTGCTAGAAGGCAGGAGGTGAGTCAAACCGTTATATTCAACAAGCAACATTGTTTTGAAAAATTCCAACATTTCTGGCATTGCATACGCACAGTTTACACCATGAGACAGTGCAAATGAGGGTGATTTCAGAACTGCGTACTGAAATTCTACAGCCATCTGGTTTCCTAAGTGTTTCTTTGAAAACAAAGTATAGTTTTGAAGTGGACCACACATGGATGTTTCCTTTATCATTTGCCTGTAATTACTCAAACTACAAGGGGAGCATGTTTATTATCTTCCATTGTCTAAGCATCCCAAATTTGAGGGCTACCCAGGCAAGAAGGGATAGATTGCTGGCCTTCTTTCTTTACAAATGTTTGTCACAATGAAGGAAATCTTGTTGATTATTGGTTCCTCTTGGTTTTCATGCCCAATGGTCATAAATATTCATTGTCTGTCATTATTTAAAGATAGGGAACTGTTTTCGAGAAGGTATGTCTGATGTGCCACCCAAGGATGATTTGTAAAGACAGATCTGCAAAGACGGGACCTGCAGGGTCAGTACAGTCATTGCTAAGAAGATGGTTGAACTGAACCTTGGAATGGCTTGCTGACAAAGTAGAGTTCATGGGCATAGAACGTTGAAGTTGGAGGAAATGTTCTAGTTGCCTTTGCCCCACAGAATCTGCATGTTTTTCAGTACTGGGAATTGAACTCAGGAACTTGTGAAATGGGATTAAGAGAGCTAGCTAGACAGTATAAATGGCTACTGGTCTTGTAATAATGATCTAAATTTTAAAAAGACAATTAGAAATGATCATACAGCAAGCATTTTAATGGAATATAAATGATTTATGATTGTTTTCCCTTGTATTAGCTCCTTGTTTTTCTGAACATGGAGTGTTATTTACTAACTGGTTCTGTGTATATTGTGTATACTCAACCATGATTAGGATTTTTAGAGGTAAATGATTAAAATGGAGGCAAACTAAATTTTAACTTCAAAACATAGTTTCTGGATTGGCAGTTCTAATTTGGGTAAGAGATAAATTATGAGTTTTCATGAATGATTGACTCTTTTTATACTGTTGGTCTGGTTTTAGTGAAATTTTTCTATTCTTCATATATCCCTACCTACATCAAGACTAATATACTTTGATTTTTTTACCATTGTGTTTACCTCAAAATTAGAAACATTTTTGATTCAAGTGATATACCATTTCTTTACCTTAAGATATAATTGAGAGTATTTTTTAACCTGTCAAAATAACTAGGAAAACAGTCGCTTTTATTTATATGGTGAAAACAAAATATATTTGGAGGGTGTTTCTGAAGCAAAAATTTAAAATCAATACTTAAAAACCTACAGAAAATTGCAATCATGTTTCTTTCTTGTATATAGCAAAAGAATATGAATTACTATAGCTGATGAAAGCCTAGGAAATCTAATTATGATTACATTTAGATATAATGTTTTTCATTACAGTATGAGCTAAATTATTTAAGGGTTACTTTATTATTTTCATAAAACAACCTTATATTTCCATTTATAGCTTTGGGAATTCCTCAATATATTAATAATTTATTTTAAAATGTGTAACAAAATATGAATAAAATACTGCAAAGGAGACCCTTCTGTCCCTTGCCCATTAACACAGTGATAGAGTACTCTTCCAATTCCATGTACAGGTTTGTACAACATTTAAGTAAATAACATATCTTTGTTGAATAAGAATGTGTTTTTCCGTGAAAGTCAGTCCCCAATATTTCCATAGCACAAGGCACGTGTAAAACATGCCTTCTTATAGACTTCAATGTCCGGGTTTTAAATTGCAACTCCTGGGACTTCCGGAAGCTAGAATACTGAAGACTTCCTCCCAGGAACACGGCGGCACTGGAGAGGGCTGCAGCCCCTAGACCAAGGCTCATACATTCGTTCCTAGTTCCTCTTACCAGAAATGCCCTCAGAAGCACACTTCAAAGGCTCCCACCGGCGATCCCTTGGAACTGAAGTCTGGTATCTTATAAATGTGGTCACCTTCCGGGAGTATGGAGCTGGCGGAGAGGCTTGAGCAGGCCTTCAAAGCAGGCATGAATGAGTCTTGGGTTTCGGACCTTGCGGTGAGGACTCAGTCAGTGTTGGAGAGGCTTCCGTTCCCCGTGGGTGGTCCTTCCTCAACAATTTCTTTTTAATGGCGAAGGAACAACAGGAGAGCAAGATGAGGTCTCTTTTATATCTGGGAACCAGAACAGGTCCGAGTGTAAGGGTAGTGTTTCATGTAGACCTCCAATTAACACCTCTTCCCTGTCAGTTATTATCTTGTAGGTAATTTTGTAATCACTTTGACCTCTAGTTTAAAGTCAAAATGACTGCATTTCAATGTCTGCTCCTCCATCTAACTACTGGTAAGTTTGAGGGAATTTCTTAATCTCTTTCTTTTTCACATTCCGTCTGAAGACATGGGTGTTTTGTAATGGAATCTACAGACAGCCTGTAATAGGATTAAGTGAGTTCACAGCTGGAATGTGCTTCAGCTGTGCCTCGTACATGGCAAGCATTAGATATTTTTATGAAAATTAAAAAAAACATTTCACAACTGAACATAATCTGATATTCCTCTTGAGATGGTTGCAAAGAGCAAAGAAGATCATGCAACGATTATTATACCAGTGCTGGGCTCATATAAAAAGTAACACATTGCAACAAATAATGTAATTTAAAAAGTATGGAAAACACTGTTCCCCAGCTATACCTGGGAAGATTAAAAATCATGAACTATTTGCACTTTTCCCATTGTGTGGCTTAAGTGTACATGGAGTTTTTACTGATGATACTTTGCTTTAACCTGTTTTTTCCTGGTAAGTCACAAGATTTAATATTTTCCCATACATGATTTCCATTGTTTTTTATAAAACTTAACCTAAACAAATGGAAAACTCTTGTTAATCTTGCCATTGGAATGTGACCTGTTTACTAAGAGTGGGAGACTGTCTCAAATGGCAAAATTAGTGTAAAATGTGGAGGAATAAAGAGATCATCAGTCAAATACATTATCTTGATTTTTTTCTCCCCCCAAGATGACAAATAATTAATGAATCAAATTTTTCTTTACAAAAGAAATTGTCATATGTAAATATATATTAAAATATATGCCCATTGTATTGTTCTACAAACAACAGTGGATTGGAACTTGAAAATAAATAACTTTCTGTCTTTGATAATCTTTTCTTCCAACACTAATGAAGAAAAATTAGAAATTATTCCTGGTGTAGCACAACAGAACATCACAACCTGTCCTCTTAAAGCTTTCAAAATTTCTTACTTACTTTATAAAATAAATGTTCATAAGATGATATATTTAATACATGTAATTTTGTAACTATTATTTGTAACTTATTCTCATATTACGGAAAAGCCTATACTAAAATATTTCATTTATAATTCAATAGAGAGATTAAAAATATCCCCATTAAAAGCTATTTTAAGACACACACACAACCCATACAATTGAATTACCCACATGTGTAGTAGTTGCTGATAGTTTTGAATGATTTCACACCGTGAATTATTAATAAGGTAGGTTCAGATTATTTCTTAAACATCTGTATACATGTGTATGCACTTTTATACTAAAGTGTTTTCCATTTACAATAACAATCTTGTCAACTACTTTAAGACCATTTTATCTTCCCCCAGTACTGATAAATTATATAATTTTCATAGTAAAACCATTTTTTTAAAGTTACTAAGTTTCTGGACAAAGAGTCCATGACCATATTGAGATAAAAGATCGCTGAGCTGGTAAAGATAGATTTGAAACAAAATATTTGTTTTTGACAAATAAGTGTTAATTTAAATCTAAATCTAGTAATTTATAAAAAGCTAACTTCTGAACTTTTCATGAAAATATTTAAACATTTATTTAGTTTAAATTTTACATCATGATATTTAAACAACTCTTCAATTTCTCATTTAATGGATTTCCCAAATATATTTAACTCAAAAATGGTATCACAATTATAAGAAAACCTGTTATTCATCACATCTCATTGCAAAAAAGTATCTCCAGTATTCACAACATATTGACCTAGAATGAAATATAAAATTTTAAAACACCTAAATTCAATACAATGCTTGACTTAAAAAAAAAACAAAACACTAGTTTCTCACACTTTTCCACTTTCTAATTCTAGTAGGGTCACCTTTTGTCAATTTTCTCATATTCTATTTGTTGAAGTTCAACACGTAGCCCTACGTAGCTTCAAATAAGAGTAGGAAATGTAAAATAGCTGTGTCCCAAGAATAAGGAAGAAAAGGTTGAGTTTTATTGGAGTGAAAAAGATATGATAAATCTCAGAATATTTCAAAGTAGCAAACTATGTTTCTGTGAAAATGATTATATTCTTCAGGAGCTATTTCAATATGGCTTTAGTTTTCCTAAATGAATGCAAGCAGGTAAACATAAAAAAAAAGAGGGAAAACAAAAGTTATATCCATGACTTAAATGCAATAATTTAAAATATTTCTGCTATTTCAGGGGTATAACATTTCATGGAAAAGTCTGTAAATATATGCACAATGTCCTTGTGTGTGACCAACAGACATATGTAGTAAGTGTCATGCAACCATGGTAGAAACCAGCTAAAATGTACTGGGGTTGGTGGTTGATTTTATCCCAAATACTGTGTATGACCCTTGAACTAGGAATGGAAATTATCACCTTGAAATTCAAAGCCTGAAAGCAACTCTAGACCACTTACATTTCTTATAACAGCAAGGAAAACCACTAATTTTAGCCAAATATTTGTTTGCCTTATACTATGTATATTTTCAATTCCTAGTTATATAGCACAAGTTTGTATATTAAAAATTCAAAACATTGCATTTTTCTCTCATTATTTCTCCTTGGGACTTGACTGTTATTTTACATAATTTGTTTACATTAATTTTTGGTACTGAGAAAAACATTTAAACATCATATTAGAGAAAAATGGGACTTCAGTGTTATATATCCTGAATATCTAATCTCCATATTTTTATGCTTTGTTTCTCTAAATCTCTGTTTCTTCTACCATACAGTTTTCCCCCTGATACCATCAACCATTAAATTTAATTAACTATTTCCCCATTATTTTTCTTCCCTGGTAAATGATCCTCAGTATTCCCTGGTTCCTATGGCCCAATGCCTAATGGTTCATCTGCTAACAATTCTGAATTTGTGGAATTTGGCTATTATTATTTCAGCTGATCCACAAACACCCTTTGCCTTGTGCAAGGTCACCCTTCAGCCCTGTGGAATAAATTATCCATTCCTGATTCTATTCCCATCTCTCCTTTGCAGACGTGCATTTGTAGCGAATGAGTAACATTACAGAATATTAGAGGAACTATGTAGACCCTTCTTTGGATCAAACTTCAGTGTCCTGTAAGCTATCGAACTTATCTGGGCTTTTGTCTTCATTCAGGCTCTTGTCATTTCTAAAGTGATCAATCTACTACTTTCTTTACTTTTATTCAGAATTCTAGGTTGCTGCTGGATTTTGACATGGTCTAGAGTTTTTACCATGCAAATTAACATATAATGAAGAGAAAAAAAAATTCATTGAACTAAGCATTTCCATTTATCTATTACTTTTAGTTTACCTAACAATAGCCTGTGTTGAATATGGCCACATAGAGAATACCCAGGACCCTGGCCAGGCCCTGACCAGCTCAGAGTATTTTTTGTATCTTTCCAAAGCTCTTGATCTGAAGACACAATGTTTCTAAAGTCTTGTGCCTAATTGCTAATTATCAGTAATTCCTGTACTTCTGCCTTCTGAATGCTCCAGTACACTTATGATTCTTGCTTTTATAAGTTACACATCATTTCTAAAAACAAATGAAAAACTGCAAACACTACATTTTCAAACTATTGTGTTGCTGTGTGGTCTTTTCTTCCAGAATACGACTGAGATGGTAACTAGAAAATATGTTGGACATTTGCAAACTTCTCTAGCCATTGTTTAAGGAATAATTCTGGTTACAGTATTTGTCAGCTTCTTTGTCTAATTAGTGAACAAAACAAAGATTCCTAATCTCCATGTAGTTGACACCATAGCTGGGAGACAGGGGGAGGTGAGGCCGTCGAGCAGCAATGTGGCTGTTCTAACCACTGGTCCTGGTGAGGATTAAGACTCAATTTCCATCATAGCTATTCTTCTTAGGGAGAGGGCATGGTCGGATTCTGCATTTCTATAGATACAATCTGTGCTTCTCATGACCTCTAGAGGTGGCCACTCATGTATCGTTCTGGAAAGGTACACTCAGTGGATGTTTCCAGATAATGTTACACCATCTCTCTCATCCACAGACAAGGAAAATGATAGCCAGGGTGGTTATGATATGTATAAAAGATATATTGTTACTATCAGAAATGGTAGTTTCAGACTTAGATCATTGCATTCTATGCTCTCTTTCTATTGGAGTCTTTTATCAAAACACATTTGTTAAGTTTTTCCTGTTTGAGTTGTAAATTTAGCTTTGTCATTCTTAAAATAATGCTTTCTTAAGGCAAGCTCATAATATATATACACCTTAGATATATTCCTAAGGGATGACAATGCAGCAAGTACTCAACAGTGCATTTTGTTGGTTATTCTTATTTAGGTTTTAATATAGGGGATACTTTTAGGTCATAGATGATATGGTTGGTAGCATTGGAAAACTGTTCAAAAGAGTTTCCATATCTCAATTTCAAAAGCTAATTCTTCAATGACAGATGTTCCTATTTCTCAGCAACTTTCTTTTCCATTAACTGGCACATTTTCATTTGTAAGCATATGCTCATTGTTAGGAATGGATACTTGTGAGTCCAATTATCCATTCTCAAAGCAGCAACGATACATGTAATTTAATATGTAGAAGTTGTTAAATGTTTTTGGCTCTACTCAATTGTATTTTCTCAAACTTCGCTCTTGCGTATGTGAAAAATGGGATAATAAATAGGATTGCTTTGAATGCACTTTTACTTAGCCTATCCCCGAGGTCTATTCAACTAAGTGGGACTGAATCTTCTGGAGGTGCTTAGGCAGTAGCACACCACATCTCTCATACCACTTTATATAAAAACAAGACAGAGCACAGACATAGCCAGACATAGTTATATCTGCCTGTCTGGGGTACAGCATTACTTTGCACAGAAAATAAAAGTGATTTTTAGAGAATAGTTATGAAAAATGGAAAATATTTCTCCAAATTATCAGGGGTTTTTCTTTATCTATAAAGTCTATAGGAGCAAACCACTCTTTTGACCACTGTATTATTTAATCGTAAATTGAACAGCCCTACTATTTTTACTTTCAACATATTTTCAACTTAAAAATTTTAAAAATATATGATTATCTAGAGGAGAGAAGGATGCTCTTGGAAAAAATTAAGTAGCTTTCAATTTTGGAAAAATCTACATATCTAAACATTTAATTAGCATATAATTACTAGAAAAAATCAAATAATTTAAATGAAAACATATTTCTTCAAAATTGGTCATTACTCATTCCAGTGGATTTTTCAAAACACTAGAAATGGTCAATGCATATGCAACAGAACTTAGATAGTTTCAAATTCATATTGGCATTGAATTGGTGTTTTCTACCCACTTGGCTTGTACAGACATATGTATTAAAAATGTGATATTTGTGCTAAAGTGTTTTTGTTTCCTTTCAGGAGAGAAAAAGAAAGAATTGATTCCATGGTTTGTCATTGTCTTGATTGACTCATAACAGTGATAATTTCAAATCCGTTCCTTGGCGATGGCCAATTTCTGCTGCAAATAATTTCTTATTTAATATCGAGCTCTGGTTATTTATAAATCTTGACACAGCACCTTTCCAGGTGGCAGTCAACAATTCCTAGAAAAAAGTTTGTTGGAACCTTTTAAGCAAGACATTCATTTGGTGGCTGATAAAGTTTAGATCCAAAACGTTCCCCCAAAGTCTCCTATTTGGAGGCGAGGCACAGTCAGAAGGGTCAGGTGCCCAGGGATATGACCTGCAAGCATGTATTTTTGTTCCCATCTTGCCCTTTCCCTCTCTGCTTTCTGGATGCTATAGGTTGAGCAGCTTCTCTCCCACACAGCCTTTTCCTCATGCTGTTTCTGACTGGAATCTGACCAAAAATGAATGGACTAAGATTTCTGAACTATCAAAAGAAACCTCTCGTTTAAGTTGTTGATATTGTGTGTTTTGTACCAGTGATGGGATACAACCAGTGGGAAAGTTTTTGTTTTTATTCTTCAGTAATATCAATTTAATTTTTTGGTACAAGGGATCAAATTTGGGACCTTGCTCTTTTGAGGCAGGTGGCAGAACCACTAAGCTAAATCTCCAGCCCCTCAGTAATATAAATTTTAAGAAAATAAGTGCATGTACTGGAATAATGATTTGGTATGAAAATGTTCAATGATGGCACTTTGAGTCTATGAGTGCAGAAATGTTATTTTCTTCCAGCTGTTTTGTTTCTTTATAGACAAAAATTATAGGACTACATCTTCAGAGTTGGCAAACAAATGAAACCCTGACAATTAGAAAAAAAATTAACATTACACAACACTGGCATTGATGGGAGTGGCAGGTCAGATAGAACAGGACAACCACCCCTATGTAGAAATAAAACTGAAAATTTAGCATGCTCCTGTAGGCTCTGACTTTGTGGACCCCTACTGCTCAGCAAAATGTCTGACAGGAGAGCTGACTACAACCAAGTGAATGGAGCATGAGTGACAATTGTTGTCTAGTCTTTCAGGACTTAAATACGCTGTTTTAAAAGCTGATGCCCCATTCCTTTCTGGGTAGGCAAAGCAGAAAATAAAGTTGGACAGAAGGGTGTTAGGAAGCCATTTTGAGCTTTCCAAATGTTAGGAAGCCATTTTGAGGTTTTTCCATTTTGAGCTTTAGGTACAGGAATTTCATCCACACCTGTAAGATGTGACAATTACTAACTACCTACAAGGAAGAGTGGTGCCAGCCCTACAAATCAGAGTGGGTCTAGGGAAAAGTTGACTGAGTCATGGTCAAATGAAAATTAGGACATAATTTCCACCTCCAGGCTCATAGAAAACTAATCTTAGAGCTGGGAGAATCCTTGCAGTGTGGCTGCACAGTATAAACAGTGGCTGTTGGAAGATAACCTCAGGCGGCAAGTCCAGTTACATTGAGTTCTTGCAGTGGGTTGGGTCCCAGTGGCAGCCCCATAGCAGCCAGCAGAAGACTGAGCATGAGCTGCCTCTCATGCAAACACAGTGTCCCTGCACACTTGTCCCCATGCCAGTCTGCTCGACAGACTGAGAATGAAGACAGCAGCATGCAGTCACTGGCCAGCCAGGGGCCAAAAACTGTGGACTGGAAATTTAAGTGACCTCCGTGCACACTCCAGACCCACCACTGACCACGAGAGTGACAGAGCCAGTGCTGACTCTGGGTCTCCTGTCCTCTCACTCTTGGTACGGAAGAATGTCAGTGAACGGGTAGGATTAGGTCAGTGAATACCAAAGTCCTCAACCACACTCACAGAAGGATGGAGCTGTCTCAAGTTCACTCTCCGAGGCCTCTCTTACTTGGGCCGAGGTGGAGAAGGACTCTGAACACAGTTATACTGCAGGAGAGCTGACTGCCCAACTCTATTTCGCTCCTCGCTAGCCAGCTACCCTACTCATAAGCCAACTAAATAAACTATTTTCTACAGTACCACAACAAGTATTATTGGACCTATTTAAAATTCTTTTTTAATTTTTTAAGAGTTTTGTTAAATATTTGTTTGTAAGTGCCATGAGTGCATGTGTATTTATAAGTGCTCACTGGTGGCAATGTTTTTTACTCCTGTCCTGTCTTACTGTCTCATCATGATCTCCTACACCAGGTGCTGTTTTCATAAAATTTGTTAATGTTTCTGTTAGTTCCTCAATTGGTTTTAATCTTCCTGTATCTTCTGTCACCTTCCATTTATAGTCCCTTCCTGTCTCTGTTATTTCCTTCTCTTCATGCCCTCTCAAATCTCCCCTTTCCCATTCCCTTTTAGTTTAGAAATTCTGTCATTAAAGCTTTTCTTTTTTCTTCTTCAAGACTGTACACGTGAGCTGTATTTGTGCACGCAGCTCTGTGTCACTGTTAATTATTATTTTTACTTCTATGACATCACCTTGATTTGTGAGGTCATCCCTCACAAACAGTTCGAGCCTGTTAGTTTAGCTGGCTTTGATCTCTGTGTATCACCCTTAAGGGCAAACCTGTCAGAATGATAGGAGACATGTCACCACAAATCTCAAAGGCCAGTGGAATGGGGACCAAAGGTTTGGAAGCCTTAAAAGTAAATAATTGCCAATGCAGATTACTACATGTTTAAGATTTCCTTAAATATTTTCTGCAGTACTGGTTTGTGGCCAAGAATTTCTTTAGGTTATTAAAAAAAATTTTTTTTAATAGGAAGTCTTATTCTTTTTCAATTTTGAGAGAATATGTAGTAATCAGTTTTCCATATTTCCTAGAACTGAAGATCTGCTTATTTTCTTTATTGTTTCTTAGTCTAGAATTATGGTAGACTGATTTAAATAAAATGTTGGTGCTGCCTTCTAGAAGTACTGAAAAGATTTAACAAACTATCTCACTAAAGGTGGATCTGAATTGTTAAAAAAAGCATAACTTGAAAAATTCAATTGGTCAATAAACATTAAAGCATATATAATCTCATTGAAATGATAGAAACATCAGTTGCAACAACACTGAGATAAAATATTTCACTAAAATTGACAAATATCAGTAAAAGTAATGACAGTGTTTATGCGAATGTGAGACAATAGAAATCGTACAGATGTTTAATGAAAAAAATAAATTGGTATGAACACTTTGTCAGACAAAGGGTGCCTAAATTATATTTATTCCCTAGAAATGTTCTGGATGTGACAAAGAAAAAAAAATAGAAAATATCTTTTACTATTTTAAACAGCAATTCTTATACATGTCTAAAAAGAAAGCTGTGCTATACATGCACCTTAAAGTAGTTAAAACCGCAAATAAAACTAAGAACCATTTATTTCTCCTAAAATAGAGAAATGTTTCACACATTGGCTTATTCATACAACTAAGTGTATAAAGTACATTATTTATACTTGAATGCTTGTGCAATTCTACACATCAAAATCTTAAGAAAGATGTTTGCAACTGGGAAAATCTAGAGATATGATATCATTTATAGCACAGTGTGGAACTCACAAAACTACAGGATATTCTATTTCAAAACTATGATGTACATTTTTACATGATTTTCCCAAAAACCTGAGTGACTGATCAGCATACACATTCAGCCTCCTTCTACACAAAACAATAGTGTATATTATATTTGACAATGCCTTAAATTTGCAGAACTACATATTATTTATGGACATACAGCAGCAAACACAGGACACACACACACACACCAATACTTAGAATGGCAACTATTATGCCAACCTATTGTACACAGAAAAATCTCCAACATAATGACTTACTCTTTGTTTCAGTAAACACGTACTTAGCAAAGTTAAGACTAATCCCATAAACAACAGCATTGCTTGTTTCTGTGAACTGCTGCACGTCAGTGTATCAGAGGTCAATGTGTTCATCCTGGAAAATAGCTCCTTTATCACATAATTTGCCTATCAAGACCTTTTTCAGAGGCTGGGTTTGCTGTATTAATCTGCTACATTGTTATAGTCAAAGCTTATTACAATTTCAGTAGTTGTCTCACTTCCAAAGACAAATCATAAACCACTTGAAACTTGACCTGATGTATGTATCAGTACATTACATCCAGGAAATCGTCTCTTGTGTGCAGTAAATTTGAATAAAACAAATACTTTCAGAAGGAACTGTTTAATACTATTTTGTAGAACTCAAATATGCACATGATCTTGAAGATAATGATTGCCTCTGGTAAGAAAGTGAGGAAGATATAACAAGGCTGTGATGCAGTACATAGATTTTACTTGAAAAATAAGAAGATGGGGTAGCAAAATGTTTAACATGTTCATTGTGGTTGTTATATTAATTTCTGTGTTTTTCTACTTGACTGAAATAAAATATAATATGAAACTATGAACACAGGGTATAGAGACACAACTGGTCACACAAGTGTAAAATGAACACTTTTTTTCAGAGGAGTTTGCACTTTTATGGAAATCTGACTGAGATTTGATGTCATTAATGTAAAAAGAAAGCTCATGGTGCAACATAGAGCTCTGATTATTGAGAAGGAGGAAGCAGGCCAGTTTATAAAGACGATGAGGTGTGGCCAGCACTTCCATATGCATGCCGAATATAGTGTCAGCTAGGTAAATGTCTCAGTACTAAAATTTATGCTTTTGTGGTCTAAAATTGAAGCCAAATACCATCATCACAGAATAACTTCAGGGTTCAGAGAATAAATTTTAAAATATTTCAAATATAGATAGTATTTTCTGGATGTTTTATATTTATGAGAGGCTTTCTTTCAGATTTTAACATAGATTTTGCTTTTATTTTTTGCTTATTAAAGAAAATAATGTATAAGTAAGATTTTACATAAATATGCATAAGCTAAGTAAAAACAACAAAATGAATTGTATCTGTGAACTGTAATTTTGCTTTTTATTATAAATGGAAATACATCAAGTAAATACTTGAAAATTTGAATCTTGGTTTAATACCATTGCTAATATTTTGCTTTCCTTTTTTACTTATAATGTAGTGCATTTGATATTAATATTTACATTTTAATATCATAAAACCTGTTATCTTTCCCCACAGTACATAATGTTTAATATAAATATTTTACTAGATTTTCTGCTCTATTCTGCATTTGAATCAAGCTCTAGATGTGCTGTGAGCAGGCTTCCTTACTTCTCTGCAGACAGCTTCGTTATTCACAGTATATTCACTGAAAATTAGCTGAATAGGAATAAAAGGTGATGTGACTTTAAACTACTTCTTAAAACCTAGTTGATGGCTGATAGAATCATAAATGGATGATCCAAATAACCGCGTACATATGAATTAAATTGGTGAAGTCTCAGGGAAGAGTTAATGTTTTATTAGTTTATTTTATAAATCATCTAGTATGTTGATGCGGATGACTGCTTTATAAAATTGTGGCCTAATGTTCCTTGATTTTTAAACTGGTTTGACAGCAAATATCTTTGTCTCTCCTTATGTAATGTTTGTCTTCTGGAACCACCTGAAACACCACTGCTTTATAAATGCTTACAATTAACTTATATCATCTTGAATAAAACAATTTAAATTTTCTTCTAATCAACTTCATTTTAAAAGAGTAGAGATATTCTCAGAGGCAAGCTGTTAATTCTTAACTAATGTTGTCATTTTCTGAATTTGTGCTTTTTTATCAGCATGTTTCCCAATAAAATATTGTTATAAACCATTTGATGTGTTACTATAATATAAAATGCAGTTTTCCATACAAACGCTCATAACGTTGGTAACATTAAAGTGAATAACTTAGCTATTATTAAGATAGACTTTGAGCTGTAGATTTGTGGCTTACACACTCAATGCAAAGTGTCTTTCAAAGTCCATTTGATTTACTGTCTTTTGGGGGCTTAAATAAGCCTTTAAATTATAACTCAAATGGCACATGTATGGATCAAAACAGAACATGTTTAGGTTTGCTTAATGTATCTTTTACTGTAACAACCATGTGAAATTAGATTAACATTTTTCAGCTTCTAGTACTTAATTTAATTAGCACCTTATGATATATGAAATCCTTATTCCCCTTAGGTCTCCTGGGCAGAGATTCGGAGTTGAAGCTTCGTAGAGAGGAAGTTCACAAAGAAGAGCCCTTAGCGTTCACACTTCTAGAAAGGAAGGTAGAACAAAGTCAGAATGGCCCTTCAGTTTTATCCTGACTTGGGCCTAGGAAATGGAACTTTAGCCTCTTAGCCATCTGTCCCTGGAGTCAATATGCCCAGAGTGAGAAATGACCTTGGACACGAGAGCTCCCTGTAGTTTGGAGGGATTTGAACATGGATTTTTAACAGAGACCTGAGGTCTGTTCGGTTCTATTTTCAGCAGTGAAGACCACAAGTTTTCTATGGGTGGAGCAGAACCCAGTCTAACCTCGTATACATTAGGAAAAAACATGTATCTACTCTTTCAAGTAGATTCTGAAAAAGACTTCAGGGGGCCTCTTTTCCTAGGAGGGATTTAGAAAATGAAGGTTGCAGGGACAAACGATTAACCGTTCCACTGTGGTTTGCATTGAGGACTTGAAAGAAAGGAATCCATCTCCCTGGACTCTCCATTGAACTGTCACCTCCTCTTTGTAGATCACGCGTGGGCCTGCTGGAGAATCATTAACGTGTACCTCAACTCTTTATCAACCAGTTTTACCACCTTTTCAGTCCATTATTACATTTTTGTTATTCGCAGTTAAAAATCGAGTAAAGGTTAACCAAGGAGCACTGAAATGAATCATGTGAATGTTAGCGTGTATTCTTACAAACTTGTAGTGTTCATCGGTGTCCCTAGCTTCACTTGTTCAAAGTGTGACTTTACATCATGCCTGTCAGATGCTCGGGACAAGGACTCAGAAGTGTTGAATCTTCAGGAGTTTTTTGTTTTTGACAAACAAGAAGTATTTCTCTTTTGGGAAACAGAACACCCCAATCCTTCAGGGTACAGGGTACCAGGAAGCACAAATTCCCCAAGTTGTAAGATTTAAAGTCATTGGGTTCATTCTTTCTTCACCTTGTTCTTCCTTTATGTTGCATTACATAAAAAAAAAAAAAACCCTACTGACTTCAATTGTTTTTATTAAAACCTTGAGCTTTGCAGAGATTTCTTGGAGCTTTCTATCTGAGCACTCTACATTAGGAGTCTAATAATTTATAGCTAATAGAATTTGCTTTTATCCTTTTAAAATCCCCTGGAAGTTAGAAAGGTCATTTTTGGGCGGGCCCGTGTAGAAAGAAAAAAATGCTTTTTATTGAAGATAGAAACTAAATAACTTAAATATTTGGAAATATAAATTATTTGTACTTTTAAAAATCAACTGAAAATACGTTATGAACCCTTGGCCAACTTTTTGTTCTTTATCGTATATTATTAAATGTTAATATAAGGGGCATTTTCAGAGAGATATTTTTTGGCAGTTGATTTTGTTCATCATTTAGTAAAATCGGAAAAAGCAGTTAACCATGGAAAAATTCTGTAGGTTATGTTTGAATCTATTACCTTTATGTTCTCTATATACTAATACTTTTGAGGTTATAACAACTGCTGGAACGCATCTTAAATTGTCAATTGGATCAAAGTTGTGAATGTAACTTTTTATACTTTATGTATGTATAAAACATATAAAAAGTTTGACATAGGGCTGGGGATGTAGCTTAGTGGTGCCACTACCTACCTTGCAAGCACAAGGTCCTGAGTATGATCCCTGTTATCAAAAAAAAAAAAAAAAAAAA
>NW_022900928.1:7245937-7247757 GCF_012274545.1 Fukomys damarensis
AAAAAAAAAAAAAAAAAACAAAACAGACTTATAGCAAATGAAAACTACCAATAAAAGTAATGTACCTGAGGTTTCATTTCAAATTTTATTATTTTTTGCATTGTTGTGCATGCATGTGTGTTCGTGTGGGGCGTGGCATTGTATGAACACAGGGTTGTAAAATACACCACTCCTATTCTGTAAAAGACTATAATCATAAGACAGAGAAAATGCCTTTTCTTCCTTCACTCTCCTTTCTTCCTTCATGTTTTTCTTCTATTTCTTCTCTGTCTTTTTAATATTTAATGTTGAGGGCTCCTGGAGGGCTAATTTAGCTGTAATACTGAGACCTGACTTCAGATTCTTCTGAAGAGGGTTCTACCACCTGGTCAATGGTTCAGGTTATAGCTGGGGCTGGTTCAGCAACACACAGCCTTCTTAAAGCTCTAGAACATTGGTGTGGCTCTCTTCTGGAAAGCAGATGTTCTGAGGATAGTTGAAAAGTGAGAATACAGTGGTGAGAAATATAAAAAATACCTTCCTAAATGGACTGATGCATTTCTGTGAATTAGAAGTATTAATATTTATAAGGCTTCACTTCTTTTAATATCAATCTTTCATGTAGTATTAAACCCTTTTTAAAATATTCAAAATTGGGCAGGGGATTTAGCTCAGTGGTTTCACCACCTGCTTTGCAAGTTCAAGGACCTGAGTTCCATCCCCCGTACAAAAAAAATATATCAGCAGGATCTTTAGTAGAAAATGAAAGACCAAATTTAAATGCAAACTGCATAGAATAGCCAACACAACTTTTTTTAAAAAAATCAAACATGTAAGGTTTATAGCTGGCAATTTATATAATCTAAAGTTATAGTAATTAAGGCAGAGAGTTAAATGAATAAAAATATAGCAAGGTAAAATAGAGAGCAATTGACCACAATAGGGCCCTATAATTTTCAGCAAAGATATCTTACAATTTGGAAAATCTGTATGACAACCTCAGGGTTTATAATTGGCTAGAATTCTGCAGAACTCAGCAGTGCTGCTCGAATCAGGTCATCCATAGGTAACTTCAAGGAAAGACAGAAGTTAAAATCAGCAACAGTGTAAAAGGCACACAAGGCAGGGTGCAGAAGCCTTCCAATACCCATGCCCCATTGGTCCTGCCCAGTGGAATAGCACAAATGGTGATTATTTATTCTGAAACTCAGCCCTGCTAAATTCAAAAGTTCAACACAGCCTTGGATACACAAAATTTTACTGGAGTTGGGCATATTGCTATGACTGACTACCTGTGTGAATGACTTCAGTTTCGCTGTCTTCCAGCATTCCAATGATCTCACACGGCCAGAAGTTATCACAATAAATGGCATCATTCGAGTAGAGTATCTGCCCTCTAGCCCGGGATCCTCTGTAAAGGAAAATGCTACCTACCAGGCAGAAAATACCAAGAATTTATCCTCCTGGCTGTAGATAAAGCCAGGATTTTTCTGGGATATAATTACTTTTTTACTACACAATGCTAAAGTAATTAAAAGGAGAAAGGAAAGAAATTTGAGTAAATAGCCCTGGGGTAACTATATCCATGTGTGAAAGAAATAAGCTTTGATGAATCTCACACTTCGACACACAGGAAATTTTTAGTAAATGTGATAGAAAGATAAAAGTTTTTAAATTTCTACAAAAAAATGTGAAAATTTATGACTTTATAACACAAATAAACAACTTACAAGAAAATGATCCTAGGGGCTGGGGATTTATCTCAGCAGTTTGGTAGCCTGCTTTGCAAGCACAAGGACCCGAGTTCAATTCCCGGTACAAAAAAAAAAAAAAAAAAAAAA
>NW_022900928.1:7248286-7287942 GCF_012274545.1 Fukomys damarensis
ACTAAGGACTGGGCATGGTGGTACATGCCTGTAATTCCAGCATGCAGGAGGCTGAGGCAGGAGGATAGCTGTACATTTTAGGCCAGCAATGCTACATGGTGAGTTCAAGGACAGTCTGCACTGCATCCTGAGACCCTGTTTCAAGAAAAAATTATATTAAAAAGAATTACTAAGAAAATGGAAAATGAAAAGAAATCACTTATAAAATTTACTTGTATTATGCATATTTTCAGAAGAATTTGTGCCTAGGATGTATACAAATTTTATAGTGCAGTGAACCCAAAAAGTAAGCATATAGATCAAAAACTAAAGATGGCAAAAATACTTGAATAATTATTTGATAATAATATTTAAATGAATAATAAGATAAGAAATCTTTAAGGAAATTCAATTAAAACCAAAATTAAGAATGCCATTAATATTAAAGTTTGGCGAAGGCAGTAACTGGATGCAGTGATTGCAGAAGGTATAAAACAATGCTGGCACGTTGGAAAAATGTTCTAATTTCTTTAAAGTCAAACATAAGTGGAATGTGTGACTCCTTGATTCTTCTTTTTCTAAGAGAAGTGAAAACATGTTTCCCAGAAACTTTTTATGAAAATATTTACATCTTGGTGGCTGTCGGTCACGAAGCCCACCTGACTGGGTTGAGAAACACCTGGGAGATGAGCACAGCACACTTTTCTAATGTTTCTCCTGAGCCCGAGGGGCTCACAAAGGTGGGAACCCTTGGGGAGGATACGAGGTCCCTGGTCTGTCCTCCATGGCTGTGTCAGCCTGTTTCCAATTCTCAAGGACAGTGCCCTACCACAACGAAGTTTCTGCCTTGGGCTGCATCTTCTGAACCCGTGAGCCAAGTAAACCACTTTCTACTTAAATCTGAGGGTCAGATACTTGAGCCCAGCCCTGGAAAGACTGACTAGCGTAATCTTTAGTATAAAAATCTAATACTGAGTCAGAACTCCCATCCATCAGGAGATTAATGGACACACACATTGAGGCATGTTCATGGAATGATTTGCCATATGGCAAATAAAAGAAAAACGGTTCAAATATGTGACAATATGGTTTCATCTGAAAAATATTTTTGTTGAATTAAAATTATGCTCTGAGCGAGCCCCCCAAAACCAAGTTTATTGTTTTTATGAGGCTCTAGAGCACTGAGAGTGAGAAGCAGTAGGGACGTTTTCTGATTTATTGGTGAAGGATTTGCAGCAGAGCGGAAAAAAACATTTGAGGCAAGGGAAATGTTCTGCATCTTTTTTGGCTTGCATGCATCCCATTTTTCAAAACCCACTGGATGTGCACTTGGAATGTATCAATTTTACTGAATATTTTTCTCCATAAAACTCTATTTAAAAAATAAGAACTGAACAGATGATGGCAAATATGGGATAATGAATATAGTAATTCCATTCACCAGTGGAATTGTTAAGTTCTTTCTCCCTGCTACCTGAATCTCTCAACTTCGCCCCTGTTTTTATAAAGCTATACTGGGCCCAATAGATGAATATGACTGCAGAATTTCTTCCCCAAAATACTGTTGAATTCCAGAATGCAATTTGGTCTGTAAGGTACTAAATCCACTACCCACATGCAGGAGGAATGACCCTTCCTAAAGGGATTTTGATAGCAAATAAGTCCGTGTATGATTGGAGAAGAAGGGATAGACAGTCTCAGAAGTCAGGAATACACCATCAGAAAGAGAAATTTAAGTTTCAGGGCGGTGGGCGGCAATCCCTGGGAAGGCGGTTTACAGATTGCTGGAAACTACTGCTGCTTCAGTTTTAGGAAGTCGGGGGCAGCTCACCAAGCTCTGTGATGGGGCAGAAATGGTATGTGGAGGATTTTCATAGCTCTGTCTAGGTTCTTTTCTGATCCACAATGTCCTTGGATGCAGCAACCTTGGAAGCAGAGAAAAATCTCCCACATTCATTATTAATAACTCATAAAGACATAGAGGTGAAAAAAATTATATCCATCTCATGATTTAACTGAAATATAGGTAGATGAGATGGGTTAGAAAGCAGGCGTGAAATTCGGAACAATGCTTTTATCATTAATTTTGCAATAATTGTTATGTTCTTCATATTATAAACCTTCTCCTGTCAATGTAAGAAGGAGTAGAGTTACATTATTAGCTCCATAATTACTGTTATCTAAAAGTATCTGTATTTTTATATAACAGGGTGATATTTTCTTAGAAGATGTGAAGTGGATTAGAAGGCCTCCTTTGCATACTGGTTTTTGTCCCTGGCCACCAATAGCCTTCCGCAAACTGTGGTCCTATATTAAGTGTCATGACTCTGGGAGGGGCATGCTGGGAAATTCTGTCTTGATTAAACTAGAATTTGAAAGTATTTGTTTGGCTTTATGTAATACACAGGCATAACAGCAGAATAAATAGCATTTTAATATAGAAACAAATGAATTTAGGGAAAAATGTATTTTCAATGCCTGCTGTGAGACCTGATGTAATACTTAGAAAAGGCAAGAAATGCAACCTTTTTCTCTTTTGCAGGGCACAAGCAGTGGAAGGCTACAGTTTTAAGATTTCTTAGTTTGCTTGTTTTCATATTTTCACCAATCAAAACATAACAGTTACCAATTACCTTCTTGTTAGATAAGAAGGTGACAAATATCCCTGATATTGAAATCTGAGAAATTGCAGTTGTTATTTTTTTATGTCAAAGTGGACATTATGAGTTGCTATGGGATTCTGTGTGTGTGTGTGTGTGTGTGTGTGTGTGTGTGTGTGTGTGTACCAGGGATCGAACTCAGGACCTTGCACTTGTGGGGAAGTTCGGGGCACCACTGAGCTAAATCCCCAGGCTGTGGAATCCATTCTTTTTTTTTCTTTTTATTGAGTTTATTGGTACAATCTAGGTATACAATACAGTTATATTCATTACTAGGATCCTCTACCTTCACATAACAGGTCTTGGTTCTCATTTTTTCCCCTTGTCCCTGCCCTCCCTTCACCCCCTGGAATCCATTCTTAACAAGAACAATAAAGACATTAGTAAGTTTTTTTCTCCTTGTAAGTATAGCATAACTGTTTCCATCGGGGGGGTGCAGGCTGAGGATCGTCTTTAAGCACCCTGCAGTTCCTTGTGCTTCTTCGTCGTCACATGTCCCACACTCTTGGTGGTGACTTGTGACAATGAGACGTGTGTCCCGCGAACAGCAGGAGGAGGAGGAAGTGTGCAGGCAGCTCCAGAACCAGCCCTGCATGCGTGGACTTCAGGGGACCAAGGTCCTGCCCAATCCGGGAGCCTCAAACCTACAGATCCTATTTCTTTCTTTCTTTGTGTCAGCCTCCAATCTCTGACCCAGAAGAGCTTTCTTTTTTAAGTGCAAGCCAAAGAACCTCCGTCTGACATTATTATTATATCACTGTCTTGTACTTTTGGTAGAGTACAGCAGCCTCTGGACTTCCCAAAGAGATTAGATAACACAGGTTTAAAGAAAACTGGCCTAAAGACAATGTTTTGCAGTAGTTAGCACTAATTACGACTGCACACAATCTCTCGTATCTGTATCATCGTGTTCCCATTGCTATGGACCTAAAACTCCTTGAAGCATCAGTACCAGACTTAAAGTTCCTATCGTAGCTAAACCTAAACTCTGACCTCCATATCAGACCCCTGCTATTCACGAACCAGTTGTCCACTTCTCTGTCGTGTTACGTGAATTAATAAATAGGATCATTAAGTCCCGCGGGCAGAGAGCCTCAAGATGGCCTTTTGCCCAATCCCTACTCCCTTTCTCCTCCACAGATCAGAGAGTCGGACAGGCTGCGTCTGTTGATGATATCGCAGAACCTGGCTGGCACAGACCCAGGACACAGGTACATTGTGTACCCTTCCCAGTTCCTTTCCTGTGCCCGCTGTGGCCATAAACAATCAAGCTACTTCCTGCCTAGGCCACGAGGCCACACAGCACTATTCGCCCACCTTCTCTTGGAGTTTGGCTCCAGGCGGCCACTGGTTCTCAAAAGGCTATCGTTCCACCTGGTCCCAGCTTTCAAGAAGAGTCTTCATTGCTTCATCTTTTCCTTCTTCTTCCTCTCTCTCCCTGGCTTTGGAGCCTGTACTGTGTAGGTCATGGCAATAAAGAACTGTTGTTTTGAAATTTTTATCACCACTATAAGCAAAGTGTGAGTGATTCCACTTTGTTCACCATATATTTTGTTTAAAGAAAAGGGTTTTATTGTCACCTCAGATTTTTTCATTTCACTCTTCTTGATGTGTCTGTACTAATATCTCATTATAGGTTATATTAATAATTTTTTACTTGCTAATTGTATTTAATATATTTTTCTCCATACCCTTTAAGTTGAAATGATCAGAGTATCTATTTTCCTGATTCTCAAAGTTGAGTTTTGAAATACTCAAAGTTGAATTTTTGACTGCTATATTATATAGCCTGAGTATCTGAGCACTATTCATGTTCTGCTAATACATTTTCTTTATGTATATGGATCAATCTAGTATTTCACACATATTTATGAGAATTTGTTTTATTCTAAAGATATTTGATGATTATACATTCAAAATTTGTGTATTTTGTTTTGTTTTGGTTTTTTGGTTTTTTGAGACAGGGTCTCCCTGTGTAGTTGAGACTGACCTGGAACTCACTACATAGCCCAGGCTGGTATCGAACTCACAGTAATCCTCCTGCCTCAGCCTCCCGAGCGCTGTGATTACAGGCGTGTGCCACCATGCCCGGCTAAAATTCATGTATTTTCTGTATTGATCTTTTAATCACTTATAATGTCCCTTGTAATTTTCTGTGCCTGAAGTACCTTTATGTCATACTAATATAGCCTTCACTGCTTTTATTTCTGATTAAAGCAACCCTCCCCCTTTGCCTTCATCCTTCATTTCAAAATTACTCCCTGTGGACATTGTGGACTTGGAACCTGTATTATAGCCACCCTATGGATCTCTGCCTGGCAACTGAGTTTTTATTTCATTTATGTTTAGTTTAACTGTAGTGTATTAACAGATTAAGACTTTATCACATTTTTTATGTTTGCTCCTCTGTATCTCATATTGCTTTGTCTTTTTACTTGCCTTTTTGTTGATTGCTTGATTTTTTACAGTGCCATTTTAATTTATGAACATAGCTTTATATATTTCTTAGTGTTTGTTCTAGGTGGTTATATACAAATATGAAATGAAACCTCTTTGAGGTTTACTACTTTGAGTGAAGAATAGCGAGCTTGCCTTCCTTTATAATCTTTAACTCTACTTTCTTTTGATGCATAACTGTATAAAACATTAGCAATTTTCTCATTTTCCTTTTGTTTCAATGAAAGGAAAAAATATAAAATGAAATAACAATATCTTGTTCTCTGGTTAGAAAAGCATCATTTTACCTCCATACACACTTAAAAAACTTCATAAAATGTAGGTTTGATATCGAGAGATAATTAGGAGTTTCTCCCGGGTGGTCTTCCCTGCTACTCAGGAGACTGGGCTGCTGGAGTAGAAAGCCAGTCGGGTCATTTTTAGCTAGAACATCCTCTCAGAAAGCCAAATAAAGTGTATAGCAGTTGGATGTTGATAGTTTTGAGTTTATGAGACGAAATTAGTATTTTTTTAAAGACTTTTTTAAAAAAATAGCTTAGATTTGCTCCAAATCAAGAGAAGGTGGAGACTCCCCCCAACCCCACGTCACCAGACTGCAGGCCTGAGCACCTTCCTCACACCAGCACTGGGCGTAGAGCATCCTTTCCTTGTGACTGGTGTGCTGACAAGGACACCACAGCTTCGGGGGAAGGGGTTTGGGTGACGCTGTGATGACACAGCGCCATTACGTCACACTGAATATGTTCACTACCCCAGCATCCTCCGTACACTGTTATTCTTCTTCTTCCTTCAACCCCTGAAAGCTGCTCATCTTTTTTTCTGCTTCTGTATGTTCCCTTTTCCAGCACATCCTATTGTTGGGACAGCACAGTATATATAGGTCTTTCTTACTGGCTTGCTTCACTTAGTAGTGGGTGTTTAAAATTATTTCATGCCACTCCACGGTTTGGAGGCCTATTTTTCTTCAACAGTGAACGATATTACATTATTTAGAGGCACCACTGTTTAGTAAATTATTTATCTGCAAAAAATATCTTTTCTATTTGCAGCAAAACTTGTGCTTGGAACACTATATATAGATAAAGTCATGCTGTATATTGATCTACTTAACTATCCTTAGGCTATAATGGCTGAATATGAAGGAATAAACTAAAAAGTTTTCTAAGGAGAAAATGCAACTTTTGAAAATTAATGGAGGCAACACCCAAAGCACTTGTGTATTTTCAATATTATATTCAGTAGCCATTAAATCAATATTTTATTTTATTGCGGTCAGATATTCCCACCCCATCTCTCTTGGTTCTTTTGCTTTGCGGTTTATACCTTATTGTTATAAAGGCTAAAATTTTCCAATAACGTCTGTAATAAGTGTAGCTCTAAATTAGGAAGCACTAAGCTTGGCTCACAAACTTTCCCAGGAAACCCTCCCTTGATTCGTTCCTTTTTTTGCTCCACTGGGTATCTGCATTTCAATGCTGTGTCTTTGTAGTTGCTGGTGCATGCAAACTGTGTTTAGTACATGAATTTGAGATGCTCATCAGCCTCAGAATACAAAGAGAGAGAGAGAGAGAGATTTAGATGTTATAAAATGCATCTTGGAAAAGAGAGCTGTCTTTAACCACGAGCAGCCCGGAGAGCACCTAGTGGATGAACACACAGTGTGTGTGAGATCACAGGGTAGGGCGGCTGGAGGACCAGCTGGACAGTGACGGGTGGACCAGGGTAGTAGGAAAAGGTGCATGACAGTGGTGTGGCTTGAGGATACAGTACAGATGAGGAAAGTTAGGCACAAATTTAAATACTCAAGTAAAAAAATATGAAACAAAGGACTGGGTGTAGCTCAGTGGTGCTGCGTCTGCTCGGCAAGCGCAAGATCCTGCGTTTGACCCCTGGTACAGGAGAAAACAATTAAAAGAAAACAATTAAAAGAAAACAATTAAAGAAAATGATATAGTGTCATGTTTTTAATTATCGCAGTAATAGAAGGAAAGTAGGCTGGAGAGCAAATCAAAGGTCAGGTCAAGTTTTCTCTGCCTTAAATGGGGCAGAGAACACATGGATGTATCATACTGCACGATTAAACTTTTTACAGGTTCAAATGAAGACACCTGCCAAGTACATGACATACACTTTCATCGTGTTCTAGCAGGGCAGGATCCAATTTAAAAAGCTAAACTTGAATTTCTTTACGAATAACTGTAATCAATCATTTGTCTCCTTTACCACCAGTTTGTGCTGCTAAAGACCCATTGCTTATGGCGGTGAGGAATCAGGCCCCCAAACCCCCAGACAAGCATCTTCTAGACATTCACAGATGACATGTGGTGGCTACACCAATGTTGCACACCTTGAGTAAGGATGTTAGGGTAGCCAGAGGGGATGGAGAATGATATTGTTCAAAGCATGAGATCTGACTTTCATAGATTAATTATACTAACCCGGGATCTTGCAACTGAAAAGTTCGCAGTGTATGCGTCATAATTCATACTTGTCACATAACCACAAATTATAGCAAGATATAAATAGGAATAATTTTCCTTACACAGAGAAGCAATGGTATATGTGCATGACAACTTTCTTCAAAAGACCTCAATACTGCATGATAGACATAATTAAAATTTGGAAACAAAGGGGTTAAATGCAAGCAACGTTTACTCGTGTAATGCTTTGTGTTTTTCAAGTACAGAAGATAATGCTGCTGAACTGAGAATTCAATCCTGCTAATGAGACACCAAGAACAATGGAAATAATAGGCTTTTTAAAATGAGATTTGTGTAACTTTACGTGAAGCTGCCCTTCACCACTGCCCCTAAACTACCCTGTTCACTGTGACATAAAAAGACAGGGGGAAGGAAACGGGTGGAGAACTTATCTGACATAGATTGGAAGTGGAATTTATTCAGGAAGCATGGATTTCAAGTAGTATTTTCGACTTTGCTCACCCGACATGAGGACGGCCTGAAATTGTAGTGGTCTGAAATGGCTATAAAATCTGTTCACCCACATTGTCATTTCTACCCTGAAGGAACGTGTGAGTGATGGCAAACAATAGACCGATTATATCTTTTAAAAATGTCCATCATATTTACTTTGCCATGTCTTCAAACTGCTGCAACTAGAGAGGTGGAGGAGAGAGCAAAGCCACTCTTTAATGAACTAAAAAACGAAAGGTCAAATTTCCAGTTTTCATTAACATTTCATCCACTGAGAGTTTTTTTGACTATGAATAAAATCATTAACCTAAGTTTGGGGAGGGCTGGCTGCCCTCAGCACTCACTCTGATTTCAGTGCATTTGTTTTTTGCCTTTCCATGGTTCCTGGAAAGTGGTTTTGCTAATATTCACCTCTTAGAGGGGGAAGATTTAGATAAGAGATCCAAGTTTAGGGATATTTATGTATATTACAGGGACTTGGATAAAATTTTTTCTTCACAGCAAAATACCATCTGGACATTCTATTCCTGTGGGAATCACTGACTTTGATGAGTTCTTTGAGGTGTTTGGGGAATTACTTTTTTAGCTTTATTGAGTTTATTGTATACATTTTATGTGTACAATAGTTACATCTTGCACTTTTACATGACGTATCTTGGTTCTTATTTTTCCGTATTCCCCTTCCCTCCCTTCACCCCCTCCACCCTTCACTGTTTACAAAGACTTTGTTACCTTGCTTTTCCTTTTCACATATTTTTTTCTTTTCCCATTTTACCTTTCCCCTACACCTCCTACTTCCTTTACTCCTTTAGACCATTTCTTCCTATTATTCAATATCAATTATACAATTTGATCCTTATTTACACTTTTAGATTTTCACACCAGAGAAGAGAAACTATTTGGTATTTACACACGTGTGACTTATTTATTTCACCTTAGAGTATGGCCTCAGTGTGCATCCACTTAGCTATAAATATACCTAGTTTCTCCTTCTGTATGGCTGAGTAGTATTCCATTTTATATTTAAAAACAAACCCACATCATGTTTATGCAGTATCCAGTTGAGGGGCAATTGGGCTATTTCCACTACTCTTGCATATGTGTGCACCTGATCAGGTGCAGTGCAAAAGGAATATTCCTTGGTCGATCTACTGCTTCTGGGCAGCAGTGCTTGATGTTGGTTGTCACTGGGCCTTTGCAATGGGGGTGAAAGCTGTGAACTCTGAGCACTGAAAACATGTGGAGTCCCTGAAAATTTCCCTTGTGTAGAATTATCCACATATAGTAGGCATACAATAAATCCTGATGGATAAAAGCTAGTTTTCTTTGGAAAAAGAAATGAAAGGAATTATTGAAAAACAATTTTCAAAATTAAGCCTCCAGCTGAACTATTCAATTTATTCAAGTGTCTAAATCAGTCAACTATGTTGCAGTGCCAGCCACTATTCTTTTTTTTATTGAGTTTATTGGTACAATCTAGGTATACAGTACAGTTACATTCATTACTGGGATCTTGTACCTTCACAGGACAGGTCTTAGTTCTAATTTTTTCCCCTTATCCCTGCCCTCCCTTCACCCCCTCCTCCCCTCCCCATTTATAAACACTTTATTTCCATTTTTTCATTTTCTCATATTTTTTCTTTTCCCTTATTCCCTTTCCCCTACCCTTTCCACTTTCAGTATACCTTTAGCCCCTTTCTTCCTATTTCACACTATTAATTATTCCATTAGGATCTTGTGTACTATTATAGTTTTTCAAATCAGAGAAACTATTTTGTATTTACATGTGTGACTTATTTATTTCACTTAAGAGTATATCCTCAATATGCATTATTTATATAATATTATAAAAATAGTACACAAGCATTGACAGTGTTTAAGAACATAGGCTCTCGTGTAATTTGACAAAGCTCTTTATACATTCAATAGATGCTGAGCAATTTAATATCTAGTAAACATGACTCTTCACCTAATAAGTCCAACTATATGGAATATAGAATATTTTTGACAGTAAATGAAGTTAATAATTAGTTATAATTATTATAAGGAGAGCATTCACTGTGCAAGAAAAGTGCTTTTCTAGGACATATATATTTAATAAAAAGCAGCTATAAAGAAAAGTAGCTTACAATGTGGGACTGAAATTTATATTTGTAATTGAAAAGTAAACATTTTAGAAGTATCTAGGAATCAACCTAACAAAAGAAGCAAAAGACCTCTACACTGAAAACTACAGCACTCTGAAAAAAAAGATTAAAGAGGATATAAGAAAATGGAAAGACATCCCCTGCTCCAGTGTAGGAAGAATCAACATAGTGAAAATGGTCATACTACCAAAACTGCTACACAGATTCAATGCAATGCCAATTGAAATTCCAACACTGTATTTCACAGAACTAGAAAAAAGAATCCAAAAATTCATTTGGAACCAGAAGAGACCTAGAATAGTAAAAGCCATCCTAGGCAACAGAGACAGAGCAGCGGATATAACAATTCCCAATTTGAAAATATACTACAAAGCCACTGTGATAAAAACAGCATGGTACTGGCAAAGAAACAGACCTGAGGATCAGTGGAACCAATTGGAAGACAAAAAAACAAATCCAGATGTACTCGGCTACCTCATCTTGACAAAGGAGCTGACTGTTCTCACTGGAGGAAAGATAGCCTCTTTAATAAATGGTGTTGGAAAAACTGGATCTCCATCTGCCAAAGTTTAAAACTGCACCCTCATCTTTCACCAAGCACTAAATTAAAATCCAAGTGGATTAAAGATCTAAATATTAAAACAGAAACACAAAACTTGTTGGAAGCTAAGTTAGGCAGAACTCTTGAAGATATTGGCATAGGAAAAGATTTTATGAACAAATCCTCAGTAGCACAGGAACTAGCAGAAAGAATCAACAACTGGGATCTCATCTTATTAAAAAGCTTCTGCACTGCAAAAGAAACCATCAACGGAACTAAGAGACGACCTACAATGTGGAAAAAAATTTTTACCAGCTGCTCCACAGACAAAGGACTATTATCTAGAATACATAAAGAACTCAAAACAACCCCCACCCTCAAATATAAAGACCCAATTTAAAAATGGGCATCTGAAATGAACAGACATTTCTCAGACAAAGAAGTAAAAGCAGCAAGTAAATATATGAAAAAATGTTTCACATCACTCGAGAGATGCAGATGAAAACAACACTGAGATTCCACCTCACCCCACAAAGAATGGCTGCTATCATGAAATCAACCAATAACAAATGTTGTTGGGGTTGTGGGGAGAAAGGAACCCTTCTCCATTGTTGGTGGGAGTGGAGACTAGTGCAACCACTATGGAAATCAATATGGAGATACCTCAAAGAGCTGGGACTAGAGGGTCCATTTGACCCAGCCATCCTTCTGCTGGGTATCTTTCCAAAAGAATTAAAAGAATAATATCACAGAGATATATATGTTTATAGCAGTAGAGTTTATAATAGCTAAAACTTGGAAACAGACCATTTGTCCATCAGTTGGAAACTGGATAAAGATGATGTGGTTTTTCTATAAAATGGAATACTACTCAGCCATAAAGAATGATAAATTAGAGTCATTCATAGATAAATGGATACATATTGAGGATATACTCCTAAGTGAAAAAAAAAACAGTCACACATGGATAAATACTGAATAGCTTCTCTGGTGTGAAAAACTATAATAGTACAAAGATCCTAATTAGATAATTGATAATGTGAAATAGGAAGAAAAGGGCTAAAGGTGTAGTGAAAGTGGGAAGGGTAGGGGAAGCGAAATAAGAGAAAAGAAAAAAATGAGAAAATGGAAATAAAGTGTTTATAAATGGGGAGGGGAGGAGGGGGTGAAGGGAGGGCAGGGACAAGGGGAAAAAATGAGAACCAAGACCTGTCATGTAAAGGTACAAGATCCCAGTAATGAATGTAACTGTACTGTATACCTAACATGTACCAATAAACTCAATGAGGAAAAAACATAAAGAAAATGTGAGGGTTTTTTAAAAAATGGAGTACTACTCAGCCACAAAAAATGAGAAATTAGAGATATCTATAACTAAATTGATGTCCATTGGGGTGTTGCTCAAGTGAATTAAATAGGAAACACGTTTAATTCTGAATAGTTTCTCTGGTGTGAAAAACTGAAAGTGTAAAGAAGGACCATAAGGTATAATAGATAATGTGAAATAGGAAGAAAGGGGCAAAAGGGCAGGGTAAGTGGGAGGGGTAGTGATAAGGAAAGAAGTGAATGGAATTCATGTGAGATAATGAAAAAATGGTACCAAAGTCTTTGGAAAAGGAGAGGGATGCAGAGGTTGAAGGGAGAGCAGGGGAATGGGGAAAAAAATAAGAACCAAGATAGACTATGTAAAGGTGCAAATTTCCAATGATGATTGTCATTGTATTGTATAACTAAAATGTACCAATAAAATTAATTAAAAATAATTAAAAAAGAAAAGTAAATATTTTAAATGACTTATCATATAAAACTGTACTGTTCTCATGGCAAGACTTCATTTCGCTAAGACTAAACAGTTGGATGAGGAGTGGAGGAACAAAACTGTAGTTTGATTCACTTAGACTAAATTAGACTCTGGAGCCATTTGTATTTAAATTTCTATCGCTTAGGCTAAATGATATCAGGTTCCTAATATGAACCACACATTTCTTTCTCCCCTTTGAAGTAGATCACATATACAATTTAAGTATTCATAGACTGAAAATGAAAGAGAGGAAATAAGATTTGATGGTGAAGTCTTTGTTGACGTAATAGAATTTGAGCACTTATAGGACCAAGCTTATATTGGCCCTTACTATATCTCTTAAAAAAAATAAATGCTTTTCCTCTCTTAAATTTCCTGTTTTGTCTTTCACTGGAAAGTTATGTTTGTGAGAACACAATCACTCGCTCATTTCAATACCATCGCACTAAATGTGGCCATCAATGTCACTCCGCCGGCTATGGTGAGCAGCTTGAAAATGCAGAGACAGAGCTAATGCGGTTCCAGGTCTTTATTTTGTAATGTGGTGAAGCATCCAGGAGGCATGCGGGAGGCAAAAACTGGTTATGCTTTAGCTTTCATTATCTGTTTGAGTCCCGCGAGCAATGTGCCGTATTGTCTTTATTTCACAAGATGTCCTGGGGGATTGAGCCCTCATCCGGTAACAAAGGAAGTGTTAACTCACTGGCTACATGGTCTAGCTAGATTTATTAAAAGGAAGCTAGCTTTCTACTTATTTCTTCTGATTCTGTAAATTACAGTGTCTAAAATACAGATCACTTGGGAGAAGGCATCATTCCCTTTGTGTTATTCTCTTTGTGTTTTTAACTATCCTGAAAATAAAAGTTCAGCAGATTCTTTTTCACACACAACTGTAATCTTGAAGACTGCTTATACATACTGACTACACTCAATAGACATCTTTTTGTGACCTCTTGTAGTGGTTACTTTGCAACCTACTTTCCAACTTTCATAACTTTGCTACATATTGTCACACTTGAAATGTGTTTCACCTCATCATGGTTTCATAAATTATTTGTTGTTGAGATATTAAAACCTTATCTTTTTCCCAAAGCCTCACCTGACTTTCCAGTATGCAATGATATCTTTCCTGTCTGCATAGTATTTACCTTTTATGGTTATCTTCTAAAATATCTAACTCCTTGCCCATGCAGAGTTGTGTTTGGCTATATTCTATGTGCCTGTTGAATTCCCCTAATGACCTAACTGGCTTTTCTGAACAATCCTGACTTACCTGTAGGAAAAAGTACCATCTTTTCTCAGTTGCACATCTCTCAAGAAGGCCTTTATCTCACCTGAAAGCCTAATAAATCTTTAAGCTCCAATTACAAGCCCAAAAAGAGGGCGGCAAATTATGACTCGTGGGATGTGAAGCTGAAAGACACACTTTCTAAATGATGAGAATAAAAATGTCATTTCAACCAACTACCCTAGAGAAAATTTGAATTATCTTTTTCTCTGTTGTCATAAGTGAGGGCACTAACAGTACATGACTAAATATATTAGCCAAACAGTAATGAAGAGGAGTCATTCAATTAATTAAATGTTTCAGTAAACTTGCGGTGATTTTGTAACAACTTGAAATATGCCAAATCTTTATAATTAATATATTTCTTTTTATGATTTTAATAAATATTCACTTTTGTATTAAATTTTACAACAAGTTGTTATGTATTTTCTTTCCATGCTTTCAGTGGGCTTCTCAAAACATGGACACACATCTGTCACTGATTTCTGCCTGGAGTCTTCATCTATGTTTTTTGGGGGCTCCACACATCCCACTGTGAACATAGCTGCCTCATGCCAACGACAAAGACTAAGAAACAGGACTATGAACACCTTTGTACAAGGATCTTGCAAAGCTTCTTTCTCATAGGCTGAGTTATTTTCTTTCTTCTGAGCTCTCAAAGCTGCACGTACTTTCCTCCAAAAGAGCACTCATTACCATATATTTTCCATTGTGTTTTTATTTGTCTTGTTTCATGTTAGACTCTTAAGACCTGAAGGCTAAAGACTAATAGGTCATGACAGAAACATTTAGTATGAAGCCTGACTTAAAATGGGCATTATAAATAACATTTAATGCATTCATGAAGGCTTTGCTAACTCACTCATAAAAGGTTAGCCTTTATTTCATAGATTCACCGATGCAGTAACTCAGTAAGTAATGATTAGGTACATAATATTAGGTGGATGAATAAGATACAGAACCTGTTTAAATTGAAAAAAAGAAAGAACAAATCAACTTATATTTGTCCTCTAAGAATAATTAACCTCTCGAGTGTTTGTTCTGTGCTTGATGCACGCACATATCATCACTTTCATAATACTCTCTCCTCAGATCAGGTAAAGCATTGTACAAATGAGGAAGCAAGAAACTTAGTACAAAGTAAACCTGATGAAAGGCCCCTAGCCCCTTAGCGGTGAATCCAGCTACCAGATCCCCACCCTTTCTCTACCAAACCATTGACCAGACTGTCAGTAACTTCTGTGTGCCAGTACACTGGCCACCACCGGAACAAAAACGCGATAAACAATGCAGGAAAACAAAGTGGCAGTTAAGCAACGAAAATAGAAATAGATTTCTCATATAAATTTTATGTGACAAAAGTCATAAGTTTAATTATTGTGTTATAAAATTTAAAATAATATACAACAGGCCACCTGCTCGCTATACAGAATGTTTTTTTCCCAAAGTTATATTCTTTCACACCAAGAGCTGACAAAACATCCCATGCAATTGTTTAAACACCACTGCATAATTAAAGGTTACTATTTAGTATACTATATCTGAAATACATAGACTTTTTTTTTTTTTACTTTTCATTCTTTATTGTCTGCCTAAATTTTTACTGCAGCACTGGGGTCTACTTAGCTAGACTATCAATTTTGGACATTCAGATTATTCATAAATTTCTACATCAAGAACAAATCCTTAAATTATTCTGCAGTGCATATTTATCATTCTAATTTTGTATATAAATATGTGTGATTTTACTTTCTCACAGAGTGGTGGTCATGCAAGCGTTTCTCACAATGTTTATCTTTCTTAAAATTAATTTTGCATCAATTAATTCTGTTTAGTGTAAATTTGAGTCACCATGTTTATCTTAAAATTCTTGAATACCAGAAAATGATTAAAAAAAAAAACAACTTTACCCTGTACATCACATAGTGTGTTTTTCTGTCCTTTTACTCCTTGTCTGATATCAAGAACTTTTGGTCACCTCTGCTGTGCTTTTTGTAATGTGTAATGATCATCATCATCATATGGGAACTTTTTCTTAATTTTTTACATTATATTTCTAGTAAAACTGTTTCTGTCATGCCATATGACCTGATGATGAACACATCTCTTTCCTTTTCAAAGAAGCTGGAACGCAGGAAAGAACACTGCTCACAAGTAGATCTTCGGATGCATCTAATCATTGAATCACAATCCCTGCATCTTTCACTTCACGTCTTGTTTTCTTGAATCTCTAACAACTCCTTCCTACTGATATACTGCAGAGTTTCCCTTCCATCATTTTGTTGAAGGAATAATACATTTTAGTTTTTACACTTATATTTCCTTCACATTTTAGCGGAATTGCTCTCAACTAATGTAGTTAGAGACACCAAACCTTGCTTTCTGTTCACTATAGCTCTACATGGGTTATTGAAAGCAATTGGTTTCATTTTGCTTCTGTTTTCTTAAGTAGGTGACGAGCACCATGCCTTTATACCATTCATACCTTGACATTTGCCTCCGAACATTTCCTCTAGTCTTTGTTATTATTTTAGTGACTTCTGTATACTTGATTTTGCATTAGAAAAATGCTTCTGAAAATTATACCTCTTGTTACAGTATAATGAGTGGCAGACTCACTTTTCTTTCCACCTTTTTCCACTTTTATTCTATGTTACAACCCTATCAGTCACGATACCATTGTTTCACTGCTTTATGGCTTTTAGTCTGTCCTCTCTTTAGGTAATTGAAGCACACAGTTGCAAGCAATACAAATAATTTGTATAATATGTTGTTAGCAGCTTAACAGTTTTATAAAGCTCTTTTCTTTTAGCATAAAATGAAAACACCCTCGGTTATGTGGCCTGGTAGAACATACCCTAAAGACTTGAGTTTGAATCCAGGCTTTGTCATTCAATGCTATTGTGATTTTCAACATGTCATCTATCTTCGTTGAAGAACAGTTTCATTTCCTACAAAGGCCCTCTGACTAAGCACCAGAGAAGTTAATTAAGATAAAAGCCCATGTACGGTAGAAGTTTCCAATACATTCTCTTAGCCTCTGTTTAAAGTCTTTCCCCAACTATATTGTCTCACTATTGAATTTTACTAAACTCTCACATAGTGCACACCACACACTATATATCATTTCAACTTCTCTAAAGAAATAACACAGCTCTTGTATTTACAGTGTTTTTGCTGTGAAGAAAGCAGCTGAAGCTCAAGAAACTACAGAGGTGTTAGAAGACTTTTACGCTGGTCAGGAGGCTGGGCCCTATGAGAAGACATTTCTTGAAAATATTCCCAAGGGCTTCTAACAGATGACAAAGTGTTGAATAGAAACATTTAAAGAACCTTAGTTTTTCTGGAACGTGAATTAAAGTGTCAGTCTGGAGAGGCGAGCATTCTTTAAAAAATGTTACTAGATATTGGATATATCTGGTGGGTTAAAAATCAATAAAAATGGAAGGAATGGAGACCCATCTGGTAATGTGGATACGGTGAGTTTTCGATGGCAACATACTCTAGAGATAAAGGGGAGACTGATGTCAAGGACATTTGCCAAAGTTACAGGTGGAATCACGTATTAGATGACCCATTTAAATTTCATAATAATATTTTCTCATTATATTCCCAACATACATTTTTGCAAAATAGCTTATATATTTCGTAAAATCATTTTGAATATAAAAACTTTCAGAGGAAAAATATACATGTGTGTTTCGCAGTATCATGCCTACTGTGAAACATAACATACATAAATAGGGCTAGAAAAATAACTCAACAGTAGAATGATCGATTACCATGTTCTCAGCCTGAGTCCTGTGGCCAGTATCATAAAAAATAAAATAAAATAAGATAAGAAAGATAAGATGACATTTCTGTGAATATTTTAAGGAAACTTTTAAATAGAGATATGCATAGGGATTTAAAAAGATTGGTCATTTTGTCTGTATCAGCTCACAGAACAATCCTCAGATATAAAATTATGAATTTTTACACGTGTAAAATCTCAAAGAAAGAATTTCAGTTATTTTAAAAATCTTTTTAATAAATTTGTGTTTATAGACTTTATTTTCTGGATATATGTAATCACTTGACAGCATCTGTTTTAATTATTTTGAGATGGATCTGAATCACTGTGTAGGCGGATAAGTAGGTTTACCTTTCCTAAGTTATTGAGTAAGAAGTAATTTTCCCTAATAGCAAATAATAAAAAGTCTAACAAGTAAATTTTGTCATTTTGAAAATTTCTATTTATTCTTAAATTGTTGTGAAAAAGATCCTTTTATTTGTTCCTGACCTAGCAACACAATGAGAGGTCTTATAGTTCATTTAACTAGACTCCATTTCTTATTATGACTGAAGTTGTAAATTTCCAAATAATTTCACCGTGTGTTCTTTACAATCATCAGTACTCATCTTCTAACAATTGGGAACCTTAAACTTCATAGCTATGGAGGAATGAAGAGAAGAGAAAGACATTTTCCTTGTGACTGTCCAAAAGGACATAGAAATCACCTACCTCTGACTTGGGACAATGCTGACAACCCGAAGAAGGACTTAAGTCCAGCTTGTGAAGAAATGACTTTCTTAGGGGTGACCCACAGAAGAGTGGATGGCCGGTGGGGGCTGCAACAGCACCCAGATAGCCCCCACCACAAGTCACTTCCCTAAGCTACAGTGTGTATATGGCTCTCTGGTGAACAGTAAATGGCAGGACCAAGCCGTCATCAGCCCTGGAGAAAATTTCCATGTACTCTGTTCCATCCCTGTCAGTGGGCCCAGCATCCATGGTACAGGGGCGGGGTCTCGCTGTAGTTGGGCACACAGCCTCTGGCTCATAAAAAGGGCCCAGCCCGAGAGGCTGCTGCTTTATCTAAGGTTCCGATGATGGTTCTCCCACATTATTATGGTTCAGCTCCTACCTTGCTGATCAGTTATCATCTCATATATGTAGCATATGCTTTGGCAAAATTTTGGGTTATTAAACACTTTCTATCATTTTTGTATCCAATTAGCAGAAGTATTTAAAAAATAATAGATATGGTCAAAAACACTTTGTAAATGAGCACATGTTTCTTTATACTGAGGGATGTAACTCTCTTTTAGATTTCTCTGGATGTGGCTAAATTAAGGGGATCCTAACATTATGTTCTTACCCTACCCAATCTGTCCTATCATTGGAATATAATCGTTTTTAAAGCTGTAATAGAATGATATTTTTAAAATTGCTCTTTGCTAATATGAAGATAAAAGTACTTCTAGGTGTTCACATCCATGACATCAATATCTCAAAGTTCTTTTATCGGTGAAACAATTCATTTCCTTCATCTGCTCTTTCCTGAATTAGTTTCACCACCTGTCAAAGCTTATTTGGTTCCAGACAACAAGTTTCATCATCTCTCCTTAGTAGCAAAATGGCTCTTTCCAAGTGTATAGATGTAATTAGATGCCGGCAGTTCTTTCTCTAGTTCCAGTCTTCCCCACCCCCCGTTGGAAAGATAGGAGGAAAAAGTACAAAGCTCTGCAATGTTACAGCAGAATGAAGTTCATTCCCTGATAAGAGACACAGTGATCTGCTGAATTACATTTTCACGTATAAAACATGTTATTTTATACAAACTCTTTTAAGCCTAAAAGTGAGTTATAGTAACACCCATGAGTAAAAGATTAATAACACAACCTTTGGAAAATAATTTTAAGAGTAGCAAATAATAAGACCAAAAAAAATGTTAATCAATAATGAATGATTTCATCAAATCTCAAAACCCAGGATTGTCAATTAGGACAATTAAATTTAATTTATTTATTTTTAAACAATTTTTATTTCCATTTTAGATAACAAAAAACAAAAACAAAAAAGACTTAATAAGATTAAATTATGTTTTTAATCATTTATATCTTGGGTGGATCTAGTACATACATATATATATACTTATTTCCATAACAAGATGGATTATCTTCTGAAATTTAAAATGAAAAAGACATAAAGGCTGAAAGCCAGCTGAAGATTTTTCAAAATTAAGAATTTTTTAAAATTTCAATTTTTGAGATTATTATGAATCTTGACATATTGACTTCTTTGCTATACAAATTCAGTGCATTCCCCAATGAAACCCCATCTCTGCATTTCACAGAAATAGAGAAAACAATCCACAAATTCATTTGGAACCAGAAGAGACCTAGAATAGCAAAAGCAATTCTGGGCAACAGAGACATGGCAGGGGGTGTCACAATCCCCAACTTGAAAATTTACTGTAAAGCCACTGTGATAAAAACAGCATGGTACTGGCAAAGAAACAGACCCGAGGATCAGTAGAACAGATCAGAAAATGCAGAAACATCTGACATACTCAGCTACCTCATTACTGACAAAGGAGCCAACCATCCTCACTAGAGGAGAGATAGCCTCTTTAATAAATGATGTTGGAAACACTGGATTTCTACTTGCCAAAAATTAAAACTAGACCCCTATTTTTCACCATGCACGACACTAAAATTTAAGTGGATTAAACATCTAAATATTAAAACAGAAACACTAAACTTGTTAGAAGATGAGTTAGTTAGAACTCTTAAGGATATTGGCATAGGAAAATACTTAATGACCAAATCCTCAGTAGCACAGCAACTAGCATAAAGGATCAACAACTGAGATCTCACCTTTTCAAAAAGCTTCTGCTCTGCAAGAGAAACCACCAACAGAGCTGAGAAACAACCTACAATGTGGGAAAATGTTTTTCCCAGATGTTCCTCAGACAAAGGTCTACTACATGGAATATAGAAATAACTAAAAAACAAAACAAAACAAAATAAAACCTGACCCCCCAAATATAAAGACCCAATTCAGAAATGGGCTTCTGAAATGAACAGACATTTCACACATAAAGAAGTAAAAGCAGAAAATAAACATATTAACAAATGTTCAACATCCCTGGTCATTCGAGAGATGCAGATGAAAATAACACTGAGATTCCACCTCATCCAAATAAGAATCTCTGCTATCAAGAAATCAATCAATAACAAATTCTGGCAGGGTTATGGGGAGAGAGGAACCCTTCTTCATTGTTGGTGGGAGTGCAAACTGATGCAACCACTGTGGAAATCATTGTGGAAATACCTCAAACAACTGTGATTAGAAGTCCCATTTGACCCAGCCATCCCTCTGCTGGGTATCTTCCCAAATGAAGTAACAGGATCATATGACAGTGATATATGCGTACCCATGTTTATGGTGGCACAGGTTGTAATAGCTAAATCTTGGAAACAGCCCAATTGCCCATCAACTGGAGACTGGATAGAGAAGACTTTTTTTGGGGGGGGTATAAAATAGATTACTCCTCAGCCATAAAGAATGAGAAACTAGAGTCATGAATAGCTAACTGGATGCACATTGAGACCATACTCTTAACTGAAATTATTAAGTCACTCATGTGTAAATTCCAAATAATTTCTCCAGTGGGATAAACTAAAAGTGTTCATAAAGATCAAAATGTATAATTGATATTGTGTAATGGGATGAAAAGGTCTAAAAGAGTACCATGGAAGCAATATCTTTGTAAACAGGGAGGAGTAGGGAGGTGAAGGGACGGACGGGGAATGGGAAAAAAATAAGGACCAAGGTACAAGATCCCAATAACGAACATAACAGTACTGTATACCTACAATGTACCAATAAACTTAAAAAAGTAACTGATGGAGTCACCCTACTTACCATGTGGTTGTTTAGTGTGTTTGTTACTGGGTGTTGGACCCAAACTTTCTTGCATGAAGCTCCATCTGCAGACCATTTATAATCTGTGTTTTATTTTGAGAAAGGGTCTCTTCCTCTTGCCCAGGTTATGTTGAACTTGTGGTCCTCCTACCTCAGCCTCTGGAAGTTCTGAGCTTTCAAGTGTGTGCCACCAAACCCTGTTTGATGTTTGAATTTCATTAGTAAATGCACTTTCGGTCTCTACTCCCAGTAGTGAAAAGTATATAATACTAATGACTGCCTTTAAAGAGCATATCTGGTTGAGAAGAAATAGCCTATAAATTCATTGAGATGCAAGTAGCAACATGCATGGCAAGAAATAACAGAGAAGACTGTGCTCAACAGATAACTGAGCTGCACAGGTAACAAGAAACATGATGTGTGTGTGTGTGTGTGTGTGTGTGTGTGTGTGTGTGTGTGTGTTTAAAGACAGTGTTTCACTATGTAGTCAAGGTTGGCCTTGAACTACTATTTTTTTTTTTTAATTTTTTTTTTTTTTTTTTTTTTTTTTTTTGGTACTGGGGATTGAACTTGGGTCGTTGCGCTTGCAAGGCAGGCCACCGAACCGCTGAGCTAAATCCCCGGCCCTAACTACTATTCATTCTTCTGCCTCAGCTTCCTAAATAGTGGGATCTTCTCCCCTGCCCTACCCACCTGCCAAAAAATAAATGATTTCGAAAGAAGAACCCCCTACGGGAACCAGAACTTTCTCAAGTGGCTGCCACATGCGAGCCTCACAGGACCATGAAGGCAGTTCCTCCAGAACAGCTCCCCACAGCCCACTTCTCTAAGCATTAGTTCACCCAGAATAAAACCTCCGCTCTTCATATTTTCAAATGTTCCCAGTCTACTCAGTTTCTTCAGTTAGCCAAATAAGGATTTCTATCTTTTATTGGCAAATATAAATTATGCAGTGTAATGGATTTTCTTTCTGCATGATTGATATTCATATACTGCATATAATACAATACTTATAAAGGTCTCAGTATAATAGCAATAGCTGTCATTAAAAAAAAGGGCATGAACTTTGAAGTACTTTGTTGATAACTTGCTATCCTAAGCATCGTCACATGTTAGAGATCATATCACTGAAAATTGTCAAAGTCGAATTCCATGGGTATAGACAAAACCTGGTAAAACAACACTGAGTGTATCTCACAAAGAACTGAAGACGCTTTCTTCCTAAGCTTTGGAATCTTTCTCCTTCAGGGAGACTGTGAAGTTGGACCTGCCCTGAGTATTGGGTCAAGGTCTGACTTCTAGCAAGTAAGGTAAATGTTCTGGATTGAGTGAGGCTCACCATGGAAAGGTGCAGAGTTGATGAAACCCAAAGGGATAAGGACATTCAAAGAAAGGTGGGAAGTAAAGTCTGTTGGTGTTTTCCCTGGAGTAGAGAGCAGACCTGGAAGGAAAAGTCCATCAGGAGCATTTGATGTTCCGCTTCGGTAGGAAAGAGGAAGGAGAGTCTGATACAGAAAGTCAAGTTATTTTTAGACAATAAGTGTGGATTTACTTCTCTACATCCAGACAGAGTCCAGCGGTTCAGGCTTTCCCAACTTCAAAATCCTGAAATAGAGATAGGTATAGGAGTTAATTTCAGTAACTCATTGTACAGCACTATGTAGTACAGAAGAAAACATCCTAACACGTAAACGATGGAAAGTAAGTAGGTAAGAAGGTAGATGTAGATCAACCTGATAGAATATGTTTAAAAATACAGTATCTTTCACTCCAAAAGAAGATACAATTGTTTATGTAGTCTGCTTACTGAAATATTTTAAGTGTTTTTACCTGTGTATTCTTGCATGTCCAGCTGTCAGGAGTGCCTGTTTTTTAAACATCTCTGGAGTCTTTTTTGTTAATTTACTATTATGGGATTGTGTGAGTCACAGCACTTATACCAGTCAGTACTGGTGAAATAAATCAGTCATTTTCCACAAAAATCCCCATATCTGCACCAACACAGGAGAGAGAAAGAGAGATACAAACAACGAGTTAATATCAACAGATTTCTATGCATGCAATTGTGGCAGTGATTAGGAACTTAGAAAAAATTGAACATTTTTTATACAGAAAGACACGAATAAACAATTTTTCTTCTTGAGAGACAAAGGTATGATGTTGAATAACTCACTAGGGACCTATGAGCTAAGTATGTATGTTTAGTTTTAAATATTTACAGCTTATTTGGCCTAGAATTGGAAATACCTGTTCTTTGTAAAAATTGGTGATGGGCTTAATCCCTAGAGAGATTTACCTATATTTTAAATCTTGAAGTATGGGTTCAGAGTCACTCTACTTCCAAGGAAAGCCCTAAGAACAGTGAAAGCGAGATATATCCTTCTTTTCTATAAATGGAGAATGGCATTATTATTTATACCTGTGATTCATTTGTAAATATCTCTGAGATGTCAGATCAGAACTTTTAAAACTTAAAGTGTAGGTTTGAAAAAGTAACTAGGCACATAGCCTTTGTACACAAAAGCAAATAGATAGCAGAAAAATCAAAATAAATTTCATCTGCGTTAAGTCTCTTCCCTGTATCCTGGCTGGCTGTACTACAGATTCCCCATATAACAGCATTAAGAGCGAATTATTTCTGATCAGAGATCAGGAGAAAGAGGTAATGTAGAGTCAAATAGGAGGCAATTCAGCACAAGTGTGTGGTAGGCAAAGATTTGATGAATTTATATTTTAGAGCAAATTTTTTGGAAGGCTAATTTAATTCTCAGTTTTTTCCCAGGTGTGTCTGTAAAGTGTTTTGATTATGTCTGGCTGGTTGTTATTTCTTGGCAGTAGATAAACAATTTCAGATATTTAAAAACACTCATGGCAGTTTCTGTGTTCAGATGAAAGCCATGCATCATGGAAATGACCGATTCCTATTTCCCTGCTAGCCAATTACCCCAATAATTTATTTCTTTGCCGATTACTTTTTGTTCAGCAATGTGGATAGCAACAGCTAGGCATTCTAGAATTGCACCTATTTACCAGCATCTGTGCTGAATGTCTGCGAGATCTGAAAATGCTGTTTATTGAATGCATGGTTGTTGAAATCCAAAATAAAAATAAAACTTTAATATTGTGTCCTTAGAAATGTTTAAAATTCAAGGTGTTTTTCCTTGATAATGAGCTTGGATAGCCCGGTTACTGTTATATTTTTAAATGATGACAAGTAGAAATGCATGCTCCCTGTTTTAAATAAGTCAAATATAATTTACCATCAACTTTGCACTTCACACAGTTAAAGTAAAGTAAGTGGCTTTTTCCAAGTTGTCCTTGGAAAGTGGATTCTTATTGGTGTCTAATTTACAAGATTAAATCAGGTATGTACGCAGCTCTTAGAATAATACTCAGAAGCTCAGTAGGTAATCCAAGTATTGATAAAAGTTGCATATGGGAAACAATTTCTAGATTCCAGTCATTTGAGCAGCAGAAATACACACTAGGTTGCACACAGTTGACACACATTGTTAAACTTTACCTTCTACATCATTGAACCAAACCAACAGTCAAGTCCCAACTCTTTTGCTCCAACTAGTAAGTCAAGAAATTTCATTTTTTTTCAATGGGTCTATTGTAATCATTTCTGGAAAGCTTTTTACTTAGTGTGTTTTTAAGAGATTAACTCACAAAGGTATGACAACATTTAGACGTATAAATCCATGCCAAAATACATATGTAGAGTTATCTATCTATCCATCTACATACCTATTGCTCTAGCTTTATAAGTACAAGCACTTCTTCACATGTAAGACCATTATGTCCTAATAAAGACACCACAAGTTGGAAATATTTTAAGTTGAAAATGCATTGAATACACCTAAGGGACCAAACATTACAGCTTAGCAGGACAGTGTACTGTAGTGTGTCACTTGTTTATTCTTATGATTGTGTGGCTGAGTGGAGACTGCATCTCAGTGCCACTGCCCAGGCTTGTGAGAGAATATCTTACCATACGTAGTCAGTCTAGGAAAAGATCAACATTTAAAATATGAAGTACAGGTTCTACTCAGTGTATGTGGCATTCACACCATCATAAATTCAAATAGTCACATCAAACTATGCCAAACGGTGAGCAGTATATCACTATGTATCTCTGAAGAGATACGTCTGTGAGCATATATATAAAGATATGCTGTGTATATGGTAAGGATATCTACAAGTAGATAAATTATATATATGCATAGATGTATTGCATATTTAAATTTTGATCTCTTATGAATGGTTATTAATCTACATAAATTAAATAATGTTTGTTGGTATTAAAATTGAAAATATTTGTTGTGACTCACATTTCATGAACAAACATTATTCCTCTAAACACTGCTATGTCATTTCATACAATATTCAAAAGCCCAATTACTGTCATGTATTTTTTTTTTTGGTTTTTTTGGTACTGGGGATTGAACTCGGGTCCTTGCGTTTGCAAGGCAGGCCACCAAACCATTGAGCTAAATCCCCGGCCCCATGTATTGTTAATTTTGATATATTAGCACATACTTAGATAGTGCCATTTTTTATACAGTGTGTAGAGTATTTTCTAAGTTCAGCTAAAGTTAGTGACTTTTGGTTGAAAGTGAAATCATACATATGTTAATGTTATGACACTTATTATGTTAAGTGCTCCAATTTTTTTCCTAGAGAGAAAGGAGTGCACAGTCTAAATCAATAGCAATTTGGAGTGAAATGTAGCAGGAAGCTTCTTATGCAAATACTGCTATTGATCATTTGATGCACTCGAATATAGCCGCCTAAATAAAATCATTACATCTATCATTTAGGTAAAATATTATGCGCAATACTATGTTATATTTACTGGAAAATACATAGAGTATTTTTAATAAAATCCCTTAATAATAAGCTTATTTTAAAAAAGTGGAGTGAGGAGAAAGAGGTAGAGTAATATGAAGTCTAACACCTTTTACACTGACGAAAAGAATAAACAGCCCTTTATAGTTCTTAAATTTATAAATGGACTAATATGATACATAAGGTTTTTCTTTTTCTTTTCTGTCTTTTGCCCCAATTGTCCTTTTACTTTTTATTTCTCTAAATATAAGCACAGATACAATTTTTGAAAACCTATGGTTTCCTCTTCAAAAATATCAGATAATGAATGAAAAATATATTTCATAAAATATGCAGAATGGCCACATTATGAAGTATAAAAATACACTTTATATGTGGCATATATTTATATGAAAGGCAAGCAACATTTCAGAAAGCCACATCAGGTATTATATAGTGAATTTTAATGGACTTTTCTAAAATTGAATAAGAAAGATTTGATGAATAGTAATAAACAAATATTCAGACTGAGAGATCATAAGCAACCAAAGCAGAAATTCACTTAAAATAAAACACAATTTTAAAAGTAGGAATTTTAGGGGCCGGGGATTTAGCTCAGTGGTTCTGGTGCCTGCCTTACAAGCATAAGGGCCCAAGTTTGATCCCTGGTACCAAAAAAAAAAAAAAAGTCAGGGCCAGGGATTTAGCTCAGGGGTTTTGCCCCCTGCCTTTTAAGCACAAGGGCCCAAGTTTGATCCCTGGTACCAAAAAAAAAAAAAAAGAAAAAAAAAAGTAGGAATTTTAACAAATGGGTTTCAAAATAAATTGAAACACAAATTAAAAATCTGACTCTAAAATGAGAAATATCTAGAAACTGATGTATATAGACATATAGAAATATCTAGAAAAATGTATATTGTATCTCAAAGAATGTGTAAAGCTGCAAAATCTAGTCACAAGAACATAAGATACCTCATATTTTTTCTAACCAATAAAAATATCAATAACTTATTCAACTGAAAATAGCAAAACAAATCAACAGAAATAAATTGACATCAAAGTAAGTCAAAGGACATCAAAAGAATGTCGAGGGACAATCAGCAGTCCTCCGCCTGTTCCTTATACTCTATCCAGGCTACATCTCCTTACAGTGGGCAGCATTCATGCCACCGTGGGCCGTCCCATTATCCACACCTAGAATCAGGCCACACCACTGGAATGATTTAATAAGAATACAGCCTTGATTCCAGCATAACACACGTAGTCCTCATATCACACACACCCCTGATCCAGCCACCTCTAAAAAGCACTACCTATGAGTACCTGAGGCTTTGGGGGAACATCGACAAAACAAGCCATAACAGGGACCAAGAATCTGAAGGAGGGAGAAGTGGGAGGGAGAGGGGATGAAAAGGATTTGAGATGTGTCGTGGAGATCTATCAACTGCACAGAAGACATGTAATTGTTGTATATATTACAAACACATTCTAGTAAAAATTAAAACCAAAAAAAGTAAATGTAAGTAATGCATAATCACCAATGCATTTAAAATACACAGGAATATTTTCAACTTCTAACAGTGAAGTTACAGCCACGAGTAGCAAAGGGGAAGATTATTGATTTGCTAGGTTCCTTTCTTGGCACATTTGCTTAGATATTTCTACGGAACAGAGCATCAACATACCAAAGATGACAGTTTGCCACTACAAAATGCTTTTCTTTTTCCAGGTATGCTTATATCAGTGTTAAGTATAACATCTTTGCGTCTATTAAAAAATAGTAAAAATTTTACATTTCAATTATATCACAACTGTGATAGCAAATAATCACCAATTCTGGACTAATTAGCCTTCTAAATGTCTTTGAATTTCACTCACTTTTACCTCTTTGTACCATTTAATGTTCTGTACATTGCAGTCAGTTATCTTTAAAAGTGAGGAACAATCAACTCATAGCACCATCTGGTTTAAAAAGCTTCTGTCATTCAACAAATTTTCCTCAAGCTCCTCTGAATTCTTTTGCAACTAGATCTCGTATTTTAGGTTCCCATCTTCATTGATTTTGTCCTTTTCCCTTTTGTGACAGAGTCTCACTAGCTTGCTCGGGTAACACGGTCTTGAACTTGTCCTTCCAAGCAACCCTCCCACTTCCGCCTTCCGAGTGTGACCCAGTCTTATCCAAGATGGTGTAGCCAGCTCCTGTCCTACATACCCTATCCTTAATGCCTAACTCCCCATCCCCTACTACTCCCTCAGATCACGTTTGATGTCCCTGTCCTGTCTGCCGGCAAGAACACTGCTAGATGAGTTGAACCACCTGACAATTCCCATCCTGTTCCTTGACTATAAATCCCACTTCTGCACTTACAAGTTTTATACCTAGGTCCCTTTTGCCCTTTCTATTTAGTTCTAGAGAAAAGACAAGTTTTTATCATTTTTAACTATTGTCCCAATTCTTGTCTTTCTATGAAACTGGTGCAGAACTTTGGTAATGCTTATCAGTCTTAGAAAGCAGGCAGAATTCTTTAAGAAGGCGAGTGAGAACGAAGTGCTCTAAATTCTGGGGACTGATCTACCTGTTAACTTGTTGGACATTGTTTTACTTGTGCATAGTTATTAATTTTCATTTGTTCCATTAAGAATTTTAGTTCTACAAAAGACAAACTTTTGGTTTTTACTTTGACTGTGTATCTCTACCATTAAAGTAGTGGTGAAAATGTGAATGGTGATATACCGGATGCTTATCGGAAAACGATCTGACAAGCAACAATGAAGAGTCTTACAGCAAAGGGAAAGCACTTCCTTGGCACTGCCATTAAGTGTGCCTATGACTTCCCACAAGCTTAGAGCATCTTTGTTCCTATTTGTTAAATTAGGATGATAGTTCCTACCCAAATGGAAAGCTACTAAGGTTGTACAAAACAATATTCATAAAAGGTTTAGAAGAGAACTTGGTGCACAGTATGTGATACTTATTTGTCGAATATTTTTGAAAAATTTAATGAGTCAATCTGATTATGTTTGAAAATGATTCAGTTGCCTTCTTCCTTTTGCGACTTTTCCTATTTACAGGCCAGATTCTTGAATTAGCAACAGATTTCAAACTGAGCCAGCTCCTTTCCTCAATTCCTCTTCTTTCGAATTCTCTGGCTTTGATGCTATGCGTCCTGCTGTCACTATCCAGGGTTGGGTTGACTGAGCAGACTTGTTGGGAAAGGGCCAAATCAAGGCATCTTGAGTTGCTAGAGAAGAAATGCTGTTTTTAATAATTTATGTTAATGAATGATACTAACAGTTGAGTTTTGAAATATTTTTCATGTATTGATTCATAGATACATTCTGTTCAGAATCTCATTTCAAAACCCTTGCAATTCTAAGAACAAAAATCATTGAAATCTGTTCTCAGAATGAAACTTTTCTCAAACGTTTTACATTGGAAGGATTTGTTTGACATTATCAAGAACATGTTGATCCGAAAGGCTTGTCATTGTGTTTTGAGACCAGGAAAATAGATGTTCAGAGTCAAATGAGTAACTTTGTTTCTCTCTGACTTACATTGTCTCTGCTAAGTTGAAAAGAGGGAGCTCAGGGCCAGCTCTGAGCTTTTCCATTCCCAGTTTGTCATTCACAGTCCTGTGTGCCTTCTTCCTTTTCCCTTTTCTCCTCTTAGCCTGCACATACTCACCAAGGCTCTAGGTTTAGTGGTGTGTGTGTGTGTGTGTGCGTGTGTGTTGAATATGGTCTTCTTGATTTAGGAGCATCACACACCTCTCACTTTTCCTTGCCTCTGCAGAAGGACACACAAAATTTGAGTTTTCGGAAACAGTTCAGATTCTACACCAACGTACTAGTGATTCAGTTACACAGCATCCTGTGTACTTTCTCCCCCTGCTGTTCTCTTTTCTACAACCTTCTTCTGGCTTTTGCACAAAAGAGTAGGCAAATAAATATTTGAAAATGATAACATAAATTATAGATGGTATCTGTGCCAGAGTCACTGAAAGTAGCCACCAACAGTTCCTTTCTTCCCTGCAAGCAATCACAGCAAGGTTCCACATTTAACAAAAGTGTATTTTCCCTTCCCTTGAATGTGGACTAGCCTGGTGATGTCTTTTGTCCAATAAAGTATATAAAAGAGACCTTTGGTCTACACCTATGCTTTATTAAAACTGACAGTTTTACTTTCTCTCTCTCTCTTTTTTTTTTTTTGAAAACAGTTGCCTGTTAAGAAATTTAACTCCCCTGAGAAAACTATGCTGGAGAACCAACTCCTTTTGTGTGGAGGCCTCCATGAGTCTTTGAAGACTTTTCAGTCTTGCCAATGGGTGAAATTACTCACTTCGCCTGGTGTCCTGTGGAACAAACAGAAAAAACATGTTGCTAACCACAGTCATCCCGCTGCACCAGGAGAAAAACCAAATAAAGATTCTGTCTGGTGTCACTGAGTATTTGGAGGGTCTGTTACTTAGCACTAAGCCTGAAACAATGTCTTCAACTGCTTAAAAGAAAAATAAACAGCATAAAGAGAAGAGGTTTGGAAAAAAAATTGAGAATCACCTTTGAATTTTATCTATGATATCGGCTCACTATTACTGACTTTTAAAACAATTTCATTAAATGAAAAGTTTAAAACTCTACCTCTCTACATCCTAGCTTTAGGACACTGGCCAGATTATTTAATTGTTATATCTCTTAATATGTTCATTTAAGTGATATTAAAAATAGATTTGTGAATCAAGTAGTATAAAGTAGCATATGACGTGATATATTTAAAGTGCTAAGAAAGGGATCAGCCATAGAGTATGGATTATCATTGCTGTCTTGATTTTAAAACAATATTTATTTCTAAAGAGATACAAGAAAGGGAATTTTTAGAAAATTATTAGTTTATGGAAGCCTCAAGCAAAATTCTCTCCCCCTCCTCTCCCTCTCCCCTTTCCTCTTTCCTTATTTTCTCTCTTCCTTTAGAAGTTCTATGTGGTCCGGGGTGGCCTTGAGCTCTCTAGTAGCTCAGGCTGGACTTGAATTTATGATCCTAAATATGTGTCTCATTCTGCCCAGCTGAGAACAGCCTCTTCAGACTATTGTAAGAATGGTATGAATGCATGATGTAACAATTGAGAGAGGGCTGGGGATTGGCAAAGTGGTTCTGCTGCCTGCCTTGCAAACGCAAGGGCTCGAGTTCTAACCTCAGCACACACACACACACACACACACACAAAGAGAGAAATTTCATCTCGGTCAGCCTAAGAACCAATGTGTTTTTCTCTGTTTCTCCTTTTGCTTTATTATTAATAAATTTCAGAATTTCATTTATGATCAGTATGTGCAAATGTCTATAATATTGAATACTATTCATCATATATATATATATATATATCATATATATATATCATATATATATATTGGGGGGGTACCAGGAATTGAACTTGAGTCCTTGCACTTGGGAGGAACCACTGAGCTAAACGCCCTGCCCTTCTTTTAATGTTATTTAAAATTTTAATTTATATTTTAAGTCATAATATTTTAATTCTTGTTTATAATTTCACCTCATTTTCTATATTTGTTATAATTGCATTGATTTCATATATTAAGTTCTACTCCACTTTTTTAAATGAATGATAGAAATAAGAGGAGTTGAAGAAATACAAAATTAAAATTCAGAGAAAACAGACCCCTGCATTTATTGAAGTTATCACTTCATGAATGAGATGGACAGGAACAAAAATATGAACAGCCATAAAATTAAAATAATAAATGTAAGATAATGGCTCAGGAGCTAGAAAACTCAGACAGAAGACCCCCGTGGAGTTCGCATCCGTGCAACATTTTGCAGAGTTCACATAAACGCAGTGCGTGTGTGTCCCTGGGCACACGTGCGTGTGTACCTGTGTGAGCTCAGCGTATTGAAGGCGGTGGTGGCAGGCATGGGGCTGGAGCAGAAGTGGAGGTTGAACAGGCAGGGCTCTGTGCCTTGGAAAAGTCCTGGGCTCTGCGAGATGGAGTGTTCACATAGGAAGAATAGGGTTTGAAAGAATCACGATGTGGAAAAACTTGTGAAAGAAAGAGAGTGTATCAGAAAAGATAACTGAAGAAAACAATCGTGTAACTCATGGAATTGCTCAACTCCCCTTGAAAATAATGAGGTGGATATGTGCAAATCAATTGGTCTTAAACATCTACAAATTGCTTAAGTTAATGTGTGTAAGCAAACAAAGGAAGAAGAAACCTGTAATTTATAACCATCGATCCATATGCATGGTAATTAATTATAATGACTTGTAAGATACATAAATAAATCTGAGGCTGGCAGAACAAAATGGCTGGAAGAAAGGGGCGAAGAACATTTTATGTACCTGTACCAATTTCCGACGGTGAATGCAATCATTCTACACTGCAAACACCTACTGATAAACATTTTTTTAGAAGATATGTGAGGTGGGTTTACCAACTTCTCACAAGGAATGTAAATGTTATCTAATATTCACATATAATAAACAAAATTGGCAAACAATAAAAAGTGACAGTAACATAAACCTCAAAAAACAGCCACATTTTAATGCACTGGTTATGAATTTGTCCAACGTATCTTTGCAAATTATATGCAAAGATGAGGTAAGATTTAAAATGTCTTCTTTCCACATGCAAATAAAGGGCTTTATTTTCTCACTAATGTAAATATATATGTATGTTATACAAGGTTTGTATAAAAATAATTAAATTTATATCCACAAATGTTTCTACCAATATTTTTATTCTGTATATATATTATTGCAAAAATATATGATAAATGCTTGAAATGAAGTAATGTATAGAGTCAGTGGTACTGTTGCTGACTATTAAAGTTGTGAATGTCTTAAATATTACATTGAAATTCAATGAGTCTACCATTTATTTCATTATTTGGTCTTGCATTGCGCTTATTTTGTTTTGTGGCTGGAGATGGCACAAGATAACTGGTGGCTAAGTTGTGGTTATTCTTTCATTAGGTTCCTCCAATGAGTCCTTACTGAAAATTCTTTGATCACAGGACACTGATGGCTTTAAAACATTCTAAAGTTCTAAAGATGTAGATTCACAGTGATAAAGCTATTCAAGGACAATTTAATCCCATGCATTTGCCTATTGGCTAAGAACACCCAGCAAAGCGGACTACACAGAGTGCCGCGGAAACTCTTCTTCCTTGAGGGCCAGGTAAAGAATCATGGCGGAATTTCCACCCACCATGCTGCTCGTGGGGCCAGAACTGTGTTCTATCTAAAGAAGAGGGCTGTCAAAAGCAAAGAAAAAGTCATGCCTCAGGGATTGTAATAAATATTTGATGAATTTTTATAGAGGAATAATTAAAAATCAGATTAGACATTACATAGAAATCTGTTATTGCATCAAGCTTCAGCAAACTCTCTGTCCAGCAGACGTATATCCCGCATCGTGCTCAGACAGGTAGATGCACATACGGGTCTATGTTTACGCTTCGTGCTTCAAAAATGTGATGGTAACATTTTGTTTTGATTTACCTTACTTACACTTCTCTATTTAAAAGTACCAATTGTTTTAAAAATGAAGAATTCCTTATGTAAGCTATTAAAAATAAAGCGGACATTTCTTCGGTTGACTTTCTGCAAAAGACCAAAGCTGAAAATGAGGGAAAGGTTGCTCCCATCCAGTAGTGGAGACATCAAACTGTTTCCAAGCCATGTCTTTGAGCCGCGAATCACAGAAGAAATAGAATTCGTTTTGAAAACACTTGCTACTCCCTCCCCAAAGACAAATATGGTAACCAATTAGTAAGGGTTCTTAAACTGTGGGACTAAATGAAGATTATTTACAGTACACGGTAGCTCATGTCTTTGGATTTCTTTGTTTCTTGCTACAATATTCTCTTCTAGTTTTAGGAAACTCTAATAATGGTGGAGTATCCTCAATTTTATATGCTTGCTTGCATCAGAAGACTTAGCAGCTTCTTTAACGACAATAGGGCACCTTCCTCCTCTTCTATCAGCTTTGATAATTGATTACTGTTTGATTTACTTATGAATCGAGTTGCCAGTATTAACTTACTGCCTTCTTACCCCCAATTTTATTGCTCCCTTGAGAGAGTTTAACCTTAATCACTCCACCAGACCTAGTAATTTGGTGATGTCCTTCTCTTTGAAATGGGTTACACTCATTTTTATTTATTGTTTTTATTTTTCACAATAAATAAGTCCTTATCTTCTGTTGATGAGCACAGATTTCCTAAGTTAATTAACAGATCATAGCTTTCATTATTTTTCAGCTCCATTTGCTTCTCTTCCTTGTCCCTGTTACTAAATCTTACTTTTTCTCTGCCTCTGTGTTGCTAGAAAGGGCATTTCTCCCATCGCTGAAGTCCTAGATAGAATAACTCACCTTCCAAAATACTCCTTATAATTCTTGCTCAAAGTTTACCTAAGAAAATAACACTGAGAGAAGTTTGAGAGTCACCATGCAAAAGAATTTGAATCAGATTTTGCCCCACCTGCTACAATTGCAATGTATTAGGATTTGTATCTGCATCATTAGTAGATTTTATGAATTAAATAAATCCTTTTTCTCCAACTACACTGTCACCCCACAACCTTGGCCTCTGTGTACCTTATGAATTTTCAATGTATTGTTTCAATATACAAGCTACCAACTATTAAAATGCAATAAACAAAAGTTGTTTTATTCTTTGCTGAGGTAGTGAGACAAAGCAATAAAAGAATCTCAGGGGTGTTCATACCAGCAAGATGCTTTTGAAGCAGTTTCAGCTAATAGCATCTATGCATTTTAAAAAAATTAACCCTCACCCTCATGGAACTGTGCAATGTATGACTAAGAGAAAGCTCCGCAGTAACGTGTAGCAAAAGAAGTCACTTCATATACATTTAAATCCCACCACAATATATTTATAAAGGAAAGTGAATAGATTCTATTGCTTTTCTAGATACGATTTTCTCATAGAGTAGGGGGTATGAGTGGTGTGCTGAAAGTGCCCACACCCTGCCTTGCCCTGTGAGGCACTTAGATCACCAACGGTGGGCTTTTGAGTGGACTGGAGAACACTGACTTTCCCTTTCCTTTTGACCCAGGCTCGTGATGTAAGCAGTGTTGTTGTGTCATACATTCATCTCCAAAAAAAAAGACCATGGGTCATGGACTGAGCTCCCAAATGAGGCAAATGTGCCTCTCATCTTTGCGAGTTAATCGTCTTGCTCAGACACTGGAAGGTGGTTCTGACAGCAGCACGGGTGGGCACAAATGCCGTAAGGCCCTGCTGCAGACAGAACAATCAAACACGTCAGCGTGGATCCAGACATTTGTGGGGTGGTTTGCCTTTCACTTTTGTCTTGTTTTTCTGAGACAGTATCTTGCTGTGCATTCTAAGCTGGACTTGAACTCGAATCTTCCCAACTCAGCCTCCCAAATGTTGGGATGAGAGACATGCCTGGTAGAAATTTGTGTTTTTACAAGCTGTATTGCCATGGAAATACGCTGCTCAGTTCTCCAGCTGCAAGGAAAAAGATGAGTTCATGACCCCACTGCACTCTTTTCATCTGTGCCCACTTTTGTGCAAACACTGCTCCTAGCTCATGACTGAGCAGACTAACTATAATGAATGAAGTGAGGTGCAGGACTTCTTTCCAATAAGTGGCCTTGCTCCATTATATCTGTCTTGGAACTGCATCCTTAGAACTACCATAATCTGAGACCCCTCACCTGGTACAATCCCTCCTTTACTTTCTTCCTGATCTGAGTGGCATTGCCACCTTTGCTGGCTCCCTCCCTTCGCCTGTACCAAACATGTCTTCCAAAACTTCTCCTGTGTGCTTCATCCCATTTTAGGTACAGGTTGTGAGGGGATCCTAACAAACCAAACTGGTATGAAGTGAGGTCCAAATAACGGGATATGCATGGATTGTTTGGACACCCTACACCATCAACGGTGCACCTTTAAGAGATGAGTGCCCAAACTGCAACCCAAGATGGAGACACATTTTTTGATAATGCAGTCTACGCGAAGCCTTACATGTTTAATTGTCACCTTCCAAGCCGTATAAAACATGATGGACAACAGAACTTACTGAAAATGTTCAGAGGGCAAATATTCGTGCTTTTCAAATAAGTGTGCTGAGAGAAGACAAAGGAAGATGATTACAAGATTTTCTCATTTTCACACATGGTGTTGCAGATATTAAATCCAAAAGGAAGGTGTATTTTTTAAACATAATTTGCTTTGACTTTTCCAGTTACTTAAACCTTTGCTTCTGTAGCCTAGAATGGTGTGATGTACTATTTGCTTACAATTGCTTTATACTCCGATTCTTAAGAAACTGAAAAATACTCTTGTACCAGGCATTTTCTAAATTAGAATTTATTCCATCTCCTGTGTAAACCATTGCTCTTTTCTCTTGGTTTTTCCTACAGCTTTAAATTCCCCTACTTTTTCTAAAATGTAAAGCAGGTTATACTAAAACATCATTGAAAAATTTATTTTAAAGATAGTGTTTTTTAAAGGAAGGTTAAATATATTTGATAAAATATTTATCTGTCTTCTTCTTGTTATTTAAATCAGATTTGATCAAGAATGTCTACCTGTGTTTCAATATTAACTTCCCTACATCAGATAAAATCAACTTTTTAAAGAAAAAGTGAACAGATCAACTTTGGAAAGTAATAAAACCTAAGACTTGTGAATTTAGACTGTAACTACATACATTTAACAACCTGATGGTCAATTACCCTTAGTTTTTTGTTGTGGTTGTTCTTGTTTTCTTTTTTCGGTATGGGGGATTGATCTTGGGACCTTGCGCTTACGAGGTGGAACCACTAAATCCCTGGCCCTGTCCTTAGTTTCTTTTGATGTTGTTTTGTCTCATCTATATGATGAGGTAATGGATGTGTGTGTGTGTGTGTGTGTGTGCACGCGCCTGTGTGTGTGAGTGCACATGTATATCTGCTTCCAATTTTAGCATTGTTGTAGAAATTTCTGAATAAATTAAAATTAAATAGACAACTAGGAAGTAAATTTTAATAAGCACAGCCACACCTAAAATAATAGATATTAACTTGAAATTTAAAACATATCTTACCATGCTAGTAAATGGTACAGGTTTTGAAGAAGGTTGTTTTGAGGATGAATGATAATCCATAGACATAATAGTTCTATGTGGAAATAAAATCTCTTTGAACCAATATTAAGTGGAAAGTATTTCCAGATTATTATGACTGTTTTCCAAAATTTATATTTAAATATCCTATGTTTTTGGAGAAAATGTTAAGTATTTCATTTACTGAGTCACTCAAAAACATATAAAAATTTTTCACATGAAAAAGACCAATTTTGCAATTTATTTATTGTTATTTTTTTGTAAATTATAACTTCCATAAAATAAACAATGTAAATACATTGCTTGATATAGTTTGCATATGTATATCCCTCTTTAATGATTATTCAACCCAAAATGTAGTGCACATTCACTCTTGAAATTTCCCATATGCATATATACATGAGCATCTACATTTCATATATTCCCCTCCAAATGCTACATTATTTTGATTTTTATCAACAGAGTGTTTCTATTCCTGAACGTCATCAGATAAATAGTATCATATCGGGTATACTGATATATATATATATATTTGTTTTGTTTTGTTTTTTTTTTTTGAGAGAACGTTTCACTATGTAGTTGAGACTGACCTGGAAATCACTATGTAGTCCAGGCTGGTCTGGAACTCAGAGCGATCCTCCTGGCTCAGCTTCCCGAGTGCTGGGATTATAGGTGTGTGCCACCATGCTCGGCATGGGTATACTTTTATTTTTATCATCTTTTTATTAAGCTTAAAGTATCCAAAATCTGTTTTTGCATGATTTTTATTAGTTTTCTTTCAATTTAACTGTTATATCCCCATCCCTTTTTGGATATTTTTTGGGGGGGTACCCGGGATTGAACTCGGGTCGTTGCACTTGCAAGGCAGACACTGGAACCACTGAGCTAAATCCCCAGCCCATCAATTTAACTTTTATAAATTCCAATGATAATCATTACTAGCTAAGCATAGATCTCTCACAAAATGTACACAAAACTTGGTAGGCGTATTTAATTTAGGTTATGTACATAATACTATTTGGAACTTCTTAATCTCTTCTCGGCCTTTTGGCTACCATTGAGTGTAATACTGGGATCTTCTTGAGTTGGTGGTATTCAGGTGAAATTTTGGAATTACAGTTAATGCTAGAATTGGCTAATACTTTTAGGAAAGATAGAACGTTTTACATACGAACAAATGTAAATTGAGACAGAAGGGAATAATATCATCCTGCTAAAATCTTTGTGTGAACCCAGAGTCCTAAAGCATGACTTCACGTGGAGCTGAGGACTTTTTCCAGATGTATTCAAGTTTCCATTAAACCATGCTGGAATTGTTACAGTGGGTCCTACTCTGCCTTGACTTCTCGTCCTGTAAAAGTCAGAGATGGAAATCAAATGCAAACACGAGGGATAGGATCGTGGGGAGATCTAGGCACAGGATGCTGTACAATCCTCCTTGCAAATCTGCCATTTCCTTACCTGACATCACACATGCTCCAAAAATACTACACAAAACATTCCATAAGTAAGCGACGTGGCAGCGTTAAACAGCATGCCATTCTGAGTAGCAATGGTGACATCTCCTAGTATCTTTCCCCACCTTCTTGCTGTCTAGCTCACCCTTCTGTCCTGCAACCTACTCTCCGGTTTTACAGCTTCTCAGGAATTAACGCCTGCCATTGCACCACCATAATTATTACACCTAACTCTTCTTCTGCTGAATGACACCTTTAAAGTAAAAGAATAGGCAATTTTACTATGGTATAATGTTTCATTTTGTGATTAAGTATTTTGATTAGGTGTCGTTAGTCTTTTACTGTATCTAGTTTATAAATTTTATAAAATAAAGGTTCATATAGGAAAATATAATACAGGTCTTACACATTTCAGCAGTTAAAATACTGCCTGTTGCTTATTTATTAGCAAAGCGGGTTTCTTTTTCTTCTTTTACAGTGATACATTGCAACCTACTACAGCAGTAGAAGGAAAAGTTTTGGGTAAACTTCCTAAGGCTTCCCTCAGGCAAACATACTGGGAAGGGTTCCCCCTACTTTCCTTTTGAGCTCAGCATTTGAGAACTCTTCCCACGCTCCCACATCTCCGCCCAAGCGGGAGTAAGCAGGGCCGCTCCCTCCCAAGCCCCTTGATGCATCTGCTTTTACGCCTCCCCACTCTCTCTCTCTTTCTCTCTCTCTCTCTCTCTCTCTCTCTCTCTCTCTCTCTCTCTCTCT
>NW_022900928.1:7287958-7293554 GCF_012274545.1 Fukomys damarensis
CCCCCCCCCCCTCTCTCTCTCTCTCTCTCTCTCTCTCTCTCTCTCTCTCTCTCTCTCTCTCTCTCTGTCGACTCAAAACAACAGAACAGCTTTCATAAGCATCTGTTTTTCTTCCTATCCAGTTTTTGGTCTCATCTGAAAGGCATCTGTCCTGAGTCCCTCTGGTATTCCTTTAACTGAATAAGGGGCTCGGGGTATCAGTGACACAGCAGATTTCTTCGGATTTTTCTTAATCCATTGCCACAGGAGTTTCTTCCTTTGTTTCACTCAGTTTTGAATTTCACGTTTTCCGAGCCTTTTTGTTTCTTCCTCTGATTTAAATCCTTCATTGCTGTGCACATTTCAGGAGATTATTAAGTGCTACAAAGTGGCCTAAGAACTTTGTGTGGGTTTTTCTTTTCCCTGTACTCTTCCCAGTGCAAATCTATGCAGTGCATTGTGCTATTATCACTATTGTGCAGGGCAAAAATTCAAGGTTTAGAGAACACGAATACTTTGCTGAAGGTACAAAGTGGGCAAGCTCGGCCTTAACCCAGAGGGCCCGGCTATTCTGTGCTCTGATTCAGTGGAAGCTGTGATTCTCTAGAAAGATTTTCAACTCCTCAAATTTTAAAAATTGCAGCAGAGAGCAAGTATTGTGATATTTCTCAAAAGGTACTTCAGGTAAAAATGAACTAGCCTACATTTAAATATACCTATGAATTATCTTTAGTTCTTCTCTAAAACAATTACTGGATGCTCTAAGAATGTGGATGAAGATTTAAACGGCATTTCATAGCAGTTTTGACAACAAAACAAATGGGACATATTTTGCAGGACTACCATGGTTCTGAATTTCTATTTGTGTGTGAAAAATACTGAAGATAAAAATCTTATTTCATTAGCATTAAATTACTTGAATGTTTGTCCAATAAATAAATCATACTGAAGAACATAGCCCTGAATTTAACTATGAACATTTGAAACATTTAGCTTAGAGCAAATATTTCTAGTTTTACCAATTCAAAATTAAAGTAGCTTTAAAGTGAAAAACTAAAGTTTGTTCAGATTGAGATATAGATGAAAGAAAGTTTTTCTCAATGGCAGTTTTTCTAGTGGTAAATAATTAATGATACCCTAAAGAATAATGAAAGAGAAACAGCAAATGCTAATCTATTAAAAAAATCCCTTACCTTGTAACACCATGCTTTTATTTAATTTTGTCTTTCCTTTATTTATTTTTTTAAGTTTCTGAGGCAGGGTAAGGCTGACTTTGAACTTGCTAGGTAACCCTGGAGTTGGATTTTAGACGTGAACCACTGTGCCTGGCTGCATGTCCATCCTTATTGGTGTAGAGTGAGAATATACAGGAAGGTTAGCTGTGCTGCTGTCTGGAAGTTAGTCATGGCTGTGATTCCAGCCCATTGTAGAGGTGGGTGACCTTGGCACTGGGGTCTCTGAGTGCAGGCTTCAGGGGAGAGATTCCTTTAGAGGGCAAGAGACAGAAAGCCACATTTAATAGGTCTGTTGTAATCCAGAAGTGTATTTATTGTATTTATAAATATGAAGAGCAATGCAGACCAGTGCATGTAGAAGGTCTCTGCTTTCTTTCCTAGCACACGGCTCTACTTCTCATAGCCTAAAATGAGGATTTTCATATTTTGGGCCGCAAGTAGGAAAAATGTAAATAAAGTTTTTCACAGATGCCATATTGCTAGATCTCAATCTGTGACTCCAGAAAAATAAGAGATGTTGCAGAAACATCAATCTTGTTCTGGCTGCTTGTATTTTAAAGGTGGTGCCATAAATATGAGATGATAAAATGTTAGGCACCAAAAACAACTCCAGGGTTGGATTATATGAATTTATATCCTAGGTTTTTCTATTATTTGTTTTTATTGGGAAAAAATACACAAACATTTAGTTTCTTCATTTACTCATATGTAACAAGGGGTGATTTTAGCAGATATCTTTCTTTCCTTTTTTTTTTTTTTTTTTGGTGTCAGGGATCAGTCTCTCAGATTTGCAAGGCAGGCAGCAGAACCACTGAGCCAAGTCCCCAGCCCCTAGCAGATATCTTTAAATGTTTTTTTTAAATTAATTTTATTGGTACTTTTAATATATACAATATAATGACATTCATTGTTGGAAATTCTCACCTTTACATAATCAATCTTGGTTCTTATTTTTTCCCCATTACCCCTTCCTCCCTATCTATAAAGACTTTGTTTCCATTATGTTTTATTTTCTCATATTAATTTCATTGCCTTCTTTCCTTTCCCCTACCCATCCCATCTCCCCTTCTCTTTCAAATACTTATGAAGATATCAGGAGCGATTCACATGAAATTCATGTTTTGTCTAAATATGGGCAGTAAGAGGTAAATCTTTATATTACATCTTAAGATCCTATCTTTGCACACATGAACTTAAACAATTTACCAATTAACATAATTAGCTGAACATAGCGAAGAAAAATCTTTCTTCTGTAAAAACACTAACATATACAAAACCACGTTCTTACATTTTGAAAAGGATCAGTGAAAAAATCTCGGGTCCACTATTGACGAATGAACTAGTTCAACCTTTGGGAGCCAATGAAATAAACCATTGAGCCCTTTTGAGATCCACAGAAGAGCTTTGGTTATTTTCATTTCATCAGAAAATATACCTTTAATTCTAACTTTAGATTTCCGAATCACTGGTACAGTTGTATTAGAGCGATCTGGAACTTTCTGAACGCACCCGATAATAGAAAAGATGGGCTCTTGTTCTACATTCACACCACTGAGATGACGTGTGACAGATGGGATGCACCCTTTCTGATGTCGGCTTGACTGGAGAACTGGGGACCCCTAAGAGCTGCGTGCATCGTTTTATCGCAGTGTATTGGTGAGGGTGTCCGCAGAAGAGATCGCAGTCAGAATCTGTGTGCTGACTAAACAAGACCTGCCTCCCTCCTGAGTGACTTGTCCTAAGCCACCAGCTATGTGTCTGGGCAGAACCAAAGTGTAGACAGAAAGCGATTTCCACCCCCTCATTCACCCGTGAGCTGGGAGTTTCTCCCTTACCTTGAATATTGGAATTCCCAGCCTTTTCTCTCTGGAACTTGTACCAGTTGCCCCTGAAGTGCTGTCTTTGGATACCAGACTAGTGATGTGTATTAAGGGAAAAACCACCTGAGGGAAGAATGGAAAATCGCTGGATAGAAGGGAGAGATTCTGCCTTCCCCCACTTCTCACTTTACAGATTGTGTACTTTACGAACTGGGGAAGGAGTGATTTTCACTTTATTAACTTTTAATTAGTCTGTACAGTCCTCTGACTAGTTGCTTCAGTGAGAGGTTAAAATCTACTTCAGAACGGTTTAATCTACAGACTAGTTTCTCCCTTGATATGTAAGCATTAGTTAAAACTATTCCTTTATGATTGTAAACATCATTTATTTGAACCTCATGTAGTATCTAACAGCTGCACGTAAAAAGAAGCAGTAAAAGTGAAAACATCGTCTTCATCATATCAGAGGTTGCTTAGAGACGATATTAAAAGAACACTGGTTCTTGCTTCAGGTCCAAGACTTCTGGTTTTTGAAATTATACTTTTATCTGTCAAGTTACTTCTGTATGTATCTTTCTGAAAGAAAAAAAACATAAAGAGTAGTATATCACTGTAATTTTGCACTGCAATGTCTGAATATTATTTTGCCCCATAGTGTACTATGCCATTGTTTTCAGTTTTATCTTCATTTTCTGCCTCCATAATAGAATTGCAAGCTCTTGCTCTGGCACCGATGCATTCAGAAGTGATAAGTGGGGTGGTTGCTAAGCAACTTCACCTTTAACAGCATCATTGCTGGGCTGCTTACCTCTGACAGCTTCTTTTTTAGAAAATCTGAGGTAAAAACTGCTTCTAATTCTTCTGTCTTTAAGCCTCAGAAACAAAGATTTCAAATGGATGGTTAGGATGCTTTAAAAGAACTCGTATGCAACAGAAAAACTCACAACAACAAGGTTTTATTCTCTGACTTTAGGTGATTTCTTTAAAATTTTGGCAGATTTTAGACATGAGATTAATGTTTCATCAAAATCTTAACACATGTGAGCTGAGAAAGTAACACAACTATTTTCCCACTCCTCGGTTCTCCTTTCTGACCCTTCTATTAATGTGTACAAGATGTCACTATGGATGTATTTTTACATATTTAGATAATATGGGGGTTATCACTATTTTATTGAAGCAAGCCATTCAAATAAAGCGTTAATTTCTAGAGAAAGAGTTAAGAGTGGATTTCAAGTAATATTACAAGGACTTTTGTAGCAATAGGTGATTCAATTTTCTGTCAGTCCTGGACAAATTCTGATTAAGACCCAATCACAGTGGAGAGAGGAAGACCGAAATTTTGTCATTATATTTAGCTTATCAAGATAGTACATTTTTATTCTTGATTAGAAGGCAACTCTGTACCTCAAGGCCTTTAAATAAGGCATTCTCCAGGGGACACAAAATGACATTACACATTCCCTGCTGCTCTGGGTCTGTGCAGGACAAGCAGGGAAGGCAGTGGGGTGGAGTGGGGGTGGGGATCTTCTGAGAAATGCAAAGCCATTGCTGAAATGTGGTCTGCACTCTAAGGCACTTCTGCACTGGTTTGTTTTTTCCTGAAAATCAGGGAACTGACAGGTAAAGAACCACAAAAGGTATAAATATTATTCTTCCAGGGTTCAGTGAAACTTATTTCGGCTCCATTTTTATTAGCCAGCCATAGGTAAGCAGCCTGAAAGAGTAAGGCATTTGTATAAAATGAGGTGGTAACATGGTGACCGAGGGGGAACATTTGTCAAGAGAACAATTCAAAGTCATTGGGTAACTAGAGAAAAACAGCTAAATTTCATTTTTGAAACAATTATTCTTGGCAACTGGTAGAGAAGATCTAGTGAGAAAAATCTATCCATTTATTCAAGGCAAATGGATTAAGTGTGAACAGACTTCCCAGCTGTGTGAGCTGTTCTTCCCAACTGAATCATCAGTTCCTCTTTATTGAGCCTTCTGAAATAGATCAGTGATAAATTCCAGAATCATGATTTTACTTTCTGAACAATTCAGCACATTATTACAACGAGGTTATTCAAAATGCTTGACCTGAATTCTGTGTTTTGTCTACAAGGCCAAGTGTTGTGGAGTGAACTGATCAGTGCCTTGCTGCATTGGAACATTTATGTGTTTTGTGCAATGCCGTGTCCTGGAGCCCAGGTGGGAGCTTCACTGAATGTGTGTGCAAATGGTGAAGCAATAGAAAACCAAGAGCTACAACCTAGGCCCAGCAGATTCTGCCCCCTAATTACCATGCAGATTTAACTATAACTTAATTAAGTGAAGACTAAAACTGAGACTTCAGAGGACGACACAGAGCTATCTGAATCGCAGGGAATTATCTTGATATTGTGTATTTGTAACCTTTTCTTGCAAATAAAACATAGTTACTAATATTGTTTTGTCAATTTATAGTGCCAAATTGGCATGAAATATTTCTAGTCAAGAGTTAGATGTAAGAGTCTCCTAATGCTAGGAGAATACGCGTATTTTTTTTTTTTTTTTTTTTTTTTTTTTTTTTTTTTTTTT
>NW_022900928.1:7293698-7303650 GCF_012274545.1 Fukomys damarensis
CGATTTAGTGGTTTCCAAACTGGGAATTCACATGGTGATTTCCAATGAAAAATAATGAAATATTGCATTTATCTTTGTTTTTATTTTAAGGATGAGGCAGAGTCTCTAGCATTGAATATTTAGAGTGACTGTAACAATCATGCAACCAGATTTCACACAGTGAGATTCACTCTTCGGTTCATGTTTTGTGTACCGCCTTCCCACCGTCTACAACTGAAAGTATTTAGTAAACCTGCATTGTGAAGGCAAGCGTAAGTTTAAGCAACAAGCATGCTCATGACTCTTTTTATCCCTGTGTCAGAAAACACTGCAATAAAATGTATTTCCTGTTCTCCTTTCACACTAGCGCATATCATATGTTGAAATTCAAAAGGATTTTTGATCCCCTGTGATAAAACAGGCTGCAGAATGTTTGGGTGAAAGGAATTGAGCTGGACATGGGGACACATGGTCTACTGATCTTCACAGCTGAAAATTCACAGTGGAAGTCCTGTACTGAACTCGAGATATGACAGAATACTCAAAAAGAAGTATTTGGGAATATAGATATTTTTAAAAGTTTGACATTTCCATGCTATATGGTAATTATCACAGGAAAGCCTCATGCAGAAATACTGTATAGGCATCAAAATACCTAATTTTGCCAGGGATTTAGTCCAGTGGTACCACCCCCTGCCTCACAAGCTCAAGGATTGGAGTTTGATCCCCAGTAAAAAAACAAAACAACAAAACCAAAACCTAATTTTGAAGTATTACTTGAAAAAAAGACCTCACCAACAGTTATTCATCCCATTTCCCCAAATAATCAAAATTAGTTAAAATATTATGTTCATTCATAAAGCTCAAGTTTAAAAATAATATTGCATAGTATCCCTTTTTAAATCATAGCTATCAGGAGAATGATGTAAGATTCTACATTTGTGCATAGTCTTTTGAGACTAGAGCTATTAGTATGTTGTGTTTTAATTTAAAAAATATTCTGATCTTATTCTGATCTCATTTTTATTTTTTGAAAATAGTATTTTCCTTTGGTTGTCTGCCAATAAGGAGTAAAAGATCTTTCAGATTTAAATATTAGCTATGTACACTTTTGTCTTTCAATATTAAGATCAATCAGATTTTTGGAATATTTAGCCTGTATAATTTTATTTTAAATGTGAAATTTTACTTCATTATAACATTTACTGATTAGATGTACATTTTATGAAGCCTATTGAAAAATTTCCTAAAATTCAGAAAAATATTTTCAAAGCAAATAAAGACTTGGCAAAAAAATTAAGAAAACATACTTTGAGACTTATTGTACCACTTCTCTTGGAAAGAAAGGACTCACTGAATTTCTTTCCACTTTGAGCAGAATGTGTTTATACTATTCTGTTATTGCTACTTTGTGTCTGAACTTGGGCTGGTGTTATGACGTGAATGGCGGCATTGCACAGTAGAACGCAGGGTGAGGGGCCCTAACGCTTCAGAAAGCAGGCTCTGCTGGACCCGGATGTCGGCGACACCATCACTGGGACTCTTCTTTCCGAAGAGTTTCCCGAAGGGGTTGTGTTACAGGGTGAACGACAACTCCCTGCACCAGAAGTTTTGACCGGGGTGGTGGTTCCTCGGCCCTCTGGAGAGACTTTAATCATGAGGACGTCGATCAACTTGGAGTCCACTACACGGAGCTGCCAAATAACAAACAAAGTGACTTGAAAATTATCACTGAAAAATTGGACATGAATTCTTGTGATTACTATTATTATTATTATTATTATTATTATTATTATTATTATTATTATTATTATTATTAATTTGGTATTTGGAACCACTTGTGTTTTTTTACTCATGATCTACTAGTATTATGTCACACTTTCAGAAAGCAATCTTGTGAGTCTCTTATTCTCCCTTTCCCAGGGTTGTTTACCTTGATGATAGCCTTTCCTTTGCAATACTCCTAAAGCCTCTGGATTTCCCCACATGCTCATCATTATGCCTGCTAATCCTTCCCAATGACCTGTGGATGCTTCCCCGAAAAAAACACAATTGATTTCCTGGCATCCCAACTACTACAAAGTCACAGCTAATTAATATTCAACCATACTGACATGATGTCATAGTGGATAGAGAGAAAAGCCTATTTTTCCATTGTCTGATTTGCTTTGTATGCAGAAGGATGTGTATGCAGAGACAAATATAATGTATTAATTTAAATTCAGAGGTAACAGAAACTTCTCTAAATAATGAAATATCTTACAAATATGCCTCATAGATAAAATTTATTTTTTTCACAACTTAGAAATTTTAATTTGATGAGAATCATTTAAGGGCTGAACACATTTCATGATAACTTCCCAATTTCTGAGCATTCTTAATGCAACAAAGCATCAAAATTGGTTCTGTGTTCACAATTTTGACATGAATAGTGCATTACTGATATTCTAATTTCACATAATCGGGAGCCATATAAATGTGAAGTGAGCCTTCCTATTTTGATTATATTCACTGGATCTCAATTTTAATTACTGACTTTTTTCAAGTGTTTGGTTGTTTGAAGAGAGATCTCTACTTCTGCCCATTTATCATTTTTTTTTAAACTGTTAGGCATCCACTCTTCACTTGGAAAGAGCTGCATATTTATATTTTGGTCTGAGAAGAAATCTAGTAAATCAATGATGTAGAATATTAGTTGTCAACAGTAGGGGTTTAGGAAAAATAGGCAAATCTTCTAGGTAACCCATCACCTGAGTTCTAAACGAAGACTAATTTAAAATTCTGCCCTGACTGCAGTTGAAAAGGTGTCTTCTCAAAGGGCTGCTTTGGGGGAAGGTACGCAAGCTTTTCACATCAGTGCTGCCTCTCATCTTCACTGAGCCTGAAAATGTATTGCAATCATCTGAAAACAGCAAAGTATATATAGTTCTAAGAAGATATATGTGATGTGACCTGTTCATTTAATTCACATTCCAAACTAAAAATTTTGTAAGTAGGTGAAGAAATGTGTTAATTTGTATCTGTGGAGTGTTCCCAAATCGCTTGTCTGTACACTTGTGTGCATACACAGGGAATGAATTCTAGGGGTGTGCTGGACATCACCAAAACTTTGTCTGTTCTTATCATCTTATCATTTATTGAAGAAAATACACTGGAAATATTAATAAAAAATCAGTATATTTTTATCATAGTGCAACAACAACATTGCCCAAGTCAAGCCTGAGTCCTGTTACCAAAACCTGTGTGCTAGATGTAACCCACTTTCTGGTCCCCTTTCTGTCTCTCTTGGACAGAAGCTTTCTTTCCTTCAATAATTTTTCCTACTCTTTAATGTCCTTTGCCCCTAGAATTCATTCTTGGATTTTAGAGAACACGAACTTGCGTTTCAGATATCTAGCAGGTTTGGGAGTTACATCTCTTCCTCCTGTATCCTTTTGGAGGTCTTCCACTGAAATTAGTGACTGGAGATAAGAGTTTTCTTTCATAGGTTCCAAGTTTGGTCATTTTGGTTCATAGTTTGTAACTTGTTTCATAGGCTCTTATTTGTTTCATAGAGTCTGGTTTTTGTTTCATATAAATTCTTCCAACCTTTGTTTCAGATTTTGTTTTAAAAGTATCTTAATTTTAATTGTGTGTTTTAAATGTTTGCAAATTTCTTGTTTTTCTTATGCATTGTGTTTTCTTAAAATTACATTTTATTCTTGTTTTTTATATATTGCATTTGGACTTAGTTGCTTCAAAATGCTTTAAAATGGGTGTGTTATGAAATTGTCTCAGATAAAGACAGGTCAGGCTTTTATCTGTCCTTCATAGAACTGTAAACAAATGGTGGTTACCCTGCCAGCTAGTGATTGCCTTTAGGATAATTGCCACTCTCAAAGCAGAGGACAGGTTTCTCCAGTTGCCCTCTGGTGAATCCCCACTCCCATTAATGCCAGTGGCAGATGGAACATTGACCAGATAGGCATTTGGGTTCCTTTCAGAGACCTCTGCTTTCATGGAACTAACAGAAACTGAGGTGACAACTGAGGGGTCACAGCCAGGGCTACTCCCTGGCAGATACCCAAAGGCCCCTCAGAAGAAACTAGCTTCTGCCAGCCCATCCAGGTACTCAGTAGAAAGTCTCCACATCTTGTCCTATCTGGACAATGAGGTGAAAGGAGAACTCTGTCGGTGATCATCAGGTGTCCTCTGTCTAAGAGAGATCTGCAATGATGTCATCAGAGCCCTTTCTTGAGCCTCCTCCATTCATGGTTGAGCTACAGGTCTGGACTGCTTTCTCTACTACTAGTAAGACAGACCTATAGACAAACATAAAAAACAAATATTTCATAGATTAAAAACTACCTGAACCTCCCCCTCCGCCGGCATGGTCTGCATCATTTATGTGTGTAGGGGAGAAAAACACCTTTTCTGATAGGTTATGGACTTTGGAACATTGACTGTGATCTTAAAATGCTATATTGTGATTTTTTTGGATGTTTTAACCAGCTTGAGCTTTATTTGGATTTTTTTCTCTGCTAGTGAATTAGAAACTCCCCTTAAACTTTTCTCCAATTTGTTGGGAGTTCATTTGAGAATCCCTCTTAGTCAGATTGTTCCTCCTTCCAGAAAGTCACATTAAGACACATCACAACAACTGTTTTATCTTACACTAGGGAAAATAGCAATCAGTAACTTGCATTCGCTTTTACATGCTAATTAAAATATGGGACTATTTTTGTCAGCCTTTCTCTTTCTTCATTTGCATGCATAGGAAGCCACTAAAGGTGCCTTTACTATGTGCATTGTGAGTGCTAGGAGGGCCTATGTGTTTCAAATACTTAGTGAATTTAAAATGGACCTTAAAGGAGTGGCCTTATCTTGCTGCTAATAAAAGTTGCCTGAAAGACTGGATGGACAACAGAAATTTCTCAGAGATTTGGCGGATCCTCACTACCCCCTGCCTGCTCTACCACTAGCCCCAGCAAGGAAGATAGCAGCGTGGACACCAAGGAAACACCCCCATGACACCCCCCCCGCACTGCTCTCAGACCTCCTAATTGGGCCAGTCCTTGGACCCACTCTGCAGAGGCATAGGTGGTCATAAAGGATATTATTCTGAGCTCCCAACTTTGGACGTCTTTAAAGAAAGGGCGGGGGAAACCTGTTTTAGAACTGTGTGGAGTTCAACCCTACAGTTTGGGGAACTCAATCTGGGCCTTGAGGCCTGAGTTCAGTCTGAATCACGGGGATCTGCCATTGGCTAGATGAGATCAGGGGACTTGGTTCTGCACATGGCTGTGCACAAGGTATATTATGACAGCAGTGACATAGTTTGAAAGAAGCCCTTCAAATTCTTTTTTTTTTCTTTCTTTTCCTCATTCTACCCTGCAATTTTTTTTCTTTTTTCTGTCCTCTTTCTCCAACTCAGTCTCTTACTCCACCATATTATCCCTTATCTCCCTTTCTATTCCTGCTCCTACCCTAACTCATACTTCCTCTTTTATCATTTTTTTTCTTTTTTCTTTATGTTCTTTTCTTCTGTCATTTTACCTCACTCATGGGTCAGTAGTTTCAAGGGAAAGCAAGCCCTGGTTACTGTTAAGGGGATATATTCTTGTCCTTACTCTTGCACTCTGTCTATCCCTTTTGAAGTCATTAGTTTCGTAAAGATTGTATGGTCATTCTACATCCTCTGGCTTCACTTGAAATCTCCTCCAATACTTTCACTTATCTGCTCCTCTTGTCCTAACTCTGTCTAAGCCCCCATTCTAAATGATAAAGTAGCTATATTGAAAAGCTTATTCACTGCAAACATATTTTGGGCTGCCTCTTGATTTTAATTTAATTTACATGGTTTAAAGGTGATAGATTAAGGACTACAACAAGTGCTCAAATTGCAAGTTGTGCTTGATTCTATTGTGCTGCTGAATGTATCAATTGGGATAAAGGATCATGATTGATTTAATGAGTTATTTTCTCCGATATTATGAAAATGAGAATGTCTATGAGGCATTAGAGACTCAAAAGCTAAAGTGCAACTATATCAGAAAGATTTAAGTGATAACCCAGAAATTAAACGAAGGTCAACCCAACAACAACAAAAAAAATTAGAAAACACTTAAGCAAGACACAAAGACAAACTTCCAGTTCACCAATGGCAAACAGCAGGGCAAATGAGGATGAAAAGTCTGATAGTGAACCAGCAGAACACCCTGAAACCATAGCACAGGAAGTAACAAAACAAATCAATCAGGCTCTAGAAAAATACACAACAGAAATAATTTCCCAAATAACCATAGAGATAGTGAGCAAAATGGAATTAGTGATTCGAGACTCTAGAGCAGAAACTGACAAAAAAAAAAAAAACACATGATCTCAGGACCATGATTGAAGCCATGAAAGCCCAGCATAAGAAAGAAATGGAAACAATAAATGCCCAACAGAGGAAAGAAATGGAATCCATAAAACAGATTCAAACAGATATCCAGGAGATTAAAAACTCTATTGAAAGTATGCACAACATAATAAAAGTTTGCAAAGATAGAATTTCAGATATAGAAGATAGGATCACAGTCAGTGATGGTGAAAAGAGAAGTCTCTTAAAAACAGTAAGGGATCAAGAGAAATTGATTCAATAACTTCTAGATGATGCAAAGAAGAGTAACATAAGACTGATAGGAATCCATGAAGTAGTAGGAGAAAATACAAATCACTTAAAAAAGCTGTTCACAGAATTAGTGACAGAAAACCTCCCAAACAGAAGGGAAGAATTAGACATACAGATAAGTGAGGCATATAGAACTCCAATTAGCCACGATCAAAAAAAATTTACACCCAGAAATTTCTCAGAGCTTTCTGTACCATAGGGCCCAGGGCAGAATCTCTGACTTAGGTGATCTCTTTTGCAGGAAAAGCATCCTATTTTCCACTCTCTCTTTCAAGGAACTAGAGAGTGGTGGTTTGAATCTCTTGGTTTCCTAGCAATACTTCCTTCCCTAAACAAGATTGTTATGGTTGAAGCCATTTGTCACCTGTTCTTTGAAAGTACTTCCTGGAGTAAGGATATGAGTTACCTGAGGAAGATAAGATCATGTGCTGGTAAAAGGTAGATAGTCTAGTCCAGTTTTATTTTCTGGGTCTCTCTCCAGATGGTAGCTACCTACCCTGTAATGGAATAAACCTTGGAGGATGCCCTAGGGGGCACCGGAATCGAGCAGAGACTTATGGGACCCCATATTTCTTTCTTTTATTTTAGATTAGGAACTTGATATCTGAATTTCACATTCCTTTTGAATATATTAAGGAGCAATTTAGTATTTCCCTACACCCGTGCGTGGTGTGCCTACTTCCTAAAGCCAAGTACACAGGAAAGTGCTATGATGCTATCTCACAATCTGAATTCTACTGTAAAAGAAAAAAAAATGGTCAAAATCATCTTATATTGAGATTTTCTTTACATTAAGAAGTAATTATTGCTTGTGTTCAAGTGTAAATATGAGAGACACCTTACTCTTAAGACATTCAGTACCTCTAAGCCTGAGGCTTATCTTCATCCTTTAGAACCTGTGAGCAGGACTGGGGATTCAGATCAGCGGTTTGGTGGACTGCCTTGCAAGCACAAGGACCCTAGTTCAATCCCTGGTGCCAAAAAAAAAAAAAAAAAAAAGAACCTGAGAACAAAGTTTCTAGGACAACTTTAAACCTTGACCACCAGGTGATGAGGATGGAGTATCTAGGCCAGCCACAATTAAAACCTCCATGAGGCTACATCCATCCTTAGATAAGTTGCTCAGGTCCCTGAAAGACAACATCCCTTGTAGGAAGTAAATGGCAAATATGGGACTACCTGTGTTCTCAGTGACCTAAGACAGAATAAATGAGACCTAATTAAATTTTTGAATGACGCTGATATGTACATTGAGGTCTTTAGTGGACTTACTCAGACCTATGGACTAGGTTAGAAAGATGTAACGTTGCTCTTAAATCGAGTCCTGGTTTTTAATGAGAGACAAGTAGTATTACATTTAGAGACAAGTATTATTTTAATTTTGGAAGCTCAAAAGAAAGGCAGCCAGGGGAAGAAATGGTGTCTACTAGAACACAAGAAGTTCCTAGACAAGACCCCTACCGGCCTGCCAATGAGGTAGGAGGTTAAACTAGAAGACATTTTCAAGCTTGTATTCTTAAAGGCCTAAGAAATATGAGAACTAAGCCTCTCACTTATTTTAAATTGTCAAAGAGATGAGAACATCCTTATTTTCTGATGTGATAAAATTAAATACTGTAGTTCTTCCCAAGTCAGTCTAACAACATGTAGATGGTGAAATGCTTAGGCCTTATTATATCGAAGGAAACCCAAAGACTGGGCAGAGAAAAAAATTAAACCAATTATTTACTCTCCCCAGCCCAAGACCCTAAAGCAGCTAAGGAGGTTTCTAGAAATTACAGGCTTTTGTTGCCTTTAGATAGCATGATATAGTGAGACTATGTGACCCACCTATCAGCCTATAGAAAAACCCACAAGATAGCCATATTTTAACTTGAGAACCTTATTCCCAGGCCACATTGTAGAAACTCAAATAAATGCTTCTAAGTGCCTACCTATAGAGCACCATTTTGGTTTGTATGTTATAAAAAGGAAAGACATGGCTGTGGGAGTCTTTCTACAAGATCAGACAGGTGCTCAATAGCCTGTAGGGTATTTAAGTCATAAATTAGATATTATAGATTCAAAATAATTTATTTAAAAGGGAAATCCATATACAATATAGATAGAACTCTTTCATTATCTTTCAAGGTTCTTTGATTATTAGTTTAAATTTCTGCTTGCCAATTCAATTGGAGTTGTTTATAGCCTTTGTCTCTAGAGATAGGTTTTGCTATGGATTGCAGATCCATTCTGGAAAAGCTCCTGATGGTAATTGTCCTTCTACACCTGAGATGGTTAAGATTTAGTTCTTGGGCACTTAAAGGCACTCTTCTATCCCTTCTCCCCTGCTTTGCCTCTGAGAAATAATGCAGTTCTCAATAGTATTTAATTCAAGGCACTTCCCTCCTCTGTGGTTCCTGGATTTCAAGACAAAGCTTCCAGAATGTTGAGTTTATCTCCCTGGATCCCTTCCAGAGTAAAGCTGACCTTCACTTATTTCTGGGCCATACAGAAAACTAGTCTAGGTTTAATCCCCAAACTCTTGAAGATTAAATCTAATTTTCAGTCCAGATTTACCTGTCTTTCATCCCTCAGGTGAAATTAGAGAATGAAAACAACACCTAACCTGGCTCTGGCCATGTCCTTGCATTTCTAGTCTGCCACCACTGGCACTGGAAAAGACAAAGTCTAAGAGACATCTTATATTGGGCACAGAATAAGAGGGATAGTCAAAGATATCTTCTTTCCCTTTGTTTCTTTTCAAAATAGAAAAAATGGTCACAGGTAGACATCTGCAGCACAGCAGGTTGGAGACTCAGCTGGCCTTCTTCCCTCACTGCATGGAATTTATACTTAGCTCCAGAGAGTGTCACCTGGTCTCTTCTACACATAAACCTGGCCTGAGTGGACCCACACTGAAGATAGTTAAAGTTACTTGTAGCAGTCTGTCTGTTTAGAGAGAACAGGCACATGTGGATGTCAGCAACCATGAGAAGCTGTGTAGCTGGGTATTCCAGCCAGATAAATTGTTAGCTTAGGACCCATTTTAAAACTGTTTCTGTTTTCACAGGTGTAAAAGATTTTTATTTCTTTTCATTCTTATTACAAGAGATCTCTGTTTAATTGATCTACAAAGTTCTGATGAGTCTTATTTATAGTTATAAGCTTAAAAAATATAAAAGTTATTATAATTCAACTTGGCCAAATACATCTGAGTGCACTGTAGTTTATACACAAGTTATCGTGTGTGTGTGTGTGTGTGTGTGTGTGTGTGTGTGTGTCTGTTCAATTTGTTAAAACATGTACGGCTTTTTTTTTTTTTTTTTTTTTTTTGTTTTT
>NW_022900928.1:7303678-7402794 GCF_012274545.1 Fukomys damarensis
TTTTTTTTTTTTCTTTTGGTATTTTGGATATTTAAAGACGTTTGCCTGTAACTCAGATTGGCTTATAGACAAATGTCAAAAAAGACATGCTTCACCCAGGTTGCCAGATTATCCAAATGATGTCAAATGTAACACAGGACATATTGCTGTCTATGTATAGTAACTCAGGTATCTTTCATTGGTCAAAAATAATGTGCTAATTGTTATGATCTGGATCTCATAGGTCATCTAAAAATTTGTTAAGGTCAAAAAGACTTGGGCTTAGGAAAACTACTGAATAGGACTTCCCTTGGTAAATAAAGGAACAGTTGTCTGGAAAAATTTATTCAAACCTTTGTTCACAAAGGGGATCCCAATGATTTTCAAAGCCTTGTGGGAAATACATTGCTAAACATATTATTGTGATATATATACATACATACATACATACACACACATGCATACATGCATTGGTTATGGTCAAACAACTTAAATTTCTATGGGAAAACAATAAATTTAAAATGCTCTTGGTATAAAACAAAATTAAAGGACAAAGGTTTATAATTATGCCTTCTAGGTGTACAAGTCTTCTAGGATATTTATGGTAATGATCTTTTTGACTCCAGTATCTTCCTGTCTCTTGTGCTTCCAGCTTCTTGTGATAAGAGACACATTCAAGCCATCATGAGATAACAAGTGAAATAACAGTTTTCTTAAAAACTTATGTGATGTATGTTATGTGTCACCAAGTTTAGGGATGCTCACACCAAACAGTTAAAAGAACATCACACACTAAAATTAGACGTTAGACATTATGAACTCTGAAGGTCATTTATAGGCCAACAATGTGTGGCTCTTGACTTTAATTTTCTATAGTATATACTGTTGTCTGTTAATATTGTGCAGGGATTAAACTACTAGAACTACCATGGTTGATAAGAAATAACAGCCCCCTAACCATGCTTTATATTTCAAAGTGCTTAATGTTCACACAAAATTATAATAGTGAAGCTCACTGCTCCTACTCCACTGCTAATGTCACTGACCTTCTCTTGGTCTAGTTTTGGAGACCAAAACTAGAAAGGTAACTGAGCTATGAGGACAGCCAATATTTTGGCCCTGGCCCCTCAAGGTCTATGAGATCCAGGACATGAGGGAACCTTTTCTACAGGATCCTACATTTTTGGTCAGTCACTCAACCTCCTGATCAGGGAAATTTCTGAACACCAGAGGACGAATACACTGTGCGCCAAAGAAGGGTCATCATGCGGGAAAAGTCTCCCAGGCTTTCACTGAAAGCAACATGGTCAAATAAGGCCATTACCCATTATAATGGCTGACACTGACAGATGAGCTGAGAGGCTCTATGAAGAGACTTAACTGACTAAACTGATGTTCATGCTGATTGACACAGGTCTCACTTTAACTTGGTTTTAAACACACAATAGAAAAGAATAACGAAAATAAGTATAAAATAATGCCATAGTAATAAAGCTAGATATAAACAGGGGCTCCAGTCACTGATCCCTTCTGGAAGTTTCCAGCTCTACCAGTAGCTGACCACGGTTATGGATCATTAGGAAAAAAACTATGGTAAAAATCTTTAAGAGCTCAGCTAGAGTTTAATATTTCTCAGTGAAATTTGTTCTTCAGAATGTGTCTTATGTTACAGCTAAAGTGGAGAGACTTATGACAAAGTATCAGACTTATAGTTAAACTCTGTCAATGAAAGAATCTAAGTCCAGCAGATTCAATCACTATTTTGATTCCTAAATGTGACTTTCTCCCCAACCTGCCCTTTCATTCCAGTGCGCTCATGCTTAGATTATGCATACACTAATTTCTTAAAAGTTTTGTTTATACTTGCCTAGAGGTTACCAAACTCCAAGTGGTTAAACAAATGGAACCAATGACAAATGTGCTAGACTTCTTTTGTCTAGATCTGCCAGATCGAATTTGTAAACATCTCATAACTTCTAAACTATACAATGTGACTTCTGTGTTGGATTCTGAAGTTCGCTGGACCTTTTCCTTATCCTCTTTGTGGGCTATATTCATAGCAATCCTGCTGATTTTATAATTTGGCCCTTGCATCTTAACTGTTTCTTTGGCTTTGTCTTCTCCAGGCTCAAAAGCTATGCAACTACGAACATGACGATGCCAGGCAACTACTGAAGGCCTTGAGGTAGATCCTCAATAGAGAAACTCTAACTGCTGATCACAACTATGAGCCTCCTAAGCTAGGAGTAGCCAGAGCTGTCTTGATCCTTTGCCCCCTCTCAGCAGTTAGGGGTACTTCTTCAGAGAGGAGATAGTGCATATAGGTAAGTTAATTTGATATCTTGTAGGCAGTTAGACAGGGCCATCCTCAAGGAGCCAACACAGCAAGGAGCCAACATGGAGGACAATCAAGACACATTCACTGAAGGCAGAATTGTAAAAGTAGAGAAACTTTGTGTTTCCCCTGGGGATATATGTCAGTGAATTTTATTGTAAGTAGGTTTCAATCACCTGGGGGGAGGGCAAGGTCTTAACCCAGCCTTTCCAGGAAAAATCCTTGACCCCCACCATGACTGAAAATCCTAGTATGCTTGCTATTTGATTTGCTCCCTCACTTGACGCTCATTATGTCAATATTACCTGGGAGGATGAACTTGTGATCTTATTGGTTGGGGGTGCCTTTGCCCCACCTCATGCCCGCCTTGTAATTTTCCCTTGGGTCTTACACTTTTGTGCCACTTTGAACTCTCCTCACCAAATGGCTTTGCTGTATAAAACATCTTTGCAAATTGGGGTGAGCAGGCAACCCACTTTCTGGTTCCTTTTCTGTCTGTCTTAGACAGAAGCTTTCTTTCCCTCAATAAAATTTTCCTACTTTAAAACAACAACAACAACAACAACAACAAGAACAACAAAACAACAAAAGCTTGTGTATTAGTGTCCAGCTCCTTTTCAACTCCTTTTGCTCAGTCTTCTCTAAAATTGGGTAATAATGTTAGCTGCTTTGGGACTGTTTTTGGAGTATATTGTTTAATATAACATAAAGCCCAGAGAAACATAGTTGGTTTAAAGATGAGACTACCACTTTGCACAATGAACCACCATTAATGTTGAGTTCTCTTTGACTTGTGCCTGAGATAGCCAAATTTACTATGTGGCTTGTATACACCAGGTATACACATGGTATCCATTGACTTGTGCTGCACACAAGGAACTTACACTACCTGGCATAATAGAGCTGAAATTACAGTGAACCCTCAAGTTACTATCGGCCTGACACATGAACACCTTGGGTCAGTTAGGTTGGCGGAAGATTCATCTGCCTGTTGTCATCTATAACATGTACCCAGGGAAACATCCAAATCTCAGCTGTATTGGCTTACAACCAATTTGAGTTACAACCAGCCCTTGGAAACCAATGAAGTTTGTAAGTCAAGAGTCCTCTGTGTGTGTGTATTGATGCTGAGGTGATATTATGTTTTTGGTATCCTCAGACTTCAGCTTATTTCTGTCTACCTAGTAAAGTTGCTAATACTTTCATTCTCAGAACCCATTTATTTAAATGTAGATAGAACTAATTTGTTAGCTCGAGTGTTTTAAACTTAAATGAAGAATATTCCATATATATTCAATTTCAGTATCTTTGAAATTAATCTATATCTCCTATACTTATACAAAAGTTTTCAATAACAGTCTTTATTTGCTTTTGGTAAAGACATGTTTTTTTTGTTATTGCTTTTTTGACTTTCATGTGACACATGTTCTCATTTATAAGAACTTGCATATTTTGACATTATTTCATCAGATCTAATCACTTTGCGATTCTATATACAATTTTATTACTAGACAACTGAAGAACACTTACATGCTATTGCAGTGTTTCCCCAAGTTTTCACACCATTGCTCCCATGAATGGTAATATTTACATGGACGATTTAACTGAAATAGAATTTGGAAGCATTAACAGGAGCCCGCTGATAGGGTTCATCCATGTTCTTTACACAGTTATAAGAAAAGAATAAATACTGAATTTGTATAAAACCATAAAATACTCTCATTTTAAAGGAAAAGGGGAGCATGTGCTTTTAATAAGATGCTGAATTATATTTTGTGTAAAATATTGATATATAATCAAGTATTTAAAATTAATTTCAACATTTTATTTCTAGTTACCAAAATGGATAAATTACCCTTACTCATATACAGAGGACACAAATATGCAAATATGGAGTTATAATTAATCTAAATGGTCTTAAGTTCATTTCTTTCAATTATATGTTACAATGTAATTACATTTTTATAGCTCATTTTTATTTTGTTTTGTTTTTTGTTTGTTTTGAGGGGGGTTGAGACAGGGCCTCACTATGTAGTTGAGACTGACCTGGAACTCACTATATAGCCCAGGCTGGTCTCAAACTCACAGTGATCCTCCTGCCTCAGCCTCCCGAGTGCTGGGATTACAGGCATGCGCCACTACATCAGGCCTATAGCTCATTCTTAATACATAGTGCTTTATTATCATTTCTTGTGAAAATGTATTTAAAACTCAGGTATTTTTTGTAGTAAGGTATTTTTTTGTAGTAAGTACACGTTTACACTCCTTATGTGGAGTTATATTTCAAGAAAAAGTCTAAACTGATCTTCCATAAGACCTCATAAGAAAGTCTTCTTGCGCTGGGCATTTAGCTCAGTGGCTCAGTGGCCTGCGTCACAAGCAAGCGCAAGGACCTGAGTTCAATCCCCAGTACCAAAAAAAAGAAAAAAGAAAGCAAGTCTTCTAGCAGCTGGAGGAGTGATTAAATGCTAGGCCAAAATAAAATGTTATTAAGAATATAGTCTTTTGGGAGCTGGGGATTTTGCTCAGTGATTCTGTGATTCCACTGCCTGTCTCGCAAGCACAGAGTCCTGAGTTTGATCCCTGGTACAAAACTATACTTTTTGTACAGAAGAATAGTGTCTAAAAGTTGTTACAAATGTTATAGCAATTTGAATGGGTTATTGAAATGATTTAAATATGTTCTTGCTGTCAAAATTTATAAACAATGACATTTCAATTTTTATGGCTCATCGAAAGATCATACTGTAGCTAGTTTTGGAGTGCTGTACTGTTTATCACTTTACTTATATTAGAAGTAACCTAAAAGAGATACATGATGAGTCCTTACAAAGGATACCTTCAGTATCATGTAGCAGTGTTGTATGGACTCTTTTCTGCCCTTTTCTTTTAAGTGGCACTGAAGATTTCACCCAGCACCTTGACAAATGAGGCAAAATGTGGAACACTGCTGTCCCCACCTCCCCCTCCACTGTGGACAAGAATTTCAGAAGTACTTGCCATAAATTAATGTTTGTCAACCCGAAAAAGAACCTCACAGAAATGCAGAATACTTTTGAAATACACTAATCTTAACATTGCTTTAAATGTACTGTCCTGCTCTGATGTTAGCGATCGTCAATACACATTAACATATATCAGCTCTAGGAATGCTGGTGACTCAAGACAGAAGAACAGTCTTAGAGTAATTTTTTTTTCCTTTTATTTGGTACCAGGGATCAAGCTCAGGAGCTTGACAGCATTTTTTTTTTTAACCTGGCTGGAGGTAGAGATCTTCTGTATAGCAAGTGCCCACCATGTGTGAGGCTCTGGGGTCCATCCTTAACAAGAGGATTAATCACCAGCATCACCACCAAATATTTCTGTACGGTCATGTCCCTCCTGAGATCTGATGACATTCTGAGCCGGCTGTGCTGGCGCATGCCTGACTACTCTGGAGGCTGAGACAGGAGGATGGACAAGAAGAGTTCAAGCCCAGCCTGAAATTCACAGCAGGACTCTGTCTCAGAACCAAACCAAACCCAAACAAAAAGAATAAAACAAAACAGAGAAAATACTCTGAAATGTTGAAGTTTGTCTGCATCACCATATCTTCATGTTCATTAAATGAAACTTGAAGAATAAATAAGCTAAAAACAATGATCATTAAGCATAGAGTGTTGGCAAACAGCTCCTTGTAATACTGAATTCACAGTGACAAGCAGGCAATGTGGGTTCATCTGGGATAGTACATTTGCTGTTAGGATAGAATAGATACACATGATCTGTCACTCACACATACTGGGCTTCAACATTCAGAAACGGTACCTCCTTACGCTTCGTGTGTGACGTGACCCATTGATAGCTGACTCGTGGGTAGTGTCCCCCGAGTGATGATGTCTTCAGAGCAGTGCTTACGCACTGTAAATTCCTACCTTCTGGGTAAGTTTAACATACCGGTGAGCTTTCTCTTCTCACTGAAACGAAACAAGCTACTTAAATACTGTCAAGAACAGTACATTCGGATAAATAATAAATAATAATAAGTACATAGCAGCGTTCCTCCAGGTGTCCCGTCAGAGGTCCAGCAATTCTACCCTTCACTGTTCCTAGCAGGCCCGCGTTTGACTTTTTCTTTTCTTTTCACCAATTAGTTGACACTGCTTCCACGGCGGGGCTTCTCCCCACAGGAAATGCAGGTCGCTGCTCCTGAGTGATGCTGGCTTCACAATCTGGGAATCAGGTTCTGAATATGGCTTTTCCACAGCTCCTTCCCAAGGGTCTTGTCTTCTGCTTCCGTCCTCAGAAACACAGCTTTCCGGTAACTCCTACCCCTCCATCAGCAGGGCCGGATGGAACCCGCCTTCCTCCTCCACAAAATACTCCCTGCTCTCTCACGCCTATGTGCGCGTGTGCAATTAGAAAGTGTAATGGTTTAACACCATACAAAACACCTTGACATTCCCAAATGAAGGCGCTGAGTACTAGAAATTTCAACATAAAGACTCATGAAGATTTTTGAGTGAAAGGAAAAACAATTAGAAAATATTTTATATTACAGTTTTTATTCTGAAAACAATGATTCTCACCACAATTACTATGAGGATTATCGTTTTACTATTCCCTTAACGACTTATAAGCAGTTATATATTCTTTTATAGATCTGTTTCACTTTTTGTTATTTTTTTACTGTCCTGCTGCCCTGTAAATGTAGTTTGAATACATTTCTCTAGCAATAAAATCGAATAACTCAGAAGTTGCAAATTCCTTTGTGTTTTATTAAAAATAACAGTTTATTGGTCATAAAACATTTTATGACCTGTGCTAAAATATAATATTATGTTAATTTCTTACTAGTAGAAGTAATACAAGGAATGAAATATCAAAATATAGAAACAGAAGACAATCAAATGAGAAGAATATTCTTTGTTTTGTGTTGTCTTCCTGAGGTTTCTAAATTTACATTTTTGCCTAGAGAAAAGGCTTTTGCTGAGGATCCTATCATCATTTCGAGTTGAAATAAAATGGAATTGTGTTTTTGAGGATAAAGATTTTTTTTATTTTTAGTGAATAAGGGACGTTGAAATGCTTCTGAAATCATTTTAACAACTAGAATTGTTGCAGCGTTCAGAAAAGCACAAAAATTTGATGAACATTTGTAAAGCAAACTTTTAAAAAGCAAAGTTGAATGTGCTCATGCAGGCTTTGTTTATGACTGGCAATACTTTTTTTGGGAGGAAGCATTTTTCAATTATTTTTCCTTTATACAAAATGCCAATTATTTGGAGTACCTGATGAAGCATGTGGTTTCGTAATGTGAAAATGAAGATGAAAAGCACATATCACATCTGAGTGCTTAGGTTAGTATTGTAAGACTCTATCGCAAAGCAGTAGGAACCAGAAGAAAATTAAGGAAAATAGTAGATGAGGTCTTATTCTGGATAGAGTTTCAAGGAAGGAAAATGTCACAAAGGTGGTAATCATCATGATTTCAATGGCCAAAGACCCAGAACGCGGGACCCACAAAACAGTAAGTAAAGAAATGAGAGGGGGGAAGTAGCCAGAGTCTGAGGCAAGAACAATTGAAGAAAGGAAATACAGAAGAATCGCAGAAATGAAACTAGGAAATAACTTGCCAGGCGTGGTGGTGCACGCCTGTAATCCCGCACTTTGGAGGCTGAGGCAGGAAGATCGCTGTGAGTTTGAGACCAGCCTGGGCTACATAGTGAGTTCCAGGTCAGTCTCAACTACATAGGGAGACCCTGTCTCAAAAAACCAAAAACAAACCAACAAACAAACAACCCCCCACCCCCCCAATAAAACCTAGGAAATAACTAAAGACATTTAAATTGACTTGCCCAAAGCAGGGCCTGAAAGAGAGGAGGCCTTCTGGAATGAGAGTGTCATTATCACATGATGTTAGACCACTGACTATATATTTTTGCAACATGTTCATAGTCGAGTTTAGGCATGCTGCATTCAACATCAATTTCAGTGTATGTGTAACTTAGAAAATAGTCGTGTGGATATAGAGTGCACAGGCAGAAGAATAGATGTACTGAAGAGATGTTTGCTTTCAATGAATAACTTCAGTGGTCTAGATTGACTATTATTTTTTGTGGCCACAGGGAAATTGAAATGATTTGTAGTGTTTTGTTCAGGGAAATATTAGGTGGAAGGTATTTCTAAGCAGTGACTAATTTCGAAGGATTCACTTTGGAACCCACACATTCCTGAAAATGCAGATTGGACTAACAACTTGCCAACCTGAACTTTCTGAGATAATTTTGGGGGGGCGGGTCACAGAAAGATGACAGAAACCCGCACATCACAGCCTTCTTCGGGGTGCAGAAGAGCTGTTCTCTGGAACACAGAACGACACGTGCTCTCAGGTAACAGAGAGCAACTCAGATGGACTCATCCAAGGCCAAAACCCAGACGCAGTGGTATCTGGGGGTGACCCCTGACAGCTTCTTCTAGACAGGCTACGGGACCTTTTGTTCCCGCCCTCCACGTTCCGCTGTCCAGCACAGCAGTGCTGAACTTCCGGGCAGGCTTTGCAGCAGTGAGGAAGAAGAGATGCACCCAGCCATGGTGCTTTAGTTGTTATTTTCATTCTTTGTGATTCGTTCTTAGCCTAGTATGGTAAGTACTGGCCAGGCCCAGAGAGTCCCAAAACAGCAAGAAAGAGACTGTGGGTGGTCATGATTTTATCCATGAATTTTTTTCACCCTTGTGTGAGCTTTCTATGGGTTGCGATGTCTTCTCCCTTCTCTGGGGTGTTCTTTGTTCCAAGAGCAATGCTGCAATACTGTATATCAGCAGGTGCCTTGAAATGGGGCTAGGTAGACCCTGAATTCACAGGGCGTTCACTCCCACTGGTAAGGTAGTGGGCTGCCCCACACCTCACTCTTCTTTTTTATCTTTGTTAAGTTTATTGGTACATTTTAGGCATACAGCACAGTTGCACTCATCATTGGGATCTTGTACTTTACACAGCTTACCTTGGTTCTTATTTTTTCCCCATTCCCAGTCCTTCAACTTCCTCCTACTACACAATATCAATTACACCTTTTGATCCTTATTTACACTTTTAGTTTTTAACACCAGAGACATTATTTGGTACTTACACATGCGTAACTTATTAATTTCACGTAAGAGTAGGGCCTCATCATTGCAATTCTATGTATTCTCCGCTCTACGATAGAAAAACACATCTCCTGTTCCTCTACATGGCCACTTCTACACAGTGACTGAACACTGACTTTCTGAGAGTAGAATATATCATTGCAGCCCAAATGCTTACCATTGTGCCTCCCACAGATATGGTACTCACACATACTTATTTAGAGAAAAATCAAATGCCTTTTGTGTTTATTTAAGATTTATGTCTCAACACAATTCACACATTTGCACAGCAAATCCAGTATTTGTGAAGAACTCTGCCAGATTAACAAAAGCAATATATTAACATGTGACAAATTCTGAAAGCTCCATGGGGACAGGAAGGGTGGGAAAAGTGACACGGTGAAGACAGTCTCATAAATGGAAATACAAGGATCTGGGTGTAAACACTGGAGAATGAAAGCCACAGAAAAAATCACTACAGAGATTTAGAGGTAGCCTGAACACATTGGGCAGGGCCAGATGAGCGTATCTCAGTAGGAAGGAGATCGTTTGAAAAGTGAATTGGAAAGCGCATGGATTTGCAAACAGGTTAAAAGGCAGGAGGGATTACTTCTATGAGTGGTGTGCTCTCCTCTTCCCAGAGGCAAGTTATTCAAATGAGTTGCATTTTTTTCTTAACTGAGAGGCTCTGATTTCCTTTGCCTTGAATTTACATTTCTTTTCTTTCTATTTGTTTCACACCAAGTTACTTTTCAGTTCTTCACTGAAACTGTATTTCGGTGTGGAAATCTTCCCTCTGTCTCCTCTCTTCCCTCACCCCAGAAAATAACTCCCCTAGACTCCTCGGGACAGCTACACAGAGAATACACTTTCATAGACTCTCACAAATCTTCATGAGACATTTGCCATGACTCTAATTAAATCAAGCTAATTATGGTTTTTATTGTTTTATCTCTAGACTATTAGTTCCATCTCTGAAGAGATTTTATTGTTCAAATTAGCAAGTGAAACAATAATTTTGGAGTGGAGGGCATTCATTAAATTCTGATTAAATTACTCAGTGACTACGAGTATCCTAAAGTACAGGTCCAAAGAATGCCAAAAAATGTTTGATAGATTTTAGCCTGGTGCCGTCTGGGGCGAACTCTGATCACTCACTACAGAAAGCTTTCAGCCTCCTAGATCTTGTGGATGATTTGAACAACAAAAATTGAAAATCAAAGGTCACAAATATTTTCAATGTGTATGTAATTAATTATTGTTATTTTAGAAGACAATCCAACAACACAACAGTCATTTTGAATACTAAGCAAAGCCTCTGTCTGCATAATTCTCTAGGTCACTATTTCAGCCCGGGACCTCAATATAATTAAAGTTTTTAGGATATTTACTCCTATGCAGTATACTTGGTCACCGAGTATTTCTAGTTCTCTCTCCTAATCTCATGCGCTCTTGTAACTACTATAGATAGATACAACACCCCACATTCCCAACACACTCAGTGCATCTCCGAAGCCTTCAGCACATTTTATCTTTTTCATCTGTCCCATCTCTGCTTTCTCCCCTTTCCTGCTTGCCTGAGTGACGATTGAGTCTTGTCAGAGAGCACTACTTACCATGAGTTTCTCTCCTGTAGCCCAGAGTCCTTGTCACTAATTCCAGGATGTCATTTTTCCTCTAGCTCAAAGCAAACAAACAAAACCTAACAGACAAAAGCCTCTCCTTTGAAGATCTGACTCTGTCTCTCTTTTTTTTTTTTTTTTTTTTTTTTTTTTTTTTTTTGCTATGGACTCCACTCTTCTTTGTTGCGGGACCTATAACACTGTTGTCATGTGTTTCTGCCCACTGAAATTTTTTCATCTGAGTTCTGGTTTTCCAGTCAGTCCATGTCTGTTGGTCAGACATGATGATTCATTGTTACATGAGTGAATCAGAATATCCAAGCACCAGTGATTCACGTGGAACCGATTCCTTCCCTCTTCAATTATTTTCATACACATTTTTGGTCATTTTCTTTAGCTCCAAAATCCACCTCCCCCTGTTGTATACCAGAGCATTTCCATTACTGCAGTTAAATTTACAAGTAGAAATTTAGACAAACCCATCCGCTTTACCTCGGTATCGGCTGGACCTCTTCAAAACAGATGCACAGATACCGCTGGGTCCCCGTGTCTTGTCTCCCTCACACACCAGGCACTTCGGTTCGGTCCATCTTTCACGTGAACGAACTCTAGTGCAGGCCGATAGTCACATGGTCTACACGGGCAAGAAGCTTCAGTAAAATGGGAGGAACGGATTAACGTTATCGGACATAACACTGACTTTCTTTACATTCCTCCCAAAGCCGGCTGGAAATTTGCTTGGCTATACAGATACAATATTGAAAAATCCATCTAAAGGATAACCTACATCACAGGAATTCATTTCAAATGTGTTTCCGTCCTTAACGAGGCTGACCATAACCAGTACGGTGGAGTGTTGCAATTTACATGCAACAGTTTTTCAGCTTTAGTCATCACATTTTAAGATAAAGAAAATAAATATGAGAAAGAAGACAGAAATTTACAGAAAAGATATAAATTTGAGCTTCAATTAAGAAAGCACTCCCAGTGGTTACCTAGCGAGGGTGGGAATCGACTTCCCCTGCCCAACTTCCCCGTTTCTAACTCCTCTGGTTCTTTCGGACCAGATGCAGGACAGCAGCTTCTGTGACAGACTGGGAACAAGGCAGAGCCCAATCCCACACATTTATTGAGTGCAGGAAAGGTAAGTTCCATGATTGGAAAACTGAATGTTAAATGTAATTTATGTTGTTTATTTCTATTTAGGTCTGTAGAGCCAGATTTTGGCTAGTGGCTGCCTTATTATAAGGTATAGCAGGAAAAGGCCACGGTCCCAGCTCTTTTTTTTTTTTTTTTTATTGAGTTTATTGGTACATTAGGGATACAGTACAGTTACATTCATTGTTGGGATCATGTACCTTTACATGGCAAGTCTTGATTCTCATTTTTTTCCCCTTACCTCTGCCCTCCCTTCACTCCCTCCTCCCCTCCCCATCTACAAACACTTTATTTTCATCTTTTCATTCTCTCACATTTTTTTCTTTTCCCTTTTTGTTCTTCCCCTACGTATCACACCTTCCCTACATCTTTAGCTCCTTTCCTCCCATTTCTAAATGTCAGTAATCTTATTAGAATCTTATGCATTGTTGCAGAATATTCACACCAGGGAAACTATTCGGTATTTACACATGTGGGACTTATTTATTTCACTTAGGAGTATATCTTCAATATGTATCCATTTTCCTATGAATGAATCTATTCTCTCGCTCTTTATGGCTGAGTAATATTCCATTTTATAGAAAAACAACAACTTCTTTATCCAGTTTCCAACGGATGGGCAAATAGGTTGTTTCCAAGATTTAGCTATTACAAACTGTGCCGCTATAAACATGGGTGCACATACTTCTCTGTGATATGATTCTTTCAGTTCTCTTGGAAAGATACCCAACAGAGGGATGGCTGGGTCAAATGGAACCTCCAGTCCAAGCTCTTTGAGGTATCTCCATATTGATTTCCATAGTGGTTGCACTAGTCTGCACTCCCACCAACAATGGAGGAGGGTTCCTTTCTCCCCACAACCCCGCCAACATTTGTTATTGTGTGATTTCTTGATAGCAGCCATTCTTTGTGGGGTGAGGTGGAATCTTAGTGTTGTTTTCATCTGCATCTCTCGAATGACCAGTGATGTGGAACATTTTTTCATATATTTTCTTGCTGCTTTCACTTCTTTGTATGAGAAATGTCTGTTCATTTCGGATGCCCATTTTTGGATTGGGTCTTTATATTTGGGGGGACTGATTGTTTTGAGTTCTTTATATATCCTTGATAATAGTCCTTTGTCTGAGGTACAGCTGGTAAAAATTTTTTCCCACATTGTAGATTGTCTCTTAGTTCTGCTAATGGTTTCTTTTGAAGTACAGAAGCTTTTTAGTAAGATGAGATCCCAGTTGTTGATTCTTTCTGCTAGTTCCCGTGCTACTGAGGATTTGTTCATAAAGCTCTTTTTATTTATTGCTTTTTTCTGAGGCGGTCATTGAACGAGTTGGTCAGACTTGCTGTGAACTTGCAGTACTCCTGCTTCTGTCTGCCGCCTAAGTGGGATTACAGATGGGAACCCCTGGACCAGGGACACCATGAATCGTCAAAGATGCTCACAGGGCGAAGGGCTGAGTAAACGAATTAAGATGTCTGACGTCTCCAGTCCTTTGCGTGCTGCGAGGGTGAGAATGTGGGCCCTGGCACATGCGAGGCACATGCTCTACCCCCGAGCTACACCCCAACCCCTATTTTTCGACTTCTCTCTTTACTCTAAGGCGTCACTAGCAGTGGTGACTCATTCTGCTAATGTAATGCTCCAGAAATCTTATTGCCTGCTTGGAAAAAGGATGTGATTCTGTGGGGTAGCAATTTTTAAAAGATTATTGTGAAAATTCTTTTGAAATCCAATTAATCTGGAAAAAAAGTTAACATAACACATTTTAGGAAGAAAGAAACAGCAAATTCTAAAGCTATTATAATGTTCATTTGCTTTGATTGAGATTACATTTATTTATCTCCACTATTAAGTCACGTTTGAGGTCATCATTGCACAAAATTGTAATTATGGAACATGGTCCTTGCTTCCTCAAAATGGCCATCTTCAAAGTATCCAGTAATTTCTCCTTAAGAACTTATCCTAAGGAAATAAGAAAAGAAAAGGAAAAAATCCTGAGTGGTATTTATTTTACTTCTAGTTAATTAAAAATGTTCCAAGTAAAATACCGACAATGCTGAAATAAATTTTTATATTATATTGATATCTCATTCAAAGTTTACATTTATAAGCACAAAGTTGTTACAAAATTGTATGTATCTGTTTGACTGGGCAAAGGGAAAATTCTAATATTCATAATTTCAACAAAATATCAAATAATGTTTATAAAAATAAAACATACAATACTGAACCACTGTTTACACAATTTCAAAATTGTTTTTATTTTTTTTTCTAGTACCAGGAATTGAACTCAGGATCTTACACTTGTGAGGCAGGTGTGATACCACTGAGCTAAATCATAATTGTTTTTACATTTAATGAAGTAAATCTATTAGAAAATAAACATAAATGCTTTTAACATACTAAGGTTTAAATGGGTAGTTAGTTTTCTTCCTTTGTGTTGAGTATGTTGATAAAATACTTCATATTATATGATGTTAATAAATGGTAAGAAGATATGAAGAAAAAGTGTAGTAAAATCAAAATCAAAGTCAAAATTCAAGGTGAAAAATCTTAACCATGGCAGATTATATTAACAGATTTAATCAGAAATGCAAAGTATTAGGTTTTACTTCCCCAGCTGCATGTTGACCAATATTTTTTTCTTTCATCTCTTATGATTCTTTGAAAAAACAATTTTAATTTTTGCTCTTGGATAATTTTAAAAGGTAGAGATTTTTTCTTTTATTGAGTTTATTGGTGCATTTAAGGTATACAGTATAATTACACTCATTATTGGGATCTTGTACCTTTACATGAAAGGTCTTGGTTCTCATTTTTTCCCCTTGTCCCTGCTCTCCCTTCACCCCCTCTTTTCCTCCCCATTTACAAACACTTTATTTCCATTTTTTCATTTTCTCATATTTTTTCTTTCCCCTTATTACTTTTCTCCTACCCTTCCCACTTTCCCTACACATTTAGCCCCTTTCTTCCTATTTTCACATTGTCCATTATATCATCAGGATCTTATGTGCTATTATAGTTTTTCACACCAGAGAAACTATTCAGTATTTACCCATGTGTGACTTATTTATTTCACTTAGGAGTATATCCTCAACATGTATCCATTTTCCTATGAATGACGCTAATTTCTCATTCTTTACAGCTGAGTAGTACTCCATTTTATAGAAAAACCACATATTCCTTACCCAGTTTCCAACTGATGGGCAAATGGGCTGTTTCCAAGTTTTAGCTATTACAAGCTGTGCTGCTATAAAGATCGGTGTGCATATAATACTGTGGTATGATTCTTGGAAGATATGTTAGGCAGAACTCTTGAAGACATTGGCATAGGAACAGACTTTATGAACAAATTCTCAGTAGCATGGGAACTACTGAAGGAATCAACAACTGGGATCTCATCTTATTAAAAAGCTTCTGCACTGCAAAGTAAATCATCAACAGAACTAAGACACAACCTACAATGTGGGAAAAAATTTTTACCAGCTGCTCCTTGGACAAAGGACTATTATCTAGAATATATAAAGAACTCAAAACAATCAGCCCCCCAATATAAAGACTCAATTCAAAAATGGGCATCTGAAATGAACAGACATTTCTCAGACAAAGAAGTAAAAGCAGCAAGTAAATATATGAAGAAATGTTCCATATCACTGGTCATTCGAGAGATGCAGATGAAAACAACACTGAGATTCCACCTCACCCCACAAAGAATGACTGCCATCAAGAAATCAACAAATAACAAATGTTGTTGGGGTTGTGGGGAGAAAGGAAACCTTCTCCATTGTTGGTGGGAGTGCAGACTGGTGCAACCACTATGAAAATCAATATGGAGACACCTCAAAGAGCTGGGACTAGAGATTCCATTTGACCCAGTCATCCCTCTGCTGGGGATCTTTTAAAAAAGGTAGAGTTTTAAAAATGTGAATGCACTGAAATCTGAAGTGATAAAGGGGAAACTGGTGACACACACCTGTAATCACACCACTGGGAAGATTGAGGCTGGATAATTACAATGAGTTCAAGGCCAGTCTGGGAACCTGGTGACAACTTCTGAAAATGGTTAAATCAAATGTATACAATTAATGTAATGAACATTTATTAATGCTTAATTTCATAATTCATTAATATCAAGAAAAAGTAAGCCTTATGCTTATGATAGACAGTGGGGCTGTTCACCAAATATCCCTGACTATCTTCCACTGGGCACAGGTTAGCACTGTGCCACTTTGAATCTGGTCATGACCGCATTGCTTGCAGTGGACAGTGAAAAGGAGCTGAGACTGGTTTGACACATGTTCTTTTTAGGCAGAGCAGCCATTAAGGGCAGGCTGTCTTCTCCATGTTCACTTCCCATGTCGATGAAGGTTTGGAAGCCACATGTCACGAAGGTGTCTTGCATCACCTGCGATCTGCAGAGTGTAATCGCTCTGTCAAACCTTGCTGCATTCTCCGTGTAAGCATGAAAAAAATTGCTTTATTATGAGCCTGACTTCAGTTTTTAAAAATTATTTCAGTATGAACTGTAAATTCTTGATAAAAATAGTACAGTATAGCAATATTGGTTAGTATACATAACTTATTTTATGGGAAATAAAAGTATTACCCTGAGTGTTCCTAAAAAGAGGACAGCAAACCATGAATCTGTATTTTCACTGATTTAGAAAATTTTTTATGGTAATGACCATCACCTCAAGCTCAAGACAAAAAAAATAAAAAAGCAACAAACATAAGGACTACATGAAAGTATTTTTGACAATATCTGAGCAAAATAAACTTGTGTGTAATACATCAAAGGGTTCTCATAGATTGCCAAGAGCATTTGTAAATCATAATTCTCTGTTTTACTCTGAAGTCATATTGTGGTGTACAACAGCATCATAGAGAAAATGAAATACAGCAAACCAAGAATCCATCTTTTAAATACAGATTGCACATAAAAATTATTTAACATTAAAGAATCAACAGCTGGGATCTCATCTTCTTAAAATCCTCTGTACTACAAACGAAACCACCTAAAGAGCTAAGAGACATCCTACAATGTGGGAAAAAAAAATTACCAGCTGCTCCTTAGACAAAGGACTATTATCTAGAATATGCAACGAACATAAAAAATCAGGCTTCCCCAAATATAAAGAGCCAGTTAAAAAATGGCATCTGAAATGAACAGACATTTCTCAGACAAAAATGTAAAAGCAGCACATAAATATATGAAAAAGGGTTCAATCTCACTGGTCATTCAAGAGATGCAGATGAAAGCTGCACTGAGATTCCACCTCACCCCACAAAGAATGGCTGCTATCAAGAAATCACACAATAACAAATGTTGGCAAGTTTTGGGGAGAAAGAAATCTTTCTTCCTTGTGGTGGGAGTGCAGACTGGTGCAACCACTGTGGAAATCAATATGGAGATACCTCAAAGAGCTGGGATTAGAGGTTCCATTTGACCCAGCCATCCCTCTGCTGGGGATCTTTCCAAAAGAATTAAAAGAATCATATCACAGTGATATATGCACACCCATGTTTACAGCAGCATGGCTTGTAATAGCTAAAACTTGGAAACAGCCCATTTTTCCATCAGTTGGAGACTGGATAAAGAAGATGTGATTTTTCTATAAAATAGAATACTACTCAGCCATAAAGAATGAGAAATTAGAGTCATTCATAGGAAAATGGATGCATATTGAGGCCATATTCTTTTTTTTTTAATTGAGTTTATTGGTACATTTAGGGATACAGTACAGTTACATTCATTGTTGGGATCATGTACCTTTACATGGCAAGTCTTGATTCTCATTTTTTTTCCCCTTACCTCTGCCCTCCCTTCACCCCCTCCTCCCCTCCCCATCTACAAACACTTTATTTTCATCTTTTCATTCTCTCACATTTTTTTCTTTTCCCTTTTTATTCTTCCCCTACATATCACACCTTCCCTACACCTTTAGCTCCTTTCCTCCCATTTCTAAATGTCAGTAATCTTATTAGAATCTTATGCATTGTTGCAGAATATTCACACCAGGGAAACTATTTGGTATTTACACATGTGGGACTTATTTGAGGCCATATTCTTAAGTGTAATAAAAATAAGACACACATGTGTAAATACAGAATAGTTTCCCTGGTATCAAAGACTGAAAGTGTAAATAAGATCCAAACTGTATAATTGAAAATGTGAAATAGGAAGAAAAGGGCTATAGGAGAAATGTGAAGGGCAACGGAATGGAAATAAGGGAAAAGAGAAAAATATGAGAAAAGGGAAAAATGGAAACAAAGTCTTTGTAAATAGGGAGGGTGGAAGGGGTGAAGGAAGGGCCAGTGGTATGGGGAAGAAATGAGATTCACGAACTGTTATCTAAAGGTACAAGATCCCAACGATAAATGTCAGTACCAATCAATTCAATGAACAAAATAAAACTTCGGAATTAATTCAAAAATTATGCAACATTAAAAATTTTAGGGCTGGAGATTTAGCTCCAAGGTTCTGCTGCCTAACTCACAAGGACAAGGTCCAGAGTTTGATTCCCCAGTACCAAAAAAAATAAATAAAATGTTCATATATAGAAGTCAATGAGAAAAAATGGGCAGATCATAGATGAAGTCATAATAAATAGATTTGCAATTATTTTCAGCTTCATTAACTCCCTAATATACAGAGGATGTGCTTCTGGGATGTAATTCCAACTGTGGATTAAAATCATGATTTAACATAATTGACAAAATATCTCAACCGTAGAAACTACAGAGCTTAATTAAAAGCAAGCTTGTGTGAAAAGAAGTTTATGCTCAATAGGCAGGAAATTAGACATATTAGTGAAGAGATTGAGGAGCAGCAAACTGCATGAGGAGGAACAAAGGACTTGCAGATGAGGGAGGTTAAGAATGGATGCTACTTTCACTCTGGCATATAATCCTGAGACAAGACAATGCCCCAAGCATATGAGAAAAGTATAGTAGCAGATCACAGCTGGTGGACAGGGATAAGCTTGGCTTCCTCTGGAACAGACAGAGACTTAAGTGTTGGTTTGAAGGACGCACAGGTTCCATTTTCCCTCCTGAGTGTCGTGGTCAGGTCTGGGAGTGGAGAACGGAGCCTCTGACTGCAAGGAGAGCGCTCAGGAATAAGAGGACGATTGATAAAATGAGACGGAATTTTTCATCCGCCTATCACCTATTTCATTTCTTAGTGTTTTTCATAAAAACTTTATTGACCATTTTCCCTCACCCCAACCAACACTTTCTCCATCCTCGAAGGAACTCAGAAACATGCACACTGAAGAAAGCTTAGTTAAAGCAAAAGCTTACTTTGTTTCCCTGTTCCTCAGATCTGGAATTGTGACTCGCTGGTTAACGTATGAATAGGAAAGACATTTGGCAAAAGTTAGGGTTAAACCTTTGGCGGATGGCAAGTTAGTGCTAAGGATTCACTATCAAAGCATTTGTCATTGTGGACGTGCTGGAGCGTAACTGGGCTCAAATTTCTAGGGTTGTCCGACTCACAGCTTTGCTAGAGCTGAACTGCAGTTCATATTTGGAGTGTGGTGACCGTTAGTAACGTTGCCCCCGCAGTTCGCTGTGCCCCAGTTTGTCCATCATTACAGATCTTCCTGAGGCTTGGGAACGTAGCATAGCTTTTTCATGACCTAAATCCCAAACTACTTAGAACTGAGTTTAGTAACCCATTTCAATAGCTCTGTGGAGACTCTACCAGGGAACAGGGATTTTACGGAAGACAATTTGTTTCGTACGATCCGTGTTAATAAAATAGTCCTGGAATCCTTTCTCTATTGTTTCTAACTTTCCACTAATTCTGGGGGTAAAAATTAAAAATAGGCCAGATGAACAAATAAACAGTGAAATATAAGTAGTTTAACATAATACAACTTTATTCTAATTCCTCCAAATTCTAGGGTAGAAGAGTAGTTTTCTTGATTTACCCAGTTTATTGGTGAATGAGGGACTTTGTAAGACCTGTTCCAGGAAAGGAATAAGTATTGTTTCCAGCACAGCCTTATTTTTGGTCTCATTTTTAGAAGAGCTAGCCAACAAGTGTCCTATCACAGATGGCTTATGATTTCTCACAAGTTCTGTGTGAGTTTTCATTGACTCTAAAAGACACTGATAGACAGATTAACTTAAATAGCACTGTATACCCATACGGAAACTCTTCCTTGTCCTACCATACTCTTTTAGTTTTGTTGTGTGTTTGCCCCCTTTGGTCCCAACTTCTGATGTGGGCTGCTTGGTAAGGCCTCTGTGTGCTGGAAATAGGTGGCCCCAGTTGACTAAGTGTCCCTGTATCTATTTAATGCCTTCCTGACTTTAAAATATGTTTAGTTTAAGTAGCTCCTTGGTTTCTAAATTACATTTTCTTTCAATTTTTTGGTAAACACTTACTCTAGAGTGGTATTAATTTGTTCTCTTGATCATGATTTCATTTTGGAATCCATGTAAAGACTGATTTTCATTTTCTCCAGAGAAGCGCAGTCACTTCCTTCCCTCCCCACACCATATGAACCACTGGTCTTCTATCCGCTGTTCCTCACACACATGGCGCTGCCAGCTGGCGTCTCTCGGTCTGGAAGGCTGTAGACCCTGATGTCACCACGATATCCCACGGTGACCACCTGGCACCTCCCCAGCCAGCTTTAAGTTCCCAGCTGCATGGGAATCTTTTCACCACGTCTTCCTGGACCAGGCACTGGAAAGCACAGCTCACCCGGAACACTTCTTCAGGTCTTCCCGGGTGCGTTCTGTTGTCTTTTTAATTTTCTTACTTTTAATTAAGTTTTGTTGGCTTGCTATCAGTTTCCACCATATAACACAGTCTATGGTTCGCATTTGATTTCTTTTTTAGTGGACTGTATTTCTTTATTGGAAAGTAAGTCCCGTGGATTCAGAGACGTGGGTGCGCTGTACTCATTGCTTGTGCGCAGCGTTTGGAAGAGTTACGTGCTCAATAAATGCTCTGGATCGACTGGGCCCGCAGATGCTCTGAAGGATAGCTTTAGAATCAGCCGTGATTTAACAGGTGATCCTCTGAAAATTAGGACGGGAAGGTTCATTTGTGTCACGAGTCATTTACTAGCATTAGGATTTAGAAAAAGATCTGCATATTTTAACCTTATTAGCTATGCAATTGTTGTTTCCACCAGAAATATGAATCTAACTTAATGTAATTTAGTATTTGTAAAAGATATTTAGCAGCCTGTATTTTGGTTTTTAAGTACTATTTTAAATTTAATAGAGATATTTTTGAAAAAATGCTGCTATCAAGAAAAAGGGAAACTAAAATATATTTTGGTAGAAACTTAGAGTCCTCAACAAAAAGAAAAGAAAAAATAAATATATTATATTTAAGAAATATATAATATCTAAAATATATATTATATGATATTGTATATGTATATAAGTGCCCTGTTGAGTAAATTAAAAACATACAAATTTATACTGCAAGATAAGAAAAGTGGAAATGGAAGAAAGGAAAAGATTAGTTCTTAATTTCAATAATAATCCTAGAAAACATTTATTTTGTGGCAAATATTTGCAGTAGTTTGAATAGTACCATAAATGTTTTTTTAATTAGCAGGTGAAAATTAAATATAAACTATAATTTTAACACTGGACCAAACTATTGGTATTAGTTATTCAGCATTTATAAGGAGAAAAAGTAACTGGACTTTAGAAATCTTATGGACACTCATTAAGAAAGTCAAATGTTAATGTGATGGGATATTTCACATCATGTCCTTCATCTGATGAACTAATAAATATTCATTGTCATTTTTAAAATTTTTAAATATCGGCCAAAAATTAACAGAATTTAATCACAAATCATCAGAAAATCTAACTTTGAAAAGTATTTTATCAAATAACTGGTATTTCCAGAAATATGAAGATCATAAAAATGAAAAAAAAAGGGCAGGAATGTTACACATTTAAAAAGATTATTGATATAGAATGAAATGCCTGTTTTTTCAGCCCCCCATTCCCCCATATACACCTGATGCCACAAATAGCACACACATCCAAGTGGCCTCTCATTTCCTCCAACAGCTTCAGGTCTTCACATATGTGACTCTGAGTAATTATTTCCTTGACCAAGAAAGTGGTGAGAAGGCAAAAGAGAGAGAGAGAGAGAGAGAGAGAGAGAGAGAGAGAGAGAGAGAGAGAGACAGAGAGAGAGAATGAAAAGTATTTTATCAAATAACTGGTATTTCCAGAAATATGAAGATCATAAAAATGAAAAAAAAAGGGCAGGAATGTTACACATTTAAAAAGATTATTGATATAGAATGAAATGCCTGTTTTTTCAGCCCCCCATTCCCCCATATACACCTGATGCCACAAATAGCACACACATCCAAGTGGCCTCTCATTTCCTCCAACAGCTTCAGGTCTTCACATATGTGACTCTGAGTAATTATTTCCTTGACCAAGAAAGTGGTGAGAAGGCAAAAGAGAGAGAGAGAGAGAGAGAGAGAGAGAGAGAGAGAGAGAGAGACAGAGACATAGAGAGAGAAAGAGACAGAAAAGACAACAAAGAGACAGAGATAGAATAATAAATATCAAATAAAAATTATTGAGGTAAGAAAACTTAAATGTTTAGCATATATTGGATAAAATTAAGACAGCGCTACTATCTTATTTTCATAAATACATTGTAGATTTTTAAAGTAGATAGTAAAAAAATTAGGCAAAATAGTACAGTATTTATCACTGACTATCAATTTGTGCAGAGGAAAAGGGAAGAGAATACAAATAATGAAGGTGATAAATGCATGTCTGAGTAAGAGGGTTGTTTGTATTACTCTTAAATTTTCCAATACTTTAACATATAATGTATAACAGAACTTATTAGAAAAAAGAGCTGGTGTTATGAGTCAATGCTCTTTGAATCTAATCCTTGAAAAGATGAATTTATAAATTGCTGATCGCTCAGTCATGCAAAAAAGAATATGACTCATATAAATGTACTTCCATATCAGAAAACATCTTTGGAAGAGGACATGCAGCATAAAAACCTTTGAAATATCATATAATGTTACAATGAGACCCAAGGCACCCTCCTCCATGAGGTCATTCTTTGAAGCATGAAATGGTGAAAATAAATAGACCTGCTAATTCAGATCAGAACTGGGACAGATGACCGGAAACTGGGATATGATGAGCTCCAAAACACGTTCAGATTTGGCAATGGGACATAATTTCCTGTTGGTAAAGATGGGCTATGCGTAGGTAAGAGAAAATTAATTCTGCAGAGAGGTGGCTATTTCAAAATTACTAACTAAGGCGTAAGGAATTTGGATTCTCAGGCCATAAGGGTTACCTCCAGGGTATGAGCAAAGGGAAGGACAATGGAGTTTCTGACGGGATTTGCCACCAAAATGAACCTCGGGAAACATGACAGGCATCACTGTCAAAACCCTGAAAATGCCCAACTACTACTACTTCGTTTTCTAAAGAGATTAAAGAAGATGACAGATTCTGTGGTCTCATAAATTTAATGACAGAAGATTTATATGAATAAAGTTTGATATCTTTACATCAAGAGATTAATGAACCATGACAAGTAAGTCTCTCTACAGTTCTTCCTCTTCTGCATATCTGGTCGAACACAGTAATAATTTAGTCCTGAAAAGTCCTGGTCCAACAATCCATTCAAAAGTTCTTTCATTATATGGTTTTTGTATGATAAAAAAGAGTTCATCATATGATAAATAAGAGTTGGAAAACCTTAGGGTTCATTAAGTAGGTTACCAAAGCATTTTTAAAGGGTATCATAAAAAAACAACAACCATCAACCTAGAAAGTTTTCAAATTAAAGAACACAAAGATATGTTTCTCGCATTTTCCTCGGTCTTCTCCCCTGTACTGGGGATTTAACCCATGACTTTCACCCTGAGCTACACCCAGCACATTTGTACTTTGAAAAAGGTGCCACTAATTCACCGAAATGTGCAGACTACACTCAAACTTGCCATCTTCTTTCCTCAGTCTCCTGGAGAGCTGGAAGTCCAGGCACGTGTCACCATGTCTGACTTCCTTGAAAAACCTTTCTATTTAATGACTATCTGCAGACTGGTTGCATTTTCCAGACTATCATATAAATCCACCATAAGGCATGTATGTTCTAAGTCTGGTTTTGTTTGCTTTTATAGTGCATTTGCCATCTGCTCAAAATCTCCCATTTTCAATCGATATCCACTTCAAATCCTAGAAGTCCTGATTTCCACGAATGCCTTTGTATGTGGTGGCTCTGCAATACTTCTTGAGCTGTCTCCTGGCTCATTCCAATACCTCTTAGGTATTCGGTTTCTCATGTTTTTGTTTTATTTTATTTTACCTTTTGGAACCAGAGATCAAACTCAGGACCTTGCACTTGCAAGGCAAATGGTGGAACCACTGAGCTAAATCCCAGCCCTCTCATGTTTCTAAATATGGTAGCAATCTTAATCTGTCTTCTAGCTGCCAAAATTTTGCAACTATTGTCTTCCCTTTATATAAGTTTTGTCACCTTCTTTAAAAAGCTTTTTGATTACTGTTTTGATATCAGCTTAGTGAGATCAGAAGAAAGTACAAATTTATCAACTTTATCTTGAAATGAATCAAATGTTTGTTCACATACAGAATACTTGGAGTAGGACTAATAGCACACAGGCAAATTTCTAATTTGAATCATGATGCAGTAACAGGGAGAGGAAATTTTGTCCTTCTTTGAAGGTGTTTTTTCGAAAGTTATCCTGGACAACAGGTGTCACAGGCTCAGTGATCCCAGAATTTTAAGTATAACTTTAGAAAGTTGCTCAAAACTAGTATGGAATATTTTATGTATCATCCAGGCAGCATGCAGTGGTCTCCCTAGCAGAGTAGAAAGTCCTCCTAGTGCTGAAAATGTTTCTAAATTTCTAGGATTGGGCACTGAGTGGAGTCCTTAGAAAAGTATCTAAAAGGAAATTTTAGGAATAAGAGCAAATTATCTCAACCAAGTACTGATTTGGCCCCATCTTATTTAAAGCTTCAAAAGCTTTAAAATATTTCCATTTAATTAAGTTGCATTCAAGAATAAGCTCGAAATGTAGTATTTTTTTCTTCCATGTAACAATTTAAAATTGAAGATTTTGGTGAGAAATTGAATCAATAAAAAGAGAATGAAAAACTGACACAGATATCAGAATAATAGAGATAAAACCTGAGTGTGTGGAGGTGAGTATCTAACACTTACAGTCTCACCAGCCTGTGTAAGGTCCTGTCACTACCACCAATAAATAAATAACAAATATGAAACAGGATAAACAAAAAACTCACAAACAAAAACTGTGTGTTTGTGTGTGTGTGTGTGTGTGTGTGTGAAAAGACAATGAGTCAAAGGCAAAAGAGAAACAGAAAATACATGAGTGTATTCTTATGTTCAAAAAATTAGGAAAAATGATAAGCTTATTATACACATTACCCAGATTTATTAAAACAATTAAATATAGATGGGCCATCAAAATGGAATGCTATAATATTTCATTACAGCATTTCAAATTAATCAAAATATTAAGTCCCTTGCCTTTACAAAAGACTTCATTCTTGAGACTTAATAATTTTAATTTTAATTAATATTTCACTCTTACTACATGTAGGCTTTTTAGGCACACAGTTTATCAAACCAGTGTCACAAGACTTTATCAAGGAGAACAAGGGAGTATGAAAACACTGATTTTGGAATTGAAAGACCTAAGTTCTATAAGATATACTACTAGTGAAAGAAAGTTAAGTTCTTTCAATATTTTAAAGGGAACCGAATTAAAACTACTTCATGCTGAGATGATGTTTGGGCATTTCTACTTTCCATACATAGAAATAATTTTTTATCTAATCATCAGTTTTCCACAAGCAAAACCAGTATCAGCCTTAAATTTATTCTTACCATAGGACCCCATTAACAGTGAAGTAGCCTTGTTGAGATAAAATTTATTCACGTGAAATAGATTTCTAGCATCTCACTTAAATCTCTAATTCAGGGTTCTCTATTCAAATTGTTTAGCTTGGAAAAAATATTTAGAACCTGAATTTTCATCTTTACATTCATTGGGATCATCTGTGCACTTTCTCACAGAGAACAGAAGTCACTTCATGCACGCGATGACATTTTCTCTTTTGATGCTCCTTAGGAAATTGTACTTCAGCGCCATCCTAATTATGTCTCTTCCCAGTGGACTAGCTGCAAAAAGTCAAGAGCCTCTTGAAGTCCTCACTGCAAATGATTTTGATGGAATGATGCATCTGCAGACTCCTTCTGTGTCAACAGCCAGGGAAAATACACACAGAAATGATTTGATGTTTTGTGTTCACCTTATAAAAAATTAAAGCTTTGTCCTTCTTATATTGAGAATGACTAAGATTAAAATACTTCTGATAATGGATCTCTCAGTAAAATCTATTACATAGAATGAAATCACTCCAGTTTTCTAAATATTGTGAACATTTCTACAAGCCTGTGTTTCACTTTTGCTTTTGAAAATGTGCAGATACCATCCCAGGGCCATTCTGAAGAGCTCTACATGAATGAAGAGTCAATGACAAAAAAACACACTCAAAAGCCTGTATTCTACATATTTAAACGTCAGATGAGAGTACGGATTTCCAAATGAGGATAGTTTAATTCTGAAAAATCAAGCATAAGAATTTAAAAATGCTACAATTTAAAATGTCACATTTTCTTCTGAGCTTCCTTAAGATACAATATGAAAATGTAACAATTAGATATTTTTCTTTATTGGAAAGCAGAAGCCCTACTAGGTACTTAAGGAAAAACAATTAATCCACATTTGATTATTTTGACGATTACATTTAAAGTAGTACCTCTCTTCTTACCCAATATTTTAAACAAATGGTGAAAATGCTCTGGAGCTAAATACATTGCATTAAATAGACTATTAAGGAAAATCTAAATGAAATATTAAAGAAATTCTGGCAAAATATTAACTGTAGTAGGTTCACAGTCATGGTATTATGGTGATAGTTAATTTTATGCTTTGCCTTTATTATAAATAACAGAATATTAAATTTTAAAGCAAATGTTAAAAGTAGCTTAATCATAATTTATGAAGCACGGGTATCGGGATAGGCGGAAATTATTGAAGACTCAGCAGTGGATCCCTAACTCCGGTTTGGTGCTACAATGCACTGTGAGAAGAAACACTTAGAGAAATAATCTCCCATGGACAGAAAGTCGGAAACCTGGGCTGGCCAGTGCTGAGGGAGCAGCGAAGGCCCTAATAAGCAGAACGAGTGGTATTTATTGGTGACAAAATCATAATTAAGTTGGGGTGAGGGGACTGTATGTGGCTCCTAGGAATAAATTGCTGATCCAGGCAAGGCTTGTAAAAGAGACAACGCACTCTTGTGTTAGGAACAGAACAGACCAGATATAGGTTGTGGTTAATGATTAATCTTGTCTTTCCAGGTCAGAAGGTTTTAATTCTGGGAATAAAATTTGGGTGCTAGTCACTCTGACCTAGGCTGAGTCACTTAGGCTTTGACTAGACTCACTTCTGAAAAGCCAGTTGTGGGGTTAACTCTTTCCAGCCTGCGCTCCTTACAGTTTGCTCTGGGAAGAATCATCAGGGCATTCTGCCATAGAAATGAAATAGAACTAAAATAAGACGTTGCTTGCTGGGTTCAAAAATAGAAATATGAATTATTTTGAAAATTTGCTTAAAGTACTTTTGATTCACCATTGACCCGACTCTGAAGCAGAAAATCAATAAAAGTAATTCCAACAACAATGACCAAAAAAGGACAAATTCATGGGTTTGATATCCATGGGTCTGGTGCCCTTGATTCTAACATGCAATGATTTGTGCACTCAACTCATATTCATTGAATATTATTCATTGCCATTGTTTCAAGTACAAAAATGTAAAATTAGTACTCAGATTTCCTGCTTTCAAAGAGATTTAAAAAAATGCCTTCAAAACTTATTGTAATGATTATTCTAAGCACTGCTCTAGGGCCCAAAATAAAGAATGGATGACTGACAAGTTGTACAGTATTCCCAGACATGCCCACCTCCACAACCTCACAGATCACACACTCCTCGGCCATCTCCCCCAACAGCTAATGTTTTGCTTTGATTTTTCCCTATGAATGGAAAGCCCTTTCAGCTGACTTCTTCCCGATGCAACGCTATCTTATTGCATTCTTAAGGACCATTTTCAGTGTCATCTATATTATGACAACTGTGGAGAATTTTCCACTTTCTCAACCAGTGATCTGTCAGGATTCTCCTATTATCAAATAAGTCTGCTTTGCTAAAAGGACAGTTCATTTTACCTGTACCTCACTTAAAGTTCTTACCGCTTTACTGCTGTGTGGTTATCAATTTATATATATTCATTAGTTACCAACCTGGGAACATAAGACTGCAACTCACATCTTTGCTTGCAAGCAGCATATTTGACAGCCACGATTGCTTCCCTCCTAGATATGTCATGTGTCCAGGACAAATCTGTTTTCACCAAAATTTGCTCCCAATTATTACCTGAGCATAGCACAGTCATTCATAGAGGTCCGTCCTCACACCAGGTAATTTAAGCTTGGGAACTCTGCTTCTCCATTTCCAAAATTTTTATCAAAGCTCCACTCAATCCAATATCATTTCCAAGGCATCCCTCCTTCACCTCCACTTTTCCTCATAGCTGTCACCATCGCAGAGTGCAGCAAAGACTTGCCCTTCTTCCACTTCATGGTCCTTTCTGTCAATTTATTTCTTGCATCTCTAACCCTATCTTGTCTTCTGCTTTTCAAAGGACCTGAAGCAACACAAGTGCAGCCAAGCATTCCATGGAAAGATAAACAATACGACAGAGCTTGAAGAATCACACCCTTCATCCCTGGCAAAATGGGCACCATCCCGAATCACACACAGCCTCTGGGTTCCTGTCAATGCTGATGACCTTCTTAGCTTAAGCATTTCTTGTAGATTGGATGGTTTCACTACTAAAACCTTTTAAAGGGTGTACTCACAAAGTCAGCAGTAGACAGGTCACTGCTAAGTGAGGTGAATGCCTAGGGTTCTCAACAAGCAGTTAAGCCATAAATGTAAAAGGCAAAGTGGCTTTTTAATATCTTCAAAGAGGCCTTCACTGCTGGAAGAGAAGCTGAAACCGATAACCAGCTGATTGAGGGTGTAATAGTTACAGGCACTAGAAATGTGTGATTTCCCCAGCCAAGATAGGTGGTTTATGATAAGTCCGCAGCTCTGTCTGGGAATATCTGGGATCCAGAAACAAATTGAGATATCTGGGTGAAATCCATTCAGAAGCCAGCCCATTGAGTCTCCTGAAAGGCTAGATATTGGAGAGCCCTCGCACCCTGCCAGTACCAAGAACATCTAGTGCTAACTTTCAGCTAGAAAATGCTTCAGAGGCCTCTCTATTGCAAAATAACAAGTAAAAAAGGAGCAATTCTTCCATACAACCAGGCTGATAATTCAGGTTAATTTTTTGTATAAATTGGCCCCAAACATTTTGAGCCTAATAAGGCTCAAAAACATTATGCAATGAAGCAACTGAACAAATCAGTTTTTAAGTCTGGAAAGAGCCATCAAAAGACCTGAGCATTCAATTTTCAGTGTTTTTAAGCGGGTTGGAGGTAGGCAGAATTCATTGACTTTTATACATCTTCCAGGATACAGGATTTACACATGCTGGAAAAAAATCCACAGAGTGGAGCAAAACTGTTCCTCATGTGACTCTTAGAAGGCTGGAGAACTGGCTGGCAATGAGGAAAATGATGTTTGAACTGGCCGAGCTGACTGTAAAAGAAGAAATAGAGATGTTGAGGTGATCATACTAGAATAAGTACATTGTATGCAAATAAAAAAGCCATCAGAAGCATCATATTCCATGGAAGAGTTCAAATACCACCAAGGCCTATAAGAATCATTTGGTAAACATGGAATGGACACCATAAAATAAAGTTCAGTGGTGACTCCAGGATAGCTCACTACTGACATTAGGAGAGGAGTCATGGATCTGGGCTCTCTAATGTCCAACGTGATTTGGGTCTCCTACAACAGAAGTGAGATTTGACTGCTTAGAAGCACTGGATGCCTAATTGTCAGCATCGTTAGAGAGAGCTAAATGGCTTGATCAATGGGGAATATAAATGAGTACTGAATGTCACGTTTGGAGGCAAAATAAAAGAGCAGTTAAATGAAGGTCACACTTAAAGTGCACAGGAGAAAAAAGGAGGGAATTACTGAACAGTTGGCTTCAAAACTGTTATCCCCAATATGAAATGATGATCTTTGTTGATATTCACATCTACAGCCCAAGGACTATGGGTGCTAAGTACCATTTGAGATCGAGAACAACTGCAGTGATGAAACCATTTGCCACAGACCCAGCAGATTCCCGTGTGAGTTCTGGGTGACATTTATGCCAAGACTATGTGCTCTTGGCTGCTTTTCAAGACCTGGGAATGACGGAGATCTTAACTTGAGAGGTGGGAACTTCAGATAGTCAAGTCAGACCCAGAAAGTCTCCATTTACTCAGTTAAACTTTCTAGCTACACTGCAACAGAATGAGACTTTGCTTATTCAGTTCTTCCTTACCCGCTCCTGGTGTGCAGTTCTTCTGCATCGCAATGGTTTTCTTTCTTGTATCCCTAAGAGTGTTTCCCTCAATCTCTTTTACATAGAATTCTGACTTTGCTTCTTATGAGAGTACAAGAACTACTCGCCATAACAGAGGATCTTAAAACAGAGACTATGTTTTAAATGGCTTTACCCTAAACTGCGCACCACATCTGATATTTAATAATTTAATGTAAATAAAAATATGTACTTTAAAATTTTTATAATCATTACAAATTGGCTGATCATTTCCATTTTGAGTACTATAAAAATATATGGCTTTTCACAAGAAAGCAAGAGAATCAAAAGCGATTGTTCTGCTTTCTGTCATTTGATCTCTTATATGAATGAAGAAAATGCTAAAAATATGAGTGCCAAATAGTTTTGAAGAAATTTCACACTGTTCAAGCAGAATACAAAAGTCAGTGATTAGATGTCTTATACTAAGTAAAGTGTTTTCTTTTTTAGTTAAGTTTCTTAGAAGCAGAAGGCCTTGTACACATAGTTATTTAGTGCAGACCCAAGAGGCTGTCAAGTATCACAACTGAACATCTAAGACGATCATTACCTGTGGTGCTATGGATTTACTAGTCTTTCTTCTACCTCAAGGATTTTGAAAGTGAAGAGAAGAAAATCAATTATTAATAAAACGACATGCATAATAGCTTTTTAGAGCAGAGATTTTAATGCTGTAAAAATTGTTCTAGCAGAGCCGCAGGTTGCTTTCAGGCAGTTATAAAAGAAAAATTGCCTTTGGCAATTAACAACAATTTATTAAGCTTGGTAACCCTAGTATTCATAATTATGATGGCATGGATATTAATTTAAAAGCCAGAAAATTTTATTGTGTTATTTTGGTAGGACACTGCATATTCATGCAATGTTTTTGTTGTTGTTGGGCTATGGTTCAAGCAGGTGTTAAAGAGATTTTTCTTTGTTTTCCTTTTATACATAATAGGATGTTGTAGACTATTAGAGTTGAGTATTATTCTTTTTACTAGTAGCCTGTACGAACTATGAATGCATAAAATCTTTTAGTTTGTTTGTTTGTTTTGAGACAGGGTCTCACTATGTAGTTGAGATTGACCTGGAACTCACTGTGTAGCCCAGGCTGGTCTCGAATTCACAGTGATCCTCCTGCCTCAGCCTCCAGAGTGCTGGGATTATAGTCATGTGCCAACAGGCCCAGGCTGCATAAGATCTTTTTAATGACAGGCCGTGGCACATCTTATCAACTCAAATTAGACATTTCAAAAAAATGTGGTTCTTAGAAGAATTATTTCGATGGGTTGATGATAATAAGAATTGTCATTGAGTGATACTTGGTGAAGTATTTTGTGAAATAAATTCTGTATATCCAATTGCATCTCCCAAGAGTTCACAGTATGGTGAGTTTAACTGTTCTGTCTCCTTATCAAGCCACCACCACAGTGAAGATGCAGTGCAATTACCTCTCAAATATTCTTAATTCAATTTGAAGTCCAGTTGATCCACCAAGGAACTCACTGTAGCCCAGGCTGGTCTCGAATTCACAGTGATCCTCCTGCCTCAGCCTCCAGAGTGCTGGGATTATAGTCATGTGCCAACAGGCCCAGGCTGCATAAGATCTTTTTAATGACAGGCCGTGGCACATCTTATCAACTCAAATTAGACATTTCAAAAAAATGTGGTTCTTAGAAGAATTATTTCGATGGGTTGATGATAATAAGAATTGTCATTGAGTGATACTTGGTGAAGTATTTTGTGAAATAAATTCTGTATATCCAATTGCATCTCCCAAGAGTTCACAGTATGGTGAGTTTAACTGTTCTGTCTCCTTATCAAGCCACCACCACAGTGAAGATGCAGTGCAATTACCTCTCAAATATTCTTAATTCAATTTGAAGTCCAGTTGATCCACCACTCCCAGCCTCAACTGCTCCTTGAATCAGTAAAGCAGTTTCACTTCCAACAACTACAGATGTGCATACATAACATGCAGAGATAAGTGTAGCCAAAGAGAAGAAAGATCTCTAGAACTAAAAATCTAAACATTTCATAAAAGAAGTTGAAGAGGACACAACACAGTGAAAAAAACACATCTTCTCTTCGTGGAGGAGCATTGATATTGTTACAGTGTCCACAATACCAAGAGTGCCCTATGGAATCTGTGCGATTCCCGTCCAACAATCAATGGCATTGATCACAGAACTGGGAAACACAACCTTAAGTGCAAACAGAGCTGCACACATGTGCAAAAGGCAAAAATACCCAAAGCAATTTGGATGACAAAGAAGAAATGAAAAGGCGTTACTGTTACATGACATAACTCAAGAAGTAACTGAGATGCTAAAACAGGTCTTTAATGTTTAGGATTTTAAAGGTAAGTTGTGTCTCTAGCTCCCTTGTGATGACAGCAGGGAAGAGTCAACATTTCCAGGGTCATCTGGTGGCCAAAAGTCCAGGTAAAGCTGCACATATTTCCTGGTTTTACTGTATCTCTTCTATCAATGGGAGGAGCTCTGTGCGCTTGGGTTGGGGCTAGCTGCCCTCCCAATCTGGCCGAAGTGTGAGTAAATGTATTTTCCCACTACTATGGACATTTTGTGGGCCTCCATTTTCACTTTTCAGTTCTGTGGACTTTAGGCAGGTGGCTTAAGAAATCCAGATAGAGTTTGGATTCAAGGGTTTGCTCAGTCTCACAGCAAAAACATAAAACAAAGATACAGCCATCATGGCAGTGTGACATTGGCATGAGAACAAAAGCAAAGACTGGCTGAATATTTGTTCCCAAATTATAGTAGCCGTTTGGTTTCCTTACAGTGTTTATGGAAAATAGTTTTTTAACATTTTAATTATATAAGATCTTTGCAATCTGTCATTTAGGTTCGTGGTCCCTGTGCCTTTGGGAATTTCACAAATATTTACATTGTTCTATAAAATTCATAATGTTACTTTTTGTAATTAGGACTGCAATCAATGTAATTGTATCATTGAGTGTGTAGTGATTCACCAAGAAACAACTTTTTCTCTTCATATGAACGTCTACTGATTTCAACACATTTTATGACAAATATATTCCCCATGAAATTTCTTCGGTGCTCCTATCAGAAATTATTCAACAATTTGCCTCATTAGGATCTTATGTACATGTCTCTTTCTAGAGGCTCACTTCCTCCACTGATTTGTAAATACGTATAACCTTGTGCCATTACCACATTGTCTTGATTGCTTTGTTTTTTTACTAAATCTTGAAATAAAGTCTGAATTCTCCCATGCTGTGATTCTTTTAGTATTTTGGATCTTGTAGCTCACTTCTCTATACTATTGAAAAATTTAGAATCAGCTAGCAAATTTCTACACTGGACCCTCCTGGGGTTTTGATTTGGATTCAACTGAATCTCTTCATCAGTCTGAGAACGACACTCTAACGATATTGTACCTTTACTTAGATTTATTATTTCTCTCAACAGGGTTCTGTGGTTTTCAGGGTTGTGAGCTTATATTATTTCTTTTGCTAAATAATTAGTAAGCATTTCATATTTTTCATTTGAAAATTTAATTCGTGCAATTTCATCTTGGAATTATTCACTGCTATTATTATAATGCAGTTGAGCTTTTAACTTTGAGCTCATTTGACAAGCTTGTTAATATGCCCATGAGTTGCAATTATTCTATAACATATTTTCTTCTTGTTTTGCATAAACATTCAGAACTTCTTCAAATACAGGTGGTTTCACATCATTTTGATCCTTGTAGCATTTTACACATTTTTTCTTTCCTTTTTCATTAACTAGAGCTTTAGAAAAATTATTAAATAAAAGCAGTATAGTGGACATAATTACCTTATTCCTGGAAATAGAAAAAAAATCCTTCAGCATTTTTTTAACTTTTGCATATTAGTCATAGAGGGCAATGATTTAGGGTGAAACAATAATCGTGTTTACAGTTTCAGGGCCAAGAAAGACTATTGTAAGCTGTTAAATCTTCACCAGTTGAATACGATTAGAACAGAGAATTAACACAATTAGGGATTAGAGAGAGAGAAAGTCAGGAAATGAGGCCAGATTTCAGAGAAGCTCCGAGCATCACCTGAGTGTACTTCTCCTGTGGCTTCCATTTTCAGTCCCGCATTAGTTCTGGTAATAACTTGGTTCAATGATTGAAATAATGACTCCATCATTTCTAATTTTTTTTATTTTACAAATGGACCTATGATCCCTGTTGTTTTGAATTTCAATCCTACAGTGTAAGTCTGACACATTCACACAATTGTCCTATCAGACTCTCTCATTTTCTATTTGTTTCTAAAATGCAATTTGGGAAAAGATATATAACCTTATGTATTTCAATCTGATTCAAATAATGAAAAGGCAGGAGGAACGAAAATAGGAAACTATTTCACATATCCCCTGCTGAGAGGCTCTAAACTGAATTAACTCAAAAGACAGGCATGCATTTGAACATTTATCATTTTGCTGTTTCAGAGGACTATTTAAATTTTTTTTCACATACAGCTGTACTTAAAAGAACCTGTTGTGCACAATCAGAAGATATGAAACTCTTTATCCAAAGCATTTTAAAGTTTGAACAAAAACATACACTTATCAACTGCAGTATAACTTTGTCATGAAGAAATACTTTGTTTGGTATCGCCACTTCTCGTGGCAAGCTTGAAAAGAGAGAGAACGCAGAAGGTTCTGTACAACTTGGCAGAACTTTCTTTGCTTGAGTCCATTCGATGAAAATGACTGTTACAATCTGAGTGCAGTTCCAGGAAGAGGCTAAGTTAGAATGCACCCAGGTCCTCCTCTTAGACACTCGGAGAGTGACTTGATATCTGCCTATATCCGCACTAACTCTAGGAAGCACACATTTATGTCTCATTCATCTCTATAAAACTTTTTTTTTCCTATCTCATTTCTTGGCGATCCAAACATGTCCTCTGTGACCCTTGGAACTCATAAAGATGGCTTCAGCAAATGTTTCTCTATCTTAATGTCTTATTGGAAGCCTTTCTTAGCTATTTGCTTCAACAGAAACCTGATTGTAATGTGAGAACACTATCACATAATAGTATAACTTGATAATTGTTCCCTAAAAGGATGATGCCTTCTTGTTGCTTATTCACATTTGCATATCATTATTATTCTCTCTTCCCTAGCATCTTCCTTTGAATTTCATTCCATCACCTGCCACCCCTCCTAAATGCTGGACACTGTTTGCTGTCTCTCTTTCTAATAATGCTCTTGCCCTTTCTCCTTAACTGTCAGCCTCTTAGGCTTGTAAGTGTCTGCCTTTTTGGATCCTCACTTTGCCCACAACAACGCTACTTCTTTTATTTCCAGCAGTGCCACCCTTTGCAAAACATTAAAGCATCTCATCTTCCAGTAATTGTCTCTTGACTCAACATTTCAGTCCACTCACTCTGCCATAACAACATGCTAAAGAAGAGATTATTAAACAGATATTTATTTCTTACAGATTTTGGGCTTCAGGATCCAGGTGCAGGGAAACCAGGGTCTGGTTAAGGCTGATTTCCTGGTTTGCAGAGAGATGTTTAATGCCATCTTCTCATGTGGCACAGAGGGAGGGCCTCTCTCTATTCTCTCTTATAAAGGCCCTGATCCTTTTCATGAGGGTCCACTCTTGGGGACTGACTGCTCCCCAAATTGGCAGCTTCAACACTACCATACTTGGGGATATTCTTCCACAAGCAAATTTTAGGAGGGAAATATTCAGTGCATAACATGCATGCCATTAACAACAACAACAAAAACAAATACAGGATCCCGATCAACACTTCACTGTATCCAACTTTCACCGCCTTTCATTTTGTCCTGTTCTTATTTTCTCCCTTTCCTGCTGTAGATATAACGGTCCTTTGTTGAGAAGAGTTCCTTGCTCATATTTGTAACCTCACCACCCATCCCTGTGTCTGAGAACTCAACTGACACCACCACACCGAGTTCAACAGTAGTCTCTCACTCCTCTTTCTCAAGGTTTTGGGAAAACACCAAACACAAGCCCACTAATTGTCTCCGTATGGGGACATACGGGCCTTTGGCAAAGCCCGCAAGTTCTACTATAATTAATTGGGCAGATGCACCCTCCTAGGAAATTTTACTTTTTTCACAGCATGCCTCTTCATTTTGCTAACCTACCAAGAGGAAGACAAAACAAACAAAAAAATCAGAATTTCCACCACCAGATGAACCAAACTGCCTCTGTCTGGGCCCTTGTGTTCTGCCTCTCCTTGCATTACAGGAAGTACACTTCATGTGAGTGTGAAGGAGATATCTCACTGTGTGCTATATTTCACATTATCTCTGCCAAGTCAATGACCTTGCACCGGTTTTTATTCCGTCATCCATCTTTACCTTTCTACCCCTTCACTGCCAACATCATACACGGCAGAACGTTTCAAAATCACTTCTTGCCTGACTGACACCTATTGTCACTTCTTCCTTGCAAAGCTTCTTGAAACAACTTCTCATGCTCACCATCTCTAGTCCATCTGCTCCCATTCACCCTTCAGTGCATTCTACTCCATAAAAGGCACTGTCCGCACCTCAGTGTCCAGGACAAAACCCGCAGAGTCATCTTGTTTCTTTTCTTTTCCTTTCTTCACTGGTTCTCCCATCAAATTCATGAATAACCTTGTAGGGAAGTCCCACTTCCTCCTGCAGCTCCATTCTAGCCCATCCTACGTTACCTCTTACCTGAGCTGTTGCTGTGGCATCCTTATAGTCTCTTTTCTTCAAAGCTGTCTCCAACCTAAGTCTACTACCCAAGCAATCATCACTGTGGTTGTGTTAAATGGCATCATTATGCCTCCCCTCTCAAAATCCTCCAGTAGCTTTTCATCTTGCACATGATGAAATTCAACTCCAGCATCTGTCCAGTGTTCTGTAATCTGCACAGTCCTGCTGTCTCTGCTAATTTTCTCATGGAGTTTACGAGGCTCCACATGGTCCTTCCATTCCCACCATTTGGCCTCTTGTTCCTTCTTGCCACTTCCAGGAACACTCAGATTATAAGGGCTTCACCTTTATTGTTTCCTGTGAAGAGTAAGCCCTTTGGACTTTACTAGTAGAATTCCATTTGGATAAGAAGTTGAAAGGTAAGCACTACACGTATTGTTTCTATTCTAGCAGAAAGCTAGAAGAAGATTACCAATTAAGTACATTTTGATAGGAGAAAATGAAGTGGAAAAATAATTGGAGGCTGAGCCCAAACAGCTAAGTTAGAAAAAGTTCACTTCTCTGAAGGTGTGATTAGTTATTCTTTACTGGCTCTTTTGCTTTTTCAGGATTCCCCAAATTAAACCTTCTGATAACAGCATGATTTAAGCCTGCAATGTGCACTCTATGACTATACACATCGCTGAAAGTGGAAATCTATCATTGCAAAGATTCATCACCACATAGTTTTTATTCAATCCAAATTTCTTCACACCAAAATAGATTGGTTTATTGAGACTCTCATAATAGGAAAGAAAATATTTGCAAAATATACTTTTTAAAGGCTAGCCAATTTTATTTTTGTTAAGGTTTTACTCCTTGCTGCTTGCAGTTCATGCTGATTATATTCCTCATAGGGAGCTGACACGTGTCAACCGTGCACGTCGCATCTTTCAGCCTCGTCCTCTCATCTCCTCCCTCCCTCCGCCCTCCAGGCTAACACAATTCTTACCACAATGCTTCCTCTTGGCTTTTCTAAACCTCTTTTGCTCTTCCCAGACTGTCTTGAAATGTGTCACTTTGAAATTTTAGGCCTGTTAAGTGCTCAGTAAGAAGTGGATTCTTCGGTTTTAGTTAAATAACCTTTCTATAACTGCAGTTCGTTGATAACTGTTTGGATACATCCAGTTAGCTCATCAAGCCTCTATTAAAGGTTTCTTTTCCATGTACTAGGCAAAGAAGCATTATAAAGGAAGTGCAGTGATGCTAAGGGATACTGTCTATGTGCGTAAAAGAAATAAGAAACAAACCCAAGTATAAAAAAGCAACCAATAAATGTTTTCAAACCAGAAGTTCCTGTGATGACCAGAGGAGGTGGGGCCCATGCAGGGTGGCTTGCTGCGTGTTTCTAGTTCTCTCTGCATGTATTCTAGACTACTCTGCAGTGTCATCTGTCAATACTAACTTAACCTTGTGGGATTTAGAGTTTTATTCAGTCAACTCTATCTGTAGTTCCAACTGTTTTTTTCTCATGCTCAATAGTATCAACATTTAACCTTAAGGGTATCTTAGGATAGAGAAGTATATCCCCGTGCCCAGTCTATCATCTGAAATAGTAACCACATTTTCTTTTGTTTAACTACACCTACACTGTCCCATGACACTTTATTTTCCTCTCAAAATTTCCATTAATACCTGTGGGCTTATCACTCCAAATGTATTTTCTGAAAATGTATTTTTTACAATACCAAATCCAAATGGGAATAATTGTGGCAACTCTTTTGCCTCCTCCTACTCCCTCTTCAGTTCAAAACCATAGGTTCAGCAGTTAATCACCCTCCCCAATCACTTCCATTACAGCACCATATAGGAAACATACAAAAAAGGTCAACAATACCTTTTTTCCGTGGCTAATTATGGCTACTTGATAAATAATCCTTGAAATTAGAAAAAAAATAGCAGGAACAGTGAGGAGAGACTAGATTCACAAGATGTGTTCAAAAGGATTTTCAAAATTTCATTACTGTAGTCTTAGGAGTGCCAGTAGAACAAAGGTAACGTTATGGGTTTTGGTTTCTTTGTTTTGTCTTTTTATGGCATGACAGAGTGGGTGGTGATGTCCCTCACTGAGGCTGGAAATCATGAGATTGGGAGTGGGAACATTGGGGAGGATGAAACAGTTAATTTCTGTGCACCCCAATTCTTTGGTACCTGTGGGATCTCCAGATAAAGATGCCCAATTCTTTTACTATGAGATAAATGTGATTTTATTTATAGGATAATCAAGTGTCCTGTTGCTCCCAAGAGAGTCCCAAATTAATTGTGGAAGTTCAGCATTTCAGGGAGCCCCAAGTTTGGTCAGAGGAGAAAAGATCACCTTAGTTTTCAAATAAAGAGTAACAGGAATGGTCCATTACCTCCAAAACACCTTTCGGGATTTACCAGTGCTTGCCAAAGGGAGCACTCCTGAAAAGACACAAAGAAGAGTTCTGGCTGTGCAGCCATCCAGTTTAGTCTTTACTCACTCGTTCTCCCCGGTTACCTGGATTTCGTCAAATCATTCTCAAAAGGTAGCCCAGCTCGAAGCCCCCGGATGCTCTGCTTGAAGAAGCCCAGCACGCCTGGGCTCTTTCCAAACTGCAGAGATCCATGCCTACCCGTGTTTCCAGCAGAGCCCTGCACACTTGCCGACCTGTGCAACAGCCTACACGCCTAACCGCAGGTGAGTGGATAATGAAAATGGGATCTATTGGTGCATTAAAGCATCACTCCATCAACATAAATAAATGCAAATCATTTGTAGCAAAAACAATGAACTTTGAGACTGTAATATTAAGTACAATAAGTCAGACAGGGACAGTTAATTATTGTACAGATGCTCTCATATAAGAAACCCAAAATGGGCCAGGGATTTAGCTCAGTGGTTCTGCCTCCTGCGTCGCAAGTGCAAGGACCCGAGTTCAATCCCTGGTACCCAAAAACAAATGAACAAAATCAAAACAAAAAAGAAACCTAAAATATTACAGTAAAAAAATGGGGAGATGATTGGAAAGGAGGAGATAGACTTCTTAGAAGTGGAAAAAGAAAGCAGGGAAAAAGAAGAGGGTAAGGAGGTGGCATAAAGGTATCAAAAATGTTCAAAATACAGTGCATGCACCAGTTTCCTCCAAAATATAATTGTATGTTGTAAATATATACTAAAGAACAGGAAAACTTTGCCTTTTCTTTAAGTACTTTCCATTTTTTCATTTTTACAAGACAACCATCATTATATTCCCTGTGTTTATAAGGCTATTTTAGATGCTAAATTCAAAGGTAATTGTGCTGTTTTGTTCAAATCTTGTGTTATCGTTTTATTCCATTAAGTTTATTGGTACATTTAAGGTAAACAATACAGTTACATTCACTATTGGGATCTTGTACCTCTACATGACGTACCTTGGCTCTTATTTTCTCCCCATTCCCCTGCCCTCCCTTCACCCGCTCCGCCTTTCCCCATTTACAAAGACTTTGTTTTCATTTTTTCCTTTTCATATTTTTTCTTTTCCCTTATTACTATTCCAAATCAATGTGTGTTGTTTTTTATTTTAGCTTTATGTGCTTCTTATGCATATATCTTTGTTGCAAATATTTATTTTGCCCAGGCTTTAATATGGATATCTTTTTCCATGAAAATATCCTGTATTGTAATTGCCCCTTGGAAGGCATGATCGACCACCCCACTGAAAAGGTATGGGCCTAAGAAGGCTAATGTTGCTAAAGGTGTGGAAAGCTGTTGATGTGGTTTTCATTATCGTTGCCACTTATATCGCTCGCATAATGTGTCGTTCTGGGAGAGCAGAGAGTCATCCAAGCTGGTGTCTACCGGCTCTGGTTAAGGGAGCAGGTGGCAGCGTGGGTTTCCACACTCAGTCGTGTTCAGGCAGGAGGGTTTCTAGTTCAGAGGCCCCATGAAGAGAATATTTGAGCTGTTGTAGCGTGTTGTCCCCATGTGTGTGGCTGGTGGGTAAAGAAGAGACTAGGAGCCCGGAAGCTGTCATTTTTCAAACAATAACATTTGATTCACCATGAATACACAACCAAAAAATCTACAAAGAATTTCATCTGCATATAGTTCCCTTAGGATAATATTAGAGGTAAGTACACATTATAAAAACTAGCCTTAGCAGACTCACTCTTTTCATTTAGGAGTGTGCATTCGTATTCTACTCCCTTTTAGAAATACATTCTGTAGGAAACTGCAAAGAGGGAAAAGAAAAAAAGAAAAGAGGAATTAAGGCCTATCGAGCTCCAGTTATGCCCCAAGCAGTTTTCAGAGATGTTTTCTAAATGCTTCTTTCCTTATAAACTTGTAAGTTATAACTAAATTTTATTCGTATAAATCATGAAACCAGATTTAGAAAGATCAAACTGTATCTTGAGGTCAAGCATCTTTCTCTTTGAAGATGTAAGCGCTTAAGGCCAGTGCCAATTACCGCAGAACCCACGGTCTCCCTGCGGCAGAGGTGACACCGCTCCCACCAGTACCAAAATGCCGATCTCTTCCCATCATGCCTTCCTGAAAAGCTGGTGAAGGAGAGCGATTCACTTTAACTTCCTTGCTCTTTTAAGAATCATATTTGTTTTGTGTTTCTGCATCCTGGGGGCCCTTGCTCACATCTTTTTCATTATAATAATGATACGCTGGGTTAGACCAGCGGCGTGAATTCTTTTCACTGTAATAGAGGAACGACCAGTTCATTCAAATATGATTTACATCTTTAACAGTAGAATATTTTTAAAGTTATGCAGGTATTTTTGAGACAGCATAGTACTTTAAAAGAAAATATGACCCAGCTCTTTCCCTGTAACATTTAAAGCTAAGGAACATAAATAAATTGTCCTGTACGATCTCCAAGGATACTTACATGTCATTTTTCTCTGATTTCTACCTTTTCCTCATCCCCTCCCAATAAACTTCGGATTGAAAGGTAGCCCATATTTTCCAAATAGAAGCATGACACATTAGGAAGAACACTAACAAAACCCTCAGAAGATACTTAAATCTAATCTGTCATGTGTTGTTTGTGAGATCTTAAACAATTTATTTTGTCTAAGGTATAGTGATGTCATTTGTAAAACAGAGTAATAGTAATACAAATTGAACACTCAATCCAAAGTTGGAAACAAAAATGCTCCAAACTCTAAATATTTTTGAATGTCTTAAGTAGAAAAATCCCACAATATGAAAATGTTCCATGCATGAAAATTAATAAAATATATGTTTTTCTCTAGGTTATATAAAGTATTATGAAACATAAATGAGTTTAGTGTTTGTGCTTCAGCCTAAAAATAGACATTCTCAAGATACATCATTTTGTATATATCCCAAAATTTGAAACAAGCCTAAAATCTGCAGCCATTCTTGTTTAAATCATTTTTAGAAAAGGGATATCCCGACCTGTAATGAATGCATAAGGTTATTCCGAGAATTGCAATGAAACTGGCTTTAAAAACTCGTAAATGGGAAAGTGCTATGGGGATATGTTACAGTGTGAGATTTCATTTTAAAATAAAGATAATCACCCTTCAGAGTTAAAGCTCTGTGCCGTGAGAGTTTATGTACATGTTCACAATACTGTTTCTAATATTGATCCTTACATGACCTAGTGTGGGGGGCGGGGGGCTTTGTGTAGCCACTTAATTCCGGCTGTTATCTCTCTCTTTTCAATTAAACTATGATAAAACATAATCATCCCTTCTTTTTTATTTAAATTGAATTTATTGGTACATTCTAGGTAGACAGTACACTTACATTCATTACTGGGATCTTGTACCTTTACATGTCAGGTCTTATAACCTTTTCCCTTATTCCCCTTTCCCTATCCTTTTCACTGTCCCTACACCTTTGGTCCTTTTCTTCCTATTTCACATTGCTAATTATCCCTTTAGGATCTTGAGTATTATTTTAGTCTTTCACACCAGAGAAACTATTTGTTATTTGCATATGTGTGCCTTATTTATTTCACTTAGGAGTATATTCTCAAAAATGTACCCATTTACCTATGAATGAATCTACTCTCTCATTCTTGATGGCTGAGTAGTATTCCATTTTATAGAAAAACTACATCTTCTTTATCCAGTTTCCAACTGATGGGCAAATGGGCTGTTTCCAATTTTTAGCTATTACAAACTGTGCCTCTATAAACATGCGTGCGCATATATCACTGTGGTATGATTCTTTTAATTCTTTTGGAAAGATACCAAACACACAATCATCCATTCTTAAGCACACCTAGAATCAAGGAAGGGAAGTGGTACATGCAATTCTCGGGATATGTGGTTAAATCGTGAATGTTCCACTCCAATCCATGCTCCAATTTCTAGCCTGAGTGCCTCTGAGTGTTGGTTTCTGCATTTGTAAGAGGTATCAATAGCTCCAACTTGCAGACGCATTCTGAAGACACAAGCGAGCGAAGGAAATAAAACACCTGGCATGGTAGTCATGAAAGGGGAGCTCTTGCCTCCTCTGAATTAAATTATCATAATTAGTCTTGTGTATGAAACTTTTTTCCTACAGTATGAGGCACCTGAGACTCACCTATACAGTACCTGAGGAGTAAAGCGAATCTCACAATTTTTGTAGCTTATTAATTACACATGTATTCTGTGAAAAGAGGGTTCTCTATTATTTGAAGTAGAATTTATCATTATTTAAAAATGAATCTTGCCTCATAATGGACCTGTTAATCTTGGAAAAATAATAGTTCCTTAAGAAAATCTCTTTAAACTTCTCAATGGTACATAGATATAAGCAGCTTTAACAAACAATTTCTGGAAAATTATGAAAATATAATATAATCTATAAATAAATGAATGATTTTTGCATTCCTAGATTGTTTGTTCTCTTCAGTTATCACCTCTTAATCATCAAAAATATTTTTCTATGTCTGTATCCAAGAAAATTTTCCAAACATTCCTTTGTACACATCTTATTTCACACTCACTCTGTGCAAATCATATTTTTATTGATAGAATTTGTCCTGGCTGTTGTATGTCTCATCACCAGCAAGAATGCAGCACACTAGTCTTATCTCCTATGAATCCCCAGTAAAACTACACATGAAGTGTTCCATTAATATTTATCAGTTGAGTAAATGAGGAAAAAATAATAAATTCCCTCTGTGCTTAAAGTGGTCTCTTTCAATATGGTCACAGAAGGAATTCACAGAAACAGAATGTGGAAATGTTTGTTCCTTGTGTGAAGGATAACTTGAAATACTTTTCCACTTAATTTGATAGTTGTCTTGTTATGTTAGACTAAGCCAGGTCAGGGGACACCACACAACTTAAATCTCAGTCCACAGACAGTGTTTTCCTCCCTCGCTCATTCTGCCTCTCTTCCTTTCCTTCCCTTTTTTCCTTTTCTTCCTTCCTTTTCATCTTCTTCTTCTGTTTTGAAAGTCAAATGCATGAGATTTCTTTCACATCCTAGTCACCAGTGCCCCTTCACTGAGTTACATCCAAGACCCCCAGACAAGAGTTTTACCACCAAAATATTTGTGTCTTCTATTATTGTAGTGTTTAAATAAGTTTACCTGAAAGAATTTAAGGTGGTAAAAGTAAATGTGAGCAGTGTCAGTGTTACAGGTGCAAAGATGTTTAGCAGAAATAATGCCACATGAAACTGTAAAGTGTAGCAAGTTTTCACTGCTTAAAAAATCTGGGAGAAGTATTTTTGTCTCTACCCAGTTGCCTGCCATATCCTATAACCCTGAGGCTATATTTCATAATTCTAGCTCTTCAATTTTAGCTTTTAGAAATTTACATGTTGGGGATAACATTATGAACACTCCAAACCTGAACTCTAGGTATCTTCTTGTTTATTCTCTTATACCTTTGTACATTGAAGATCACAAAGTGTTTCAGCAACTTTTAAATTGGCATAAATTTAAACTGTAATTCTCACACATCAGTATAGAAAGATTGCTAGGTTTCAAATGCTTGTTGAGCTATCAAGATCCACACAATGAATGCTCACTCAAGAGCAAATTTATAATACAAATAGCCCTGTAGCTACCTTCGGTCTACATTCTAAATAGCACAAATGTGCAATAACCTTTTAAAACAGAACAAAATTATGAAAAAAAATTTCCAAGACCAGATGACTTTACTGAGAAAGTCTATTAAAAATATATGAATGGAATAATAGCAATTTACTGAGCCTTGGAAAAGAGAATAATTCCCAATTCATTCTGCAGTGAGATCATTCTACTTTAAAAACATTGCCATGAAAGAGAATCACAGACCAATTTCAAACCTGAATATAGATATAAAACTCAATGCAAAGTATTAGAGTATAACATTTACCAATGTATCAAATGAATAATATATGATTGCTTTTCATGTGTGTGTATAGATATTATCACTCAGTCCATGAAAATTTAGGGATTCCTCTCAATACATTTTATTTTTAATGTTATCCACATTTTATTATTACCATTTTCCTAAAGAATTTTCAGAAGAGGGTATAGCTGCTGATTTTTCTATTATATTTTGTGAATAATATTGAATACAGCCCTATAAATATCTGCCCATAATACTCCACATTGTTTCATATCTCTGCAACTTGTCTAATATGAGCTCCCACTAGACTTAGAGAGAGGTGGGGAATTAAATAGTAAGATACACAGTTGTTCAAAGTTGACCAGCAAACTTTTTCTGAACTCTACTCTGTACTTAGGCATAGAGAATGGTCCACACTAGTGAAGACATCATTTCCCTTGCTTACCAAGTTTAGCCATTTATTAAATACAGACTTTATTACTTTAATGCATCTGTTGGCTTTCTTTGCAAATACTTATGTGCAGTCTACTGTCATTTGCATTTTAATTTCCCCTGGAATTGAAGGGGTAATAACTGCAGATAGACTATGTCAGTGCCACAGACATGACAGGGGATAGTTTTCCTCTCTTCAATATAGCTACCAAACATACAAAACTAAGTGCTTTAGTTGTACCACAATTGCTCCAAACATGACTTAATAAACAAGTTTTGACCATCATCCACAATTAGCTGAATAGTATATTATCAACTTCTTGCTTTGGACTGGATGGTTTTTAACAAAGACTGGCTAATTCACCGTGCAGACTTAGGGACTGAGGATTTAGCTCCGTGGTTTCAGTGCCTGCCTCACAAGCACAGGGGCCCAAGTTCGATTCCTGGTGCGCATTCTTATGATTTGTACCCCAGCAACATGGGTTTTCCACCCTTCCACTCACTCGCTCTGTAGTGGATGCAGAATGGAAACCTGGAATTTAAGGTGATACAATGGAGATCATTGTAACAAGTGAAAAAATAATAATCTAGGGTCTTCTCAGGGAGGTTTTGTTTGTTTGAAAAACAAGGTTGGATTTGATTTTAGCCTCCCACTGACAACTGGAAGATGGAAGATAGCATGAGTTCAGTAGGAAATCAACACATCTGATTGTGCATAAATTGGCTTTCTGACTTGATATGAATACATGTGTTTCATGGCATACATAAATAACGTGTGGGTGGTAACTTTCTTTTACTTCATATTGAGGTTTATCACATGGCGTGCTTTCATTTGCATTCGTTATATTTCATCTTATGAAGAACATAGCTATGTCAATAAATATGATTGATCTTGGGACAAATAAGATGCAGATATTTTGTTCACATTATTCATAGAATAAAGTGGTAGGCAATAGGATGGAATATACTTAGAGAACAGAAAAGGTTTTATTTATCCAACTTGTAGCTTTATGGATTCTTTAACGCATTTTTCCCCAAAGTTAGCATCGTAACCCAGAAAAGATGGTGGGGATCTGAATCATGGAAGATTAAAAGGTCCAGTTTGTCATACGTGTTTTTTGATTGATTCTTGAAATAGAGTAAGGGGTCAAGGATATCTACCAACTTGAAAATAAAAGTGAATACTGGGATCCGAGCGTGGTGGTGGACCCCTGTAATTCCAGCACTCAGAGGCTGAGGCAGGAGGATCACTGTGAGTTCGAGACCAGCCTGGGCTACATACCAAGTTCCAGGTCAGTGTCAACTACCTAGTGAGATCCTGTCTCAAAAACAAACAAACCAACAAAAAAACAAAACAAGTGAATACTGGGAGAGTCTTCTAAGGCAGACTGCCATCAGCTGAGGATAGAAGACAATTACTTCTATTATGGACTTATTGAGGAAAGCTCTTTCAGGGATTTTTAAATGAGAATGTGTAGAACACACAGAATACATGAATGTAAACCTGGGAGAACTCAAAATCTGAGGTATTGTTGAGGAAGCATTAATATCTTGGGATTACTCTCTAGAGAAAGAGACAATCTCAGAAATGAAATATACATTTAAAAAGCAGTTCACTGTGTATGAAAACCAAGAAAATTGAGGAATGAGAAAAAGCTCAAAAGCAACACAAACAAAAGTATAAGAGAAATGAGGTAGGATGACAAATAATGGTAGAAAATTAAAACAGGGCTGAATTTAATGCTAGGATAGTCAGTCCTGTCAGAGTCAGGGGAAAGTTACAGAAATGCAAAATCTCTACATGGTCCATTGGATTGGGTAACTGGACAGTTATTGGAGATATAGAAACAAGAAAACACAAAACCATGTTGAGTTGTTGACTGAGAAGAACACAGACCACACTGCTGTAGAATAATATGAAAAAAAAAAAAAAACCCTGAAGAACAGACATTGAAGAGTAGCTGGCCAGAATTTGTTGGATGGAATAACACAGAAGGTGGAGAAGAACTAGAGCCATGAAAGTATGAGATGAAGATCAGTTAATTGCATAATGCAGACTTACAAGCTTGGGGAAGTCATTAGAGTATAAAGTGCAAAGAAACTCAAAATTAGAGAAGACAACCAAAAACAAATGGAGGAGTTAGTAAGCAGTAAAAAAAAAAAAAAAAAACCTGAAAAAAATATATAAGCAATCAAAATTTCCAGTAAGGGTGGTAAGAAAGGAATTGTTATCAGATAGTTTCATTCTACTAGCAATAGAAACAGCAGTCATAACATTGTAGGCAAGAGAATGCTAGAAGAATAAGACTGATTTGTGCCATACAGCTGACTGAGGGCACTGTGAGCTGCATAGGAAGAGGGATGTGGATCAGCAGAAGTGAAGTTCCCCAGTCGTACATATGGTTGTATCAGCTCAGATGTTGCCAATTCCTTTAAGATAACGGTTCATAAAAATTAGCTCATATGAAGTCGGGCCTGGTGGCTCACGCCTGTAATCCCAGCACTCGGGAGGCTGAGGCAGGAGGATCGCTGTGAGTTCGAGACCAGCCTAGGCTACATAGTGAGTTCCAGGTCAGTCTCAACTACATAGTGAGATCCTGTCTCAAAAAAAAAAAATTAGCTCACATTTCTTACTGTAAGATAGGTATAGTTTATTTGTGCATATGACCTTAATGTATCAGCTGACTTTATGATTTTTATTCAGAGTTACATATGAAGTTAAACTTCAACAACTGCAAATTTCATGGCATGCATGTGTGTAAATGAATTAAAATTATATTACTGCATGAGTGACCAGGCAAGCCTCTGTTACCTTTTCCACTTAAAACGGTAGAAATGATACTTTTATATCACAGAGTATTTGCCACCGCCAAGGAGTACAACCATATGTGAAAGTGTTCAATGAATGAAAAGATTTCCATAATTAAGGAGGTAAATTGTTTTGTTCATCATTCCCAGTATCATAGATTTGGGTGTTGAAATAAGAACATTTACATCTTACAGTTGCTATCTTTCATGACAAAATGGACTTTTAGTCTACAGGAAAGTGATCTGCTCTGCAATTTACTAACGTATGTGTTGAGTTTCCTACTGCAAAACAGAAGGGAGTAATTATAATATATTAGTGCTGGGTTTCATAGAAAAATATGTCATTGTGATTCCTTGCATGACTGAAATATACTTTCTGTCCTACTTGGGATCCTGTGTGGTGGGAGATCCACTGGGTGTGATTCTTTCCTCATCCATAAAGTGCTTCAATTCCTGTGGATACTAAATCAACACATAATATAACTGGAATTAATATAGGAAAGAAATCACACCACCGAAGCTTTGTTCAGTCAATAGGAATCAATGGAATTTGTAGTTGGGATAACAGAAGGTAACAGCTTTTCCTTTTCCCATTGAGCAGTTTTAAAAGACCATAAATTAAATGTAATCCAATGAACACCTTAATAAAGATTTTGATCTTTATAGTACTTTGCTTTGAGGGACATGTCATTCAAAATATTTATAGGTCAGACTATTAAATCCGCTATTGTGCAAAATGATCTTCACCTCATTACCTTTATGTTTTGTTTTGTTGTGTCTGCCCTGTCCAATAAATTCCCAGGGAACCAATGGCTATTTCCCTTTATCACTTTAAGGCAACTCTGAGTTATTACAGATTCACTTAAATGTTCACTACGCTACCAGAGTAATTGACCTAACTTTAAATCTATTAGCCTAATCTGACCATTCTTATACTCATATAAATACATACCAATACATATGATATTCTCATATTCATATATACTCTGCCATTCAAATTGTATGCGTGTTGATCAGAGATCTGTAAAACAATTTTCTTTACCTTTTGTATTCCTCATAATTGTCTCTTACAATTAAAATTATACTTTTATAGTACTTTTTGTTTTTTTGCTGTACCAGAGATCAAACTCAGGACCTTGTACTTCCCAGGCAGGCATGGTGCCACTGAGCTACATCCCTGGCCAGCTAAAATTATACTTTTAAATTGCTCATATTCTCATAACACAAGAAGAGAAAACAAAATCATTCTGCAAAGTAAATTTTTTAAAATCAAAAAATACCTATGAAGTCAGAATTTCTGTGGTTAAATTAATTTCCACATAATAATTTATTACAAAATTGGGAGATTTACCTGTATGTAATTAACTTATGGTATTATTTATGTTGGAAAAGGGACAATATGGTTTTCTGATCTCTTCTTCCAGTATTGGTGTTCTGGAAAAATGCTAGTTGTATAAGAAAACAACCAAGTGAACATCCAATAATATATTACCCTCCAGTGTCTTTAATCAAAAGTCTTTGTGCCTTCAGTGTTAAACATATTTTAAGTTCAACCTTTTTGAAGTTATTAATATAGCTTATTTTGTATTTTCTTTTGGGCTCTAATCAATTGAAAAGGCAGTAAATGGAACATACACTATTTCACTCTTGTCACACTTGGGTGACACTTGTTTTTAGTTACTTAAAAGAAGAAAAGAGAGCTAACATATTTGGGAGAGTAAAGAAAGAAGCACGGAGCCTAGACTCCACGTAGCTCTCTGTTTTTCCATAGCTGAGTTTGAGCACAAGTTGGAGGGAGAGTGGTAAGAAAGGAATTGTTATCAGATAGTTTCATTCTACTAGCAATAGAAACAGCAGTCATAACATTGTAGGCAAGAGAATGCTAGAAGAATAAGACTGATTTGTGCCATACAGCTGACTGAGGGCACTGTGAGCTGCATAGGAAGAGGGATGTGGATCAGCAGAAGTGAAGTTCCCCAGTCGTACATATGGTTGTATCAGCTCAGATGTTGCCAATTCCTTTAAGATAACGGTTCATAAAAATTAGCTCATATGAAGTCGGGCCTGGTGGCTCACGCCTGTAATCCCAGCACTCGGGAGGCTGAGGCAGGAGGATCGCTGTGAGTTCGAGACCAGCCTAGGCTACATAGTGAGTTCCAGGTCAGTCTCAACTACATAGTGAGATCCTGTCTCAAAAAAAAAAAATTAGCTCACATTTCTTACTGTAAGATAGGTATAGTTTATTTGTGCATATGACCTTAATGTATCAGCTGACTTTATGATTTTTATTCAGAGTTACATATGAAGTTAAACTTCAACAACTGCAAATTTCATGGCATGCATGTGTGTAAATGAATTAAAATTATATTACTGCATGAGTGACCAGGCAAGCCTCTGTTACCTTTTCCACTTAAAACGGTAGAAATGATACTTTTATATCACAGAGTATTTGCCACCGCCAAGGAGTACAACCATATGTGAAAGTGTTCAATGAATGAAAAGATTTCCATAATTAAGGAGGTAAATTGTTTTGTTCATCATTCCCAGTATCATAGATTTGGGTGTTGAAATAAGAACATTTACATCTTACAGTTGCTATCTTTCATGACAAAATGGACTTTTAGTCTACAGGAAAGTGATCTGCTCTGCAATTTACTAACGTATGTGTTGAGTTTCCTACTGCAAAACAGAAGGGAGTAATTATAATATATTAGTGCTGGGTTTCATAGAAAAATATGTCATTGTGATTCCTTGCATGACTGAAATATACTTTCTGTCCTACTTGGGATCCTGTGTGGTGGGAGATCCACTGGGTGTGATTCTTTCCTCATCCATAAAGTGCTTCAATTCCTGTGGATACTAAATCAACACATAATATAACTGGAATTAATATAGGAAAGAAATCACACCACCGAAGCTTTGTTCAGTCAATAGGAATCAATGGAATTTGTAGTTGGGATAACAGAAGGTAACAGCTTTTCCTTTTCCCATTGAGCAGTTTTAAAAGACCATAAATTAAATGTAATCCAATGAACACCTTAATAAAGATTTTGATCTTTATAGTACTTTGCTTTGAGGGACATGTCATTCAAAATATTTATAGGTCAGACTATTAAATCCGCTATTGTGCAAAATGATCTTCACCTCATTACCTTTATGTTTTGTTTTGTTGTGTCTGCCCTGTCCAATAAATTCCCAGGGAACCAATGGCTATTTCCCTTTATCACTTTAAGGCAACTCTGAGTTATTACAGATTCACTTAAATGTTCACTACGCTACCAGAGTAATTGACCTAACTTTAAATCTATTAGCCTAATCTGACCATTCTTATACTCATATAAATACATACCAATACATATGATATTCTCATATTCATATATACTCTGCCATTCAAATTGTATGCGTGTTGATCAGAGATCTGTAAAACAATTTTCTTTACCTTTTGTATTCCTCATAATTGTCTCTTACAATTAAAATTATACTTTTATAGTACTTTTTGTTTTTTTGCTGTACCAGAGATCAAACTCAGGACCTTGTACTTCCCAGGCAGGCATGGTGCCACTGAGCTACATCCCTGGCCAGCTAAAATTATACTTTTAAATTGCTCATATTCTCATAACACAAGAAGAGAAAACAAAATCATTCTGCAAAGTAAATTTTTTAAAATCAAAAAATACCTATGAAGTCAGAATTTCTGTGGTTAAATTAATTTCCACATAATAATTTATTACAAAATTGGGAGATTTACCTGTATGTAATTAACTTATGGTATTATTTATGTTGGAAAAGGGACAATATGGTTTTCTGATCTCTTCTTCCAGTATTGGTGTTCTGGAAAAATGCTAGTTGTATAAGAAAACAACCAAGTGAACATCCAATAATATATTACCCTCCAGTGTCTTTAATCAAAAGTCTTTGTGCCTTCAGTGTTAAACATATTTTAAGTTCAACCTTTTTGAAGTTATTAATATAGCTTATTTTGTATTTTCTTTTGGGCTCTAATCAATTGAAAAGGCAGTAAATGGAACATACACTATTTCACTCTTGTCACACTTGGGTGACACTTGTTTTTAGTTACTTAAAAGAAGAAAAGAGAGCTAACATATTTGGGAGAGTAAAGAAAGAAGCACGGAGCCTAGACTCCACGTAGCTCTCTGTTTTTCCATAGCTGAGTTTGAGCACAAGTTGGAGGGAGGGAATTTATCCTCTGGGATATTTGCAGATCAGGGTGTAGTAATAATCCTCCGTGGAAAATGATTCAGTCTCATTGACATCTGCAATCAAGATGGCGATGAGCAGTCGGAAGTGTGGGCTTGGCTGGGCTGACAGAGCTATGGTCCTCCCCCAGGTCCCAGTTCCGGAGCTCGCAGCCCTTCCTCCTCCCCACATTCTGATACCTGGGCTTGGTTGGCTGAGGTAGGAAAGCAGGTCATTGTTTATATTTTTCCTTATTTAATTCCCCAACTCAGCCATCAAATTATGGCTCCCATTGCTTTTTATAAATTGTTTTGCTTTAGTTAGGAAACTTTAATAATTAAAAACATGTTTAACCATATAAAGGCTCTAAAATGTACCTCAAATTCATGAAAGATTTTCAGTCAAAACGCTCCAGCTTTAAGCTTAACAGTATATGCTCACAGTTTTATTTTTCATACATAAAAATGAAAAAAATCACAATGATGTGATTTTAATATTTTATTGAGTTTCAAGAAAGACTTTAGAGTGTGGAGAAAGTAGTTTTTATCACAAGTTGAGACTTCAAGTTCTCTATTATGGGCTTAAAATTACTGAACAATATAAATTTTTTCTCTACTTGGTCACCATAAATCCATTTAGTGACTTCAATAGATATCAAATTTTACTGCAAAGGATTTCTTTAATTTTAGAATATTAAAAGCTGGTGATTGATATAATACACTTTAAAAATCCTTCAGTTAAAAAATTTTCAAAAAAAAGGGGGACCTGGGATTTAGCTCAGTGATTCCAGTGCCTGCCTCTCAAGCGCAAGGTCCAGAGTTCTATCCCCGATACTGAAAAAAAAAAAAAAATTCTGAAAATCCTTTAGTTCATAAACCTACTTAGTGTTTGACTTCCCACTGCATCATTTGTTTCTCCAGGAAGCTGCTTTGCTCCCTGATGTCCTGGCACAGTGAGGTTTTCACTCTCAGAATGCACTGCATTGATGTGATGCAAACTATAATTATTAGAATTACTTCTTTACTATTTCCCTATGGCTTTCAACAAATGGCCTAACTCCTATCTCTGGACAGCTCAAAACAAGGCTCATTCTCTGTGTAGATCAAATTCTCTAATATTCCGTGACGAAGATCATTTTCCCTCTAAATATTTTCTGCAGTGTAATCATGCCTGATGGCTTCAAGCTTTCCTTTTGTGACACAGTGCTGTAATTTCGATATATTTTTTTTCTCTTCCGAGGCTCATGCTGAAACTGGATTTCCATGCAAAGGTGCTGGGAGACGGGGCTTCTAAGAGCTCAGAAGTTCTTTCCAGGGGTGTAGCCCTCCACCCCCACGCCCCCCACACACTTCCGGCCCAGGAAAGGATTAGTTCTCAAGGGACTGTGCGGCCCAGCCAGAGTACATTGTTAGGAAGTGAGCCAGCCGTTTGGCCGGCCCTCTTTTTCAGGAGTTAGCTTGCTTTTTACCTTCAGATATGACATAGTACTCTCACCAGACGCCTTTGTTATGCCCTTCAGCTTCCCAGCCTTCAGAACTGCTAGCCAAAAACCCCTCTGTTCCCCATCAATTATTCAGCCTGTACTATTCTGTTGTAGCGACAGAAAGGGGACTCAAACAAACAGTTTTTCAAATTTAAATGAGCTCAAAAGTCAACTGCTCTTGTTCAAGAAAAATATTTGAATTATACATAATTCAGCTGAGAGCCTAACAATTTAGCTATCAGGGCTCTTTTCCTGGATCGAGTGCTATCCTGCTGTTTTCCCATTGTTTAGAAAAAATGCAAACCCAAAGTTTAGGACTTTTCTGACTCCTTATGTGTTTGTTTTTTGAAGAGGAGGCTGAAAATTTCAAGTAGGTAATAATATCACCAATAGTAGGTTTAGGGCAACTACAAATTTTGTACTATTTTATTCTATCCTATAGAAATCTGGAACTTTTTGCTCTAGAAAATTAATTGTCTTTACCATAAACTGTGCATATTCCTGTCTGCAGGAATATGAAACTCTCCTCTTTATATTTGTTTTGGATCCACTGTATTCTAACATTCATATTAACATATGTAGAGACAGGAACTTAAAGGGAAGCCATAAAGTGTGGATCCCTAACACCATATGACTATACCTGGAGCCCTTATAAAAAGAGGAAAATACAACAGTAAATACATGTGACGACAGTATGAGAGGACTCAGAAAGTGGACCCCCACCCGCAGGACAAGGACATAGGTCACAGAGAAACCAAACCTGCTGGAAACTTCATCTTGGACTTCAATCCTTAAGAAACATGGAAGAAAACATTCTGTTGTTTGAGCCACTTGGTTTATGGCTTTTTTGCTTTGCTGTGTGTGTGTGTGTGTGTGTGTGTGTGTGTGCGTGTATGTGTGTGTGTGTTTATTGTTGTTCATTTGTTTTTGAGACAGGGTCTCACTACATAGTTGAGACTGATCTGGAACTCACTTTGTGGCCCAGGATGGTCTTGAACTTACAGCGATCCTCCTGCCTCAGCCTCTCAAGTGCTGGGAATACAGGTGTGTGCCAACACACTGGGCTTTTTGCTTTGTGTTGTTTTTATGGACAGCCCCAGAACATTAAGAAGTCAACTCAGTATACTTTCTTTAGTACACAACCATCCCACCTTGCAACTTTGAAGAATATTACTTATTGGACATTAATAAAAGCCATATTCCCATATTTTTCTTTGATTCTATAATATCTAGTTCTATCTGGAGTTTATAAAAGTTTATTGGATAAAAATAAATTGTTCGCTCTGCTTGGAAAGACTCAAATTCACCCAAGTAACTAAAGTTGAAAATTTCGCTGAGAATATTTTATGTGGTTTCAATATGGTTGAAACTATTTCTGTGGAGCGGAATAGAGGTGGATGAGTAAAGACGTACATTGGGGTCTGGATCTAAAGTGTCCCCAGATGTCCCTCGTGCTGAGAGTGATGCGATCACGTGGCCCTGCACGGTGGCACCTCCTTTGTCAGACCTTCCACCTCTCCAACAGCAAAGTTCGGAGAAAATCTGCTTGGTGTGCCTAGCTTGGCTGGGGAGTCAAGCCAAAAATCTGACTTGAAAAATTCCGGGTAGGCGGGGAGTGAATCAGACTTGGGGTCCCACCGAGGACAAAAAGGGGTGGCATTCGTTCTGAGCATCACCCAGACCACAAAAAGTACCCGCGTTAGTGAAGTAAAGCCTTTGTCACTGTGGTTTGGGGTCTTTCCCTCTCCCCTCCCTGCACCCCTCCCCTCCTTCTACTTAGCTTTATTTGCCTAAAATACTTTAACCGTGGCTCCAAAGAAAGTTAGTGATAACCAGCAGTATTGTTAAGAGAAAAACTGTGAGAACCATGGTAGAAATAAAGAAAATCATTGTGGAATTTGCGAGTCTTGCAAAAATGAATTTATAAGTGTAATTTTGGGGCCTCAGAACTAATTATTTGGTTTTCTATTATTTCTTATGGGAAAAATAGGTTCAATTCTCATACTTCTTTGGTGTTTAAACACGAATCGGAAGGAAGTGAGTTGGAAAACCAAGGTCCCCCTGTATCCGTAAGTGGTTTCATCGCTAGAAGGGTTCAGTAGCTACCTGTGCCCCAGAGGTGGGGTCTGTCCGGGGCTGGATCCCTGGCGACGGCCCGGGAACGGTGCGTGCTTGTTCCCAGCTGCTCTCCTCTCTCGATTTCCTGTGTGTCCTTCCTGCCTGGAGACGGAGTAGTAGGGTCGGATCCTCTGAGATCGTGATCCCTCACTCGCAACAGAGGAGAACAAAACACTCTTCCCTTAAAGCACAGGTTTCGGCAACTGTGTCCAGTGATGGAAAATAGATCTATTTGCAAAGCATTTGAGGAAATGGGTATTTCCATATAAAATTATTTCAAACAAAAGAAATCTTTTTCGTTTGTTCTTATTTCTACTTTCTACTTAAATTTCAGGTTTTTTTGTCCTTTCAAAATAAGATTTTATGGGAAAAAATGAATGCACAAACTTGAAATTAAAATTGTATGTAACAGTCGGATCTGAATATAAGAGCCTCTATAAATGTAAGGGAAAGCTAAGGAAAATAAAATATGAATTTTTAATTGTCGCTTGTAAGACATCCTGTTAGACATTCAAATAAATGCTGATCAACCTTTGAGATTAATTTACAGTAAAAACTCTCACATGCTGCTATCATTTAATGTATTTAAACTTTCAAAAAGCAAAGTATGATGGCATATTAAATTCTTCAAAGGGAAAAATAGTTTGTTTATGTGAAACTGATGTTGAACATTAGGCCGCTTAAGTCATACACATGGTGAGCCTATGAAATGAAACATATGAATAAAAGTAAAAGAATGCTTGCATTTTCTCAAACATCTTGCATAACTGAAGTGAGCAAATACAAATTAATTGGAAGATACTTTAAAATACAGAATACATAACTAATGCGACTTTAGCAATTCAAGATCTCTATGTTTATTCTTTGGATTTGTTGTTATTTTTTTAACTGTTTGACTTTACTCAGCCTAAGTTTAATTCCTAAGACTACAATCTTGTGAAGATCGTTTCTTATTTTTATGTGGTTGTTTATTCTGATCAAAGTTAAAGGAAACATGTGTTAATTACGTAGTTTGGTGTACATCCAGGGCCGCTCAAAAGTATTTTTTCACGATAGAGAAACAAAATGATAAAGGGTAGTGAGACACCTCAGCAGTAACACTCTTACTTATTAAAAGAGTAATTTATTAAGCTCTAGTCTTTTGATAAAAGTTTGAAAGCGCTAGGAAAAAAGTAATTTTATATGTTTCTGTTTCTGCAATTTAGAACCTTTGTAAAAAATAGATTCTTATGTCTCTGTAATGTTAGAAAGCTCTTATTTTAAATAAAGTAACATCCATTAATCAAAGTTCCAAGATTATAGTACAGTAGTAACTGTTGAAATATTTTCCAATGTGAGAATATTATGATTTTTCAATATGGATCTAAACTACTTTTGGAAGTGAAATAATTAAGATGTTTTCTTCAATTCTGTGGGCTATCACAGGGTATTTCAATAAAGGGAAGTTTTATCTCATACAAATAAATGAGTCCATTTATTGACACAATAAGTAAATGGCATTACAATTACAGATTTATATTACTCTACTGAATGAAAATAATTAGACAATATAAAGTTCTCTAAATTATTCATTGACTTTTTCCTTAGATTTACTGATTCATACAGATGAGAAGTCTACACAAATGAGCATTTAATATAGAATGCATTGAAACTTACTTTATTTACTTAAAAGTGGAATCGTGGCAAGACAGGCATAACATTACAGGGTTCAGTTTTATCTGTGAGCACAACATACTTAGCTCTAGGAGAATCTATGCAGTCATGAATATTGAGTTAAGAATGAAGTGACAGTAAAATCTCAACTGTACAGATATAAGGGTGAGTGAATCGGCAATAGTCAGCTACATAGACAAGTGACAATGCTTAATTACTGCTGCACTACCGTATTAAAAAAAGAACATTCATAGTGCAAATAAATCTTAAATGTCAGTAAATCGTAACAGGGTAACTTACCAATTTAAAATCACTTGCTCTAGTTCAAAATGGTTTCACTGCATGATCATGTATTGGGCAAAATTGTCTTTAAATCCGCAATTCTCTGCAAAATGGAAAAACGCTAATCATAAACCTTGCAAAATACATGTGATCACAGACATTGTATAGTAAGGAGAATGGAAAATGTTGAAAAATGACAAACGTTGTGGTAACACAAAGGGTCTTGAAAACCGAGGTGAAATTTCATAGACGTGGTCATATGAAATATACCAGAGGACCCCTTTTTGAAGTCAAATAAAAATAGAGTAATATGAGTATATTTAATAACAATACATTGTAAGAAAATTGCTAATTGTTACTGGAATGTGAAAATTCTATTGATTTTTCTATCTTGATTTTCTATTCTGAAAATTTCCTGAATTTTTTATCATAGTCTTTTAGTAGAGTCTTCAGGCTTTTCTGCGTAAGAAAACATACTATCTGTGAAAAAGGAGTTAATAGGTATAATATGCAAAGACTCAATAGTAACAAAACAAAACGAAAACAAGAAGAACCAAATAAAACAAGCTTCTAAAAAAAGCAAAAAAAAAGACAAATTAAAAATGGACAATAGACCAAAATAGTCATCTGTCAAAAGAAGGAATATAAATGGTCGTGAGTTTATTACAACCACAATAAATTATCACATCACTGACGTAAGATTGGTGTTATCTGAAATCCAAGAGAGGCAAGCGTATATTTGTGCGGTAGAGTGGGTGACTAGTATGCCTAAGGCTCTAGCTTCTGTCTGTAGAATCACAAGAAAAAACAGAAAAAAGAAGGAAGGGAGGAAGGAAGGAAGCAAGGAGGGAGGAAGGGAAATTAAGAGCTAAGGAGGATGTGGAGAAATGGAAACCCTTGAACTCTATGTTAGCTTGTGGCCAGTGACTTCACAGAGAGTCAAATCGCTAATAAAGGCTAAGCTGTAATTTAACGACACAATCCCCATTATCTCTGAAAGGTGTTTCTAATCTCTCTTCTATTTAGCACTTTCCCAGTTCCACATGCAGTTCTGTTCCCAGAGTTATACGTTTTCTTTTGGGGATGAATTTTTTATTAAGCATTTTGAGCACAGGAGCACTGAATTGCTCTCTCTTCACCAAGAGCAGCCAAATCACTGAACACAGTAGCACCGGGAAGCAAATAGTCCAAGTTCCACGTGATTGGAAGAACAGTGCGAGGGGCATTGCATTGATGTGCTAAGTGTCCTCTAACTTCACAACCGATGCTCATGCAGTAGGACTCAGTTTGGAGACAGCTTTGAAGGACGCAGAGCTATTTGTGGTCATAGGGTGGGTCCTAAACAGAGGGCTGGAGTCCTTGTAAGAAGACAGACAGACACCAGGCTGCTCACACAGAGAATCAAAAAATTCACCAGATTTTACTTCGTTGTTATACTTACCCAGGAGTGAGACTTCTGGATCACGTTAGTTCTATTTTATTGGCTTAATTTTTGATATGAGTCTCCTTATGCCTGCCCTGATTTGTCTCAGACTCATGTGCTCAAGTAACTCTCCTCCCTCAGCCTCCCAAGCAGCAGGCACTAGAAATTCATACCACCACACCCAGCTTAGTTTTACTTTTTTGAGGAACTTCCTTACTCTTTTTTTTAATCTTTATGAAATGTATTGGTACGTATTGGATATACAAATAGAGCTACATTCATCATTGGGATCTAGTACCTGTACATAACTTATCAGGTTCTTATTTTTCCCTATTCCCCAACCCTCCCCTCAGCCCCTCCACCCTTCCCTGTTTACAAAGACATTGTTTCCATGATTTTTCTTTGCACATACTTTTTCTTTTCCCTTTTTACCTTTCCCCTACCCCTTCCACTTCCTCTACTCTTGTAGACCCTTTCTCCCTATTACACATATCAATTATACATTTTAGTCCTTATTTACACTTTTACTTGTTCATACCAGAGAAACTGATATAAACACGTGTAACTTATTAATTTCACTGAAGTGTATGGCCTCAATGTGCTTACACTTAGCTATAGATCTCTCTAGTTTCTCTTTCTTTATGGCTGAGTACTATTCCATTTTATATTTAAAAAAAACACACACACACATCTTCTTTATCCAGTCTCCAATTTATGAGCAAGTGGGCCGTTTTCAACTTTTAGCTATTACAAGCTGTGCTGTTATAAACATGGGTGAGCACATATCACAGTGGCATGATTCTGCTCTGTTATTTGTGGTATTACTTGCTGCTTTTAGTTCTTTGTTTAAGAGAAATGTCTGTTCATTAGATGCCCATTTTTTATTAGAGTCTTTATATTAGGTGAGTTTGATTTTTTTTTTTTTTTTAGTTCTTTATATATTTTAGATAGTAGACCTTCTCTGAGGAACAGCTGGCAAATTTTTTTCCCACATTTTGGGTTGTCTCTTAGCTCTGCTTGTGATTTTTCTGGTGGTGCAGATTTTTAAAAAGATGAGATCCCAATTGTTGATTATTTGTGCTAGTTCCCATGCTACCAATGATTTGTTCATATTCTTTTCCTATGCCGGTATCTTCAAGAGTTCTACCTAATTTATCTTCCAACAAGTTTAATGCTTCTCTTTTATATTTAGATCTTTAATCCACTTGGATTTGAGTGTAGTGCATGGTGAAAGATAAGGTCTAGTTTTAATCTTTGGCAAGTTGAAAGCCAGTTTTTCCAACACCATTTATTAAAGAGGTTATCTTTCCTCCAAAGAGTGTGATTGGCTCCTTTGTCAAAGATGAGCTAGTTAAGTATGTCAGGAGATGTTTCTGCATGTTCTAATCTATTCCACTGATCTGTGGGTCTGTTTCTTTGCCAGTACCATGCTTTCTTTTTAATCACAGTAGATTTGTAGCACAGTTTCAAATTGGGGATTGTCATATCCCCTGCCATGTCTCTGTTGCCTAGGATGGCTTTTGCTATTCTAGGTCCCTTCTGGTTCCAAATGAATTTTAGCATTGTTTTCGCTAGTTCTGTGAAATATACTTCTGGGATTTCAATTGGGATTGCATTGAATCTGTATAGCAGTTTTGGAAGTATGGCCATTTTCACTATATAGATTCTTCCTACCCAGAATCAAGGGATGTTTTTCCATTTTCTTACATCCTCTTCTATCACTCTTTTTTAGAGTGTTTCAGTTTTCAATGTAGAGGTTTTTTGTCTCCTTTCTTAGATTGATTCCTAGATATTTTCGGATGCTATTATAAAAGGGATTGTTTCCCTAATTTGACTTTCAATAGACTGTTATTTGTGTACAAGAAAGCTATTGATCTTTGAGTATTTACCTTTTATCCAGCTACTCTACTGAATCTGTCAACCAAGTCTAGAAGTCTTTGGGTTTTCTATGTAGAGTATCATATCAGTAGCAAATAATGATAGTTTCACTTCTTCCTTTCCTGTCTTTGTTGCTTTTGTTTCTTTCTCTTGTCTAATTGTTGTGGCTAATGTTTCCAAAACTATATTGAACAGGGGTTGAGATAGTGGACATCCTTGTATCATTCCTGATTTTAGTGTGAACGTTTTCAGTTTGGACCATTTAGTATGATGTTGGCTATTGGCTTTTCATAGATAGTCTTTATCAAGTTGAGATAAAGACCATCTATTTCAATATCTGTATGCTTTTTTATCATGACTGGGTGTTCAATTTTGTTGAATACTTTTTCTGCATCTATGGAGATGATCATAGGGTTTTAGTCCTTAACTATGCTAATGTAGTGTATTACACTTATTGATTTATGCATGTGGAACCATGCTTTCATCCCTGGGATAAATCCTACTTGGTCGGGTTGTGTAATCTTCTTGATGACCCGCTGTATTCTGTTTTCCAGTATCTTATGAAGGATTTTTTCATCTATGTTTCTTAGGAAGATTGGCCTTTACTTCTTTTTTGGGTTAGGTCTTTCCTAAGAAGTATAGCTTCCCTTATAATTCCATTGAAAAGTTTAAAGAGTAGTGGCAATTGCTCTCTAAATGTCTTGTAGAATTCAGCAGTGAAGCCATCAGGACTGGGGCCTTTCTTTGTTGGTAAATTTTTAATTACATTTTCAATTTCACTAATTGTAATTGGGGTGTTTAGAATTTTTATATCTTCCTTCAACTTTGGTAATTCATATGTATCTAGAAATCTGTCTATCTCTTCTATGTTCTGCATTTTATTAAAGTATAGGTTCTCGAAGTAAGATTTGATGATCCTCTGGATTTCTGCTGAATCTGTTGTGACTTCACCATTTTCATTGCTAATTGCATGAACTTGAGCCTTTTCTTTCCTTTTTTTGATAAGGTTGGCTAAGGGTTTATTGATTTTATTTATTCTTTCAAAAAACCAACTCTTCTATTCATTGATTATTTGTATCATTCTCTTAGTCTCCATTGGATTGATTTCTGCTCTGATCTTTATAATTTCCTCCCTTGTATGAGCTTTGGGTTTCTCTTGCTCTTCTTTTTCTAAGAGTTTAATGTTCACCATTAGGTTGTTTGTGTGAGCTTGCTCTGTTTTCATAGTGTGGGCATTCACTGCTATGAATTTTCTATGTACAACCGCTTTCATTGTGTCCCATAGATTCCTGTATGTTGTACTGGCATTATCATTTATTTGTGAAAACTGTCTAATTTCTTCTTTAATTTCTGCTGTGACCCATTGGTTGTTCAGAAGAGTGCTGTTCAATTTCCATGTGTTTGTGAAGTTCTTATGGTTTCTTTTGCTATTGATCTCCAGTTTAATTGCATTATGGTCTGATAATATACATGGGATAGCTTCAGTTCCTTTGCATTTACTGAAACATGAGCTAGATGTGTTCTATTTTGGAAAATGACCCATTTGCAGCCAAAAAGAATGTATATGCTGATTTTATGGGGTGGAACACTCTGTAGACATCTGTTAAGTCCATTTCTTCAAAAGCTTGCTTCATTTCTAGTATTTCATTGTTGATTTTTAGTCTGCATGATCTATTTGTGACAATGGGGTATTGAGGTCCTCCACTACAATTATATTAGTGCTAATTTGGTGTTTCATGTCCCTTAAAATTTGTTTTATATAGTTGGAGGCATTAGTATTTGGTACACATGTATTTATGATTGTCATCTCTTCCTCTTGGATTATTCCCTTTACAAGAATGTATTAACTTTTTGGTGTTTCTTAATTAGTTTTGGTTTTAAATTTACTCCATCTGCAAATAAAGTAGCTACCCCATCTTTTTCCCAGGTTCCTGTCACATGCAGAACTGTTTTCCATCCTTTTATTTTCAGTCTATGAGTATCTTTTTCAGGTAGGTGTGTTTCTTGTATTGTTGGATTTTGCTTCTTTATCCATTCTGCCAGTCTATTTCTATTGAATGGTGAATCGAGGCTATTGACATTGATGGTTTAACTGATATGTATTGATTTATCATTGTCATATTTTTTCCTGTCGTTGGTTCTTTTATTTATTTTTTTCTCCCTCTCCCTTTAAATTCTTGCCTATTGGATTGTCTCTGTCATCCCTCGGTGGAGTTGTGACCTTCATTGTCTTTTTCTAGGGCACTTAAAAATATTGTTTGGAGTGCTGTTTTGTTATTCATGAAGTTTCTCAGGTGTTCTTTGCCATGAAAATATCTTATTTCCCCATCTATTTTGATAGATAGTTTTGGAGGATATGTCAGTCTAGCTTAGAGGTTGTTTTCTTTTAGGGCTTGAGATACTTCATTCCAGGCTCTTCTTGACTTGAGAGTTTGTGTTATAAAGTCAGTTGTGATTCTGATGGGCTTTCCTTTGCATGCAATTTGTTTCTTTTATCTAACTGCATGTAGTGTTTTGTACTTTTATCAGGTTTCTGGGATCTTGGTTATTACATGTCTAGGTATAGATTTTATTTTATTTTATTGTAACTAGTTGGAGTCTTATATGCCTCACTTATCTGTATGTCAAGTTGTTTTGCTCTGCTTGGGAAGTTTTCTATCATTAATTCTGTTAAGAGTTTTTATATCTTTTGTGCTTTCTCCTGCTTTTTCACAGACTCCTATTAATCTTATGTTATTCTTCTTTGCATTATCTAGGAGTTGTTGGGTTAATTTCTTGTGACTCCTTACTATTTTTAAGAGATCTCGCTCTTCAAGGTCACTGAACACCATCCTATCTTCTTTATTTGATATTCTGTCTTCAGATTGGGTTGGACTGCTATGTACACTTTCAATAGAGTTACTAATCTCTGAATATCAGTTTGAATTTCTTTCATGGATTCCATTTCTTTCTTATGTTTGTCATTCATAGTTTCCATTTGTTTCCTATTCTGAGCATTCATGGCTTGAACCATGGACCTGAACTCATCATTTTTTTTTTATCTGTTTCTGTTCTAGAGTTTATAATCATGTCTTTTATCTGGGAAATTGTTTCTGTTTTGAATATTTCTAGAGCCTCATTCATCTGTTTTTATCTTCTTCTGCTATCAGTTCAAATTGTCAGATGGTTGGCTATCAGACTTTTCCATCTTGTTTTCACCAGAATTTGCCTTTGGTCAGCTGGAAGACTGTGTCTTGTTTAAATGTCTTTTCATTTCTATTATTGTTGTTGGTATGGTCCGTGGTTTACTTCCTGTGTTGATGCTTAGATATTACTTATTGTAAATATCTTTGTTGCTAGTATTTAGAACCCTTAAGGAATGACTGCTTTTCAGAGGAACCTTCCAGTTCTAGCTGGTCTTTAGGATCTGAGTCTCTAATAACTCTGGGGCAATCGCATTTTCATTATACCAGGAGAGATAAGAGAATAAATCAATCACAACAAATGCAATCCACAAAAAATCAAAGACAACTTAGAAAATGACAATCTGTGGTAGTTATTAATCTATCTCCTTTAACCATGTGAAATAAAATGAAATTGAAGACTAGCCCAAAATATATTTATAGTGAGTGAACTGTTCAACATAATAACTTTACCCTTTGGGGTGGGGACTTAGAAGGACCAAGGCCCTCTTCTGTTCTTCATTTCTTTAGCTCAGGGCAGGGGTCATTAAAACTCCCTGCACTTTATCCATACAGCCCATGGCAATGTAGATTCCCACCAGTGAGCACAAGTGCTCACTTTCTGAACAATGCACACACTTGCTGTCTCTGATGTTTTGATGGTAGCCATCCCAGCAGTGTGAGGCAATAACTCAATGTGGTTTGGATTCCCTTTTTCCCGGTGATTTGTGATGTTCAGCATCTTTTAAAACATCTCTTGTCTATCTGCATATTTTCTTCTTCAAAATAAAGAAATACCTCGGTTCATGAATGCTTCTGCTTGTGAACAGTTCCTTTGGCAAACAAAACTATCCTGCCAACATTTGCTTCTGTTTGTCTGCTCTGCATTGGGCAACAAATAAATCATGACCATGTCCTCACACAAACACAAGTGCAGCCATCTTTCCCCAAATTATAAAACAAACTAAGTTCCCAAACTGAGGTGCCATTGTATATATTCAGGAACTAATATGTTTCTTAGTTACAGTGGATCCCTGAGTTATGACCAGCCTGACATACAAACAAGTTGGGTTACACCTGAAATTTTGTTTTAATTGATGAAACAAAGTCTTAGTTACTACCCGAATGCCTGCCACTTATGCTTCCAGATGGTCTCAGATACAGATTTAACCCTTAAAGTGTTCTGGAAGGAACAGGACAGTAGCCTTTCCTGTGTGGGGTTGAGAAATCCTGGGCCAGTGTCTCTCTGAGGACACTTAGATCTGCCTTTGCAGGAGAGAGACTTTGGAGGGTATGTAACGGAGCCTGAGCCTTCACTGATCAACTTGAGTTACAACCAGCCCACAGGAACAAATTGAGTTCATAAGTCAAGGTTCCACTGTATTTCTTTCCTTTGCTACTGACATGCACGAGTTTCTTAAATATTTCCACAATGTGTATATCCACTCATCATTAGATATGTAGTTTATACATATATCCTATCAGTCTATATGTAGCTTTTTCATTCACTCGTTTCCTCTTTTATGTTTAAATATTTTAGTTTTACTTATATCCAATAGTTCATTTTTTGCTTTTGTTGCCTATTTTTTTTTATGTTAATGGTAAGAAATTTGAAACAAGTAATAAAAACTATAATAGCAAATAATTCCTGAAAAGCAGGCTTCAGAACATTACTCACATCATACCCTTAATTACTGTGCAGTGTGAACTTATTTTCATTTTATGCAGGTGAAAACTAAGGATTGAAGAATGAGAGTCTGTGCGTAGATATAGGCACTGCTATTGATGTTTTCACCAAACGAAAGCCACAATTTGCAAAAGCAAATAATGTTTGATTGACATATCTGCTCTAAACACACTCAATTCAATTGCTGTATTGTACAGCACTGCCTCATCTGCCCTTCACTAATTTTCTCAACACTGGACCAGTTTCCCTTAAAATAAAATACTATTTTCCTGAATATCTGCAGTTCCCTCCTTGGGCCAAGGACAAGCAACTGCTCTCCCACTCTGCGATAATTTAAACTATGGACTGACAGGGCAAACTTGGAATTCTCTTCCCTTCTGAAACTCTATGCTAGTGTCTGCTTTTTCTCAGTGTTTGTACATGGTAAAGTGACTTTTCTTAAATTGAGCACAGCTGTTTACTTGTCTAGATAAAGACTAGGTCTTAGCAAAAACAAATCACTGTTTTTCTCCAGTAAGAACTGAAGTTGACATCTGTCATCAGAAAAATAAATGCGGGTAAACACATAAAATCTTCATATTCAAACACTGAATATTTAATCCTACAATATGTTTGAAAATATTTATAGTATTCATGAATGATTAGTTCTTCATCTTAATGCTTTAAAGATAATGATATTTTCAATAAATGAAGGTAACTTCTTCCAGTTTTAGTATATATGCTGCCGAAGTGAGCACTGAAGGTTATTTCTCAAAGTAGTTTTCATCACCTTCTCTAGGTGTTTACACACAGAAAAACATAAAACAGTACACACTGCACAATTCATGTCATAGAAAATGATTTATTAGAATGGATATGAAAAGTTCATAAAGCTAAATTATGTTCATACCATTAGCATTTTTACTTTGAAATTATGCACATATTTGATGCTCTCAAGAATTCATTTTTTAAACTTTTATTAACGCATAATGATTCCATTCATAGTAGGGAATAGATACAGAACACATTTCATTTCCCTTCTTCCCTTCCCTCCTATACCTCACTTTTATCTTTCCAGTATCAGATTCATTTATAAGACCTCATAAATTTATTAATGTATATTCAGGCTGGAAACCAGACTAATAGATCAAAGAACATAGAAAACATGTAAGACAATTATAATAAGTTAAAGTGCAGTTTTAGCTACATTGTTCAAACAAGATTCAATTTTTATACTGATTTAAAAATACTTTCAAATAATTATAGATATAAACAAAATGCTCTTGAATGCATTAGCATATATCAGCTTTGTTCTAAAATATATTTGCTTTAAAAAAGTAATAATAGTGATAGTTATACAAGTTATGAATGCTTGTATACTTATGGATGCTTGATTTTATAGGATTATATGGTGAGTAAAAATAAAGAATAGCTAGATTAGGAACCACTGAAATGTTACTGCTTCATTTAAATGTTATTTGGCAATGTTAGTTTTATCTCTTATGTGTTTTTACTTTATTTACCTTTATAATAGAGGATACACTTGTATTAAATAACTTTTACTAAAATATCAATATTAAGAAATGATGGTGAACCAGAACTCATGCCCCGGAGGGAAAAAAATCACATCTGGATGAAACAGAAATAATTTGAGAGCAGTGTTTCCTGTTCAGCACTCAGAAATAAAGAACTAAAAACTGGATACCAGGTTCACCCAGCAATACATCTACTGACACAGGTATGAGCTCTACACCTAAAACTATAAAGAACAACCATTATGTCTTTTTTCTCCTCCTTCAAGACAATCTGCAGATACAAAACAGGAAGAAAATAGGAACAGACTGTGGGAGCTACGGAGAAGTACATAAACTAGCTAGGACTCCTACATTTGAGGAACACTCCAGTGAATTTCTTCTTGGTTTTCTGTCTCATTTGGAGGTTATTTTGGCTACTCGAATATGCATTGAATCAGTGAATAATTTGAAGGATGCTAGATTTTATCGAGAGCTTTGCAAAATGATAAAAATCGCTCACTGATAAAAATAAGCCTATGTGTACTTGGGTGAGAACATCCATTATGACCTTTCTCTGGATGACTGAGTGCATATACACTGTGTAGTCATTAAGAAAAGAAGACAATATGATGTCATTGTACTATCTCTAGACAGAGACAAAACACCAAGCACTGGAAAAGCTGGAAAGCAATTTGTGCTTCTGTAGATTGCTTGTAGGAGTCCAATTTTGTATGAATTCTGAGACAAACTATGAGGTAGTATTTAATAACATTAAACATATACACTAGGAAGTGCTCAGTAGCTCAACTTGTAGGCATATACCAAAAAGTGCATATACTGTACTGTATATGTTTCTCAAAACATGTTTATTTTTATAATGGCATTGTACATAGCACTCTCAAACTAGAAATGTTTTCCATGAACTCCGTGGATAACTAAATTGTGTTCACATAACGTAATGCTGTTCAATAAAGAGAAGTTAATGAATGACTGACTTACCGTTGCGTGCACTATCACGGATGAGTCTCATGAATGTAATATTGGGAGAAAGAAATTTCACACAAACTTAATGTTTTTTTGTTCCAGTGAAATAAATATCTAAAGAAGGCAATGCTAATCTAGGATGTGATAATCCATAATAAGTGATAGCTATCCTTACAGAATCATGGGGCTCCTGGATTCCTGGTGATATCCTTTTTCTTGAAATGTTTTCTGGCTGCCTAGTGTGCTCATTTCGATAAAAATTCTTAATCTATATATCTGTAAGATCGTTTGTTTATATATTTTATTAAGTAAAATTTGAAATTTAAATTTTAAATTTTGAGTCTGTACAACCATACTATTTACAGCAATTACATGAGCAGGGAAATATTGAAAGAAGATAATGTGAAGATTGTCAGAGAGTAGATTTTTATTCAACTGAGTTTGATTCATGAACTACACAAGTATTTTAGGCACGGAAGGCTAATTGGCTAGCTATAAGTTTCTAGAGCATTTGACGATTAATCTGTATGTGTTCAAGTTTGTTTGGAAGGTAATTTGATTCAGGATAGTAGGAGAAGTGCCATTAAATTTCAATTAGATTTCTGATCATCGATGTACAGAATAGATTATTACTTTTGTTCTGTTATTTACATAAACTGAATTAAATTACAAACTTTCATTTCAGGTTTGAGTGTTTGGTTTTTAAGTGTTCTACTTAAATTAATGGAAATTTTGTTCTTGAAATTACACAAAAATTGTTTCACTTTATGCTTTAACAAATGTACACTGAGTGTTTAATTTATACTCAGCTAAGAAAAGCCCTAATAATAAAGAACTCAAAACAATCGGGCCCCCAAATATAAAGACCCAATTCAAAAATGGGCATCTGAAATGAACAAACATTTCTTAGACTAAGAAGTAAAAGCAGCAAATAAATATACGAAAAAGGATTCAACCTCACTGGTCATTTGAGAGATGCAGATGAAAGCAGCTCTGAGATTCCACCTCACCCCACAAAGAATGGCTGCTATCAAGAAATCACTCAATAACAAATGTTGGCAGGGTTGTGGGGAGAAAGGAACCCTTCTCCATTGTTGGTGGGAGCGCAGACTGGTGCAACCACTACTGAAATCAATATGGAGATACCTCAATGAGCTAGGTCTAGAAGTTCCATTTGACCCAGCCATCCCTCTGTTGGGTATCTTTCCAAAAGATTTAAAAGTATCATACCACAGAGATATGTGCTCACCCATGTTTATAGCGGTAAAGTTTGTAATAACCAAAACTTGGAAACAGTCCATCTGCCCAGCTGTTGGAAACTGGATAAAGGAGATGTGTTTTTTTTTATAAAATGGAATACTACTCAGCCATAAAGAATGAGAAATTAGAGTCATTCATAGGAAAGTGGATACATATTGAAGATATACTCTTAAGTGAAATACATAAGTCACACGTGTAAATACCGAATAGTTTCTCTGGTGTGAAAAACTATAATAGTACACAAGATCCTAATGGGATAATTAAGAATGTGAAATAAGAATAAAAGGGCTAAAGATATAGGGAAAGTGGGAAGGGTAGGGAAAAGGAAATAAGGGAAAATAAAAAATATGAGAAAATGAAAAAATGGAAATAAAGAGTTTGTAAATGGGGAGGGGAGGAGGGGTGAAGGGAGGGCGGGGACAAGGGGAAAAATGAGAACCAAGACCTGTCATGTAGAGATACACTAGCATAATAATGAATGTAACTGTATTGTATACCTAAAGTGTACCAAGAAACTCAATAAAAAGAAGAAAAAAGAAAAGAAAAGTCCTTATTCATCAAATACTATTGAAATTGGTAACTCTCCTCATTTTCTACGGAAACGTTTTAAAGTACAGAGAGAAACCATCGGGTATGGTTGAGAGACTCTCAGTGGTGAGAGGAAGAATGGAGCGGATGAGCACAGCACGGTCAGGGTCAGACATGTTTCTGTTCCTGCCATTCTTCCTTTCCCTTGGTACCCTCCCTACTGTCCTCCTGCCTTCTTCTCTTGTTTCTTTCCTTCTTTCTGCTCATTAATAATGCGCCCACAGCAGGTTATTTTCATTATTTGTTCTTCAGTTTCTCCAGTCCCACTTTGGAAATAAAGGCAGTGTCTGACCAGTCATTGTGAAAGTACATGAGAGAGACACTGTAAGGCGCTCTCCCCCGGACCTTAGCCTTAGCCATAAGACATTTTATTTGGTGGAGTCATTCTATTATTATTTTTATGGTATTACTTATTTCCTGTCATTTATATAACAGAGATGAGCACGCAAATCTGAAGCCTAATAGTAAGGAAATAAAGTTGGTTTTTAAGAAAAGCTTAGCGTAGTGCAGAGTTATTTGAGAAAGGAACAGTCAGTTGTCTCAATGTATAAATGCTTCGGAAAGGATTTACTTAAATGAAAAATATGAATGTAACTAGCTTTTCCAAAAAAAGTTATTATGGATTTAGTATACCTTGCTGATAGTGTAAAAGTCCTCAGGATCATAGGTATCTCTTTTAGTTCATGATAAATACCATTTAATTTGAAAGTACAGTAATCAAGTTGCATCAAAATGAGTAATACAGTCTCGTAAACTCTTGTTTAGTGTAATGCAGATGCCAAGATATGCCTTCAAATGATTGTGCAAGTATGTATTCACTATATATTAATTTAATAGAAGCATTTTTGGTACGAAGAGTGATCTTTTGGCTAATCTTTGCTATATTTTCAGATAATGTATGGAAATATTGGTATAGTTAATCATGTTTGCTAAGATAAAAATTGTTTAATGTTATTTATTCTTACTGTAGCCTTTCCTATGGTCCTGTGCTGCTGGAAATGTCATCTTTAGTACTTCTCACTTTGAAAGCAAGCAAGCAAAACACAAAATATCCCCGTCATGACAAAATTCAGTTATAAGCCATCGTCCTTTGTTTTCCTGTTCAATTAATTTGCATCAGAAATACCGACTTTTTACATTTGTAGTGACAGCATCTTGAAACTAAAGAACCCTACTCTACTAGTACCAAACTTTCTAACCTTTTATTTCCCATGTTCCTGTTACTTGACTATTTCAGAGTGAAAAAAAAGACAGCACATCAAAAGTTATGTGATAATGCACCGGCACAGTCACCCATTTGTGGCTTTGATCTTGAGTCTGCACAGCTGATTATTCAATGACAGCAGCCTGGTTAAGCTGCTCCTCAGACATCGCTTTCCCTGTATTCAGCCATCTTTGGGATTACAGTCTGCACACTGACTCTAGCACGCAAACTCATCGTCCAACTCACACATTTCAAAAATAGAAGCAACCCGTCAAAGTCAATCCAGGCATTGATATTCCTGCTGCCCTGAGTGTCCAACTTTTTAAAAAGTATTTTTCTTGGCCCCTTTAAGTATACAGTACAGTGACATTCATCATTGGGGTCTTGTAGCTTTACATGACAGGTCTTGGTTCTTCTTGTCCAAATTTTTGGCTTGCTTGGGCAACATTAAATGAAGAGTAATTGTCTTGTGCCACGTATAAAATATAAAATGTAGTTAATGTACATAAGTAACAAAATTTTCCTTTTAAATCTTATTTATTATAACATTATATATAGCATTATTTTATGACATTATTATAATAACATAAGTGATGCAGCAGAGTTTGCTTAGTTATTTTTTATGACACTAACAGTTGGAATGGAATGACTTTCCATTATTCCATAGGATTTTTATTTATCTGATTGGATATTTATAGTGGGTCATACTTTGACTGTAGACCTAAAGGATTTATACAATGTTTATAAAATATTACACAATGCCGCTAGGCAGTAGGAAGATTTGAATGGGGAAAAGGCATAATAAAAAGAAATTTTGGGGACAGGCATTTAGCTTAGCGAAGCCACACCTGCTTCACAAGTGCAAGGTCCTGAGTTTGACCCCTGGTAAGAAAGAAAGAAAGAAAGAAGAAAAAAGACAGGAAGAAAGGAAAGAAGAAAAGAAGAAAAGAAAGAAAGAGGACAGGAAGAAAAGAAGAAAAGACAGAAAGAAGGAAAGAAAAGAGAAAGAAAGGAATAAAGACAGAAACAAAGAAATTTTACTACTAGAATTTTAAAATCACCATCTTGAAAAACTTATTAATTGCCTACTTTGTGGTTGGTTGCAGCCAACAAAAGTAAGACACAATCTCTGTCATTTCAATAATCCATTCTTGTCTTGCACATAAACATAAAAGCGGATAAATTGGGAATAAAATCGATATACTATGTCAATCAAGAAGAATAATATACTAGCAGGAAAAATTTATTAATCATAGGGACATTGAAAAAGTTCTTGCTCATGATTAATTTGTAAATGATGTGAAAATTTAGAATGAAACTAAAATGAATAGAATATTTAAATTACTCAAACATGACTTAATAGTTATCTCAGGTTATAAGGTAGAATTGTAATTGCAGTTTGTGAGGTAGAAGGAGAGATCGGCACACATTATGATGTTTAATTTTTTAAAAATATTATTACAGTGAAAGGCGCATTAGCACTAATCCCCGTTAAAATATGCCCCTCATTTCTCACCACTTTCTGAACAGTCCTGGAAGTCCTCTTTCGTGAGGGTCTTTAATAGGTGTTGGCAAAAATATCGCGGACACTGCAGGTGGTTGCCATCCGAAGAAGGGGTCAAGCTCACTAGAATTCCCTCAGCTACCTAGTGGGCTGGATCTGGAGCCAAACAAATCTTTCTTCTTCCTCAAACTGAAAATACCTATAAAAGGTAAAGGTTTTGACTCAATTCAGGACATCAGGGCAGGCCCAACAGTGCAACTAACAGTACTCACAAAAAGACTTCCAGAATGGCTTGAGAACGTGGCAAGATTAGTGGGCTAAGTCGGTTTCAAGCAAGGGAGAGTCTTTAGAGGGGGGAGTCTATGACAAAATGTGTCTCTTATTGTAATTTTTACAATAAATGCTGACTGTAGTTTTAGATCAGACCTTGCACGAGATAGTTTATCATGGTCGCTATTCTGTTTTGCACTCAGATGTAATTAATCATTCTTTCTCCTTCTCTTTCTCTCTGTATTCTCACTATACCGTTATTAAAGTGGCTCCAGTTTGAGATCGGTTCTGATTTAGGTTTCAGGAATGATCAACACAGCATGCTGCAAGATAGGTGATCCACAGCCCTCCACTGCCTGAGGCTCACTTGCTCGAGGCTTGTGATCATGCGTTACAGTACTAACTCATTTTTCAAATTCCTTAAAAAAATGGTATTTCTAGATGGATCTTGCAGAGTTAGCTGCACCTTCTCTGTGGAATTCATCAATATCTTGTGTGTCTCATTTATCATCTGGTTTTTGCTCAGTGTCTCTTATGTGCTGACTTTGTGACTCAACACCGAGATGAAAAATGGAATCCCTGTTAGCAGGAAGACATATTTTGTACTGGAGAGACAAAAACTGCATATCACAAATCATTTTGTATGAGACTACACAATAAGCAAAGGTCATTGTTTTGGGGGAAGTGTGATATTAAATAGAATATTCAGGAAAGAGAGCTGCGAGGAAGTGACATGTAAACCATAGGGTACCAAGGAAAGGGACGTTATAGGAAGAGAAAACAGGACCAGTGGTTCTGCAGCCGGCCTTGCAAGCGCAAAGACCCGAGTCTGATCTCTGGTACCAAAAAAAAGAGTGGGAGGAGAGAAAACAACTATTTCTTTAAATAATTGAAAAGTCTGCATGGGTTGGGAAGAGGTAGCAAAGGCAGATAAGATGAAGGGCTGCATGGAGAGACATAAACTGGGTCATGCAGACTCTTATAGCTAAATCATAAGGTCATTTGGGGTGTCTGTATGATCTGGGCCATGAAGTCTGCTAGCTTATGCTTAGTTTCTTTTATTCCCTCAAGTTTATTGCTATTTTTTAGGTGCACAGCACAGTTACATTCATCGTTGTCATGTTGTACCTTTACATGATGTATCTTGGTTCTTATTTTTTCCACATTCCCCTGCCCTCCCTTCCCCTGCTCCTCCCTTCCATATTTACAGACTTGGCTTCCATTTTTTCCCTTTTCTCATATGTTTTCTTTTCCCTTACCTTTCCCCTACCCCTCCCACTTCCTCTACTCCTTTAGACCTTTTCTTCCTATTACACAATATCAATTATACATTCTGATCCTTTTTTACACTTTTAGTTTATCACACCAGAGAAACTATTTGCTATTTACACATGTGTGTCCTATTAATTTCACTTGACTATGGCTTCAATGTGAATCCAATTAGCTATAAATTTCTCTAGTTTCTCCTTCTTTACTGCTGAGTAGTACTTCATTTTATATATTTAAAAACAAAAAACACATCTTCTTTATCCATTCTCCAGTTGATGGGCAATTTGGCTATTTCCAAGTTTTAGTTATAACAAACTGTGCTGCTATAAACCTGGGTGAGCATATTTCACTGTGGTATGATTCTTTTGATTCTTTTGGGACGTTACCAAGCAGAGGGATGGCTGGGTCAAATGGGACTTCTGATCCTAGTTGGTTGAGGAGGTATCTCCATACTGATTTAGATTCAGTGCAATCCCTACTGAAATCCCAACAGTATATTTCACAGAATTAGAGAAAACAATCCAAAAATTCATTTGCAACCAGAAGAGACCTAGAATATCAAAAGCAATTCTGGGCAACAGAGACACTGCAAGGGGTGTCACAATCCCCAACTTGAAAATTTACTGTAAAGCCACTGTGATAAAAACAGCATGGTACTGGCAAAGAAACAGACCCTAGGATCAGTGGAATAGATCAGAAGATGCAGAAACAACTCCAGACGTACTCAGCTACCTCATCTCTGACAAAGGAGCCAACATCTTCACTAGAGGAAAGGTAGTCTCTTTAATAAATGGTATTGGAAACACTGGATTTCTACTTGCCAAAAATTAAAACTAGACCCCTATTTTTCACCGTGCACGACACTAAAATTTAAGTGGATTAAACATCTAAATATTAAAACAGAAACACTGAACTTGTTAGAAGATGAACTAGTTAGAACTCTTAAGGATATTGGCACAGGAAAAGACTTAATGAACAAATCTTCAGTAGCATGGGAACTAGCCCAAAGAATCAACAACTGGGGTCTCATTTTTTTTTTTTTTTTTTTTTTTTTTTAGGCAGAGTCTCACTATGTAGTTGAGATTGATCTGGAACTCTGTATGCAGCCCAGGCTGGTCTCGAACTCACAGCTATCCTCTGCCTCAGCCTCCCGAGTGCTGGGATTACAGGTGTGTGCCACCACACCCGGTTGGGATCTCATCTTTTTAAAAAGCTTCTGCACTGCAAGAGAAGCCACCAACAGAATTAAGGGACAAAATACAATGTGGGAAAAAAATTTTACCAGATGTTCCTCAGACAAAGGACTACTATCTAGAATATAGAAATAACTAAAAAACAAAACAAAAGCAGACCGTCCCAAATATAAAGACCCAATTCAAAAATGAGCATCTTAAATGAGCAGACATTTCACAGATAAAGAAGTAAAAGCAGAAAATTACTACAAAGCCATTGATGTTTTCTGTCCTAATTTTAATAATCCTCCTGTAAATCTCAAGAGTATCCTGATACAGAAAGAACTGCACAGTCACTTAACATGGACAACACGGTAAGAAGTTTGCAACATATTTGACATAGAGTCTCAAATTTATTTTCAAGAGGAGTCATGTACAGCTCTTATGGGAGGACAGATCAAAGCTGGGGTTAGTGAGGTGAGGTGATACTGTAGTGGAAACAGGAGAGATGGTGCTTGGCTGGGTTAGGAAATTAACAGTATGTGAGGAAGATGGCTGGTTGTATTGGAAATGGTTATTTACAAGGCCAAATTATTTACAGGATTTTTTAGACTGAATACAGAATAATAGACAAATTAATATCGTTTAATCACTTTCCCATTTTAGATCATAAAGAGCCATCCCAGAAATAAAATGTGTTGTGTTTAGAATCATGTCCACGCATACAGCATAGGCAAGTACAGTCAACTCTATTTTTGCAAAGTCATTTCTTCAGAGGAAATGTGTTTCCTCTCCACATCTAAAAAATGAGCTTGCCTTACCTGAAGTATCAGTGAAGGAACACCGGAGAGCAGTGTACGTATGAAAAATAGTTTGATGACATCGAAGGACCGTGTGATGGTTTCTTGAGCGAATTGGGCAGGACATTGTCATGAAGCCGAGGACTTTCCCCTTTCCCTTTCCTCTTTCTTTTCCAGTTCTCAAAGACCCTTTACCCACACATCTTCTGTGGTGTACATCTAGTTTACCTTCATGCATGCTGAAGTGGACGTTATACCTTTCCCAGCCCAACTTTCCTTGGGTGTTTGATTTGACGGGTGTGTACTTGCTTCACCTATGTCCAAAGCCTCTTCTTATTCTACGGGTTTTGGTAAATGTTGGTTGATGCCTACCAGGGAAGTGTTTCTATAGCATCCTTTCTTCTTTAATATGAGTCCTTGATTTGCAAAATACTTTTAACTCCAGTTGCGTATTTTGAGCTGAATAGTGAGACCTTGCATTTTACAAAGCTGAACAGGATAATTTTTAATCAAAAGCAAGTCACAAGATGAAAATAATTCAGTAGATATTTTCTGGAACCAGAAACAAATTTACACTGTCTAACACTCATCAATACTTAGATTCTTTTGCAGATAAATAGAGAAAGTAAAACATCATTCTTTACCTTAGGAGCTTTTTTGACACTGAATAATGTGATGTGAACAGTATGAAAAGGCTCTTTAAAATTGCATTTGACAGATGGCTCACAGTGTGCACAGTGATGTAAAGATGTACACAAATAAAGTTTTTTACACTGAAATGTGGAGCTAAAGCATTGTGATTATTGAATAAGGTACATAACACTGACAATGATGAAAATGTAAGATATCAAACTGCAGCTTTGCAAGATCTGTTTCACTGCATTATGTAGGAAAAATCATGGACTCTAGTTTCACTTTACACTTAAAGAAGGAAAGACTCACCTAACTGGAGAATTTGTTCGATTTCCTGTCCCTTTTTTATATAAAGGAGAAAAATGACTTATACTTCAAGACTGTCCAAGCATCCAGAAATATTGAAATTTGCAATTCGAGTTACAGATTTTGGCTTTTCAATCAAGACTGTGTGTCAGAAAAGCTACTTACACTGCACAAGCCATGAGCTCATTCCTTGGCATATAGTGGAAAGCATGTGTGTTCATCAACTTTTCTGTGCTAGGACCAAATACCCAACAAATACAATCTAAAGGAAAAGAGGTTGATTTGTTTCCGAACTGTGTAGGAGATTTGGTCCCTGGATGGCGGGTTCCAAAGCAGACAGGAGTGGGAAACATGGTTTCTACTGAACCGCGGCCAGGAAGCGGAGTGGGGGAAGGGCGTCCGAGAGGAGAGGCACAGGGACCAGAGAGCGTTCCCAAGGTCCTGCCTTCGTGGCCCACCCTACACACGCCCAGATGTGTGTCTTTCTAGTCCCCCAGGTGGATGTTGAGCCAATCAAGTGAACAAGACAGCTTAAGTGTCATAGCAGGATATTTCAGTTATTAAAATGCTGTTCTCTGAAGTGAATTCACCTCCCCATGGCTCCTTGAACATTGTGACCCATGGTTTAAATTCATAGTGCTTTGATCTCTTAAATTGGGAAACAAATGCCATCCCAGTACTGGCCTGTATCTGCCTCTGCAACCTGAGTTCTTACACAGCAAATTGAATCCTACCGTGGTGAGCTAACTGGCACAGCCTAATTTAAGAGCATATTGTAATAAGCAGCTGAGTCTCATCACAGCAGTGAGCTTCAGCCAGTCTCGGGCTGCCAGTTTATCAGATCACATCCAAAGAGAGGAAATGCTGAACTGCAACTGACCAAGATATTTTCACGGGCTGCTTTGTCACCTGCCTGTGCATACTGTCTGCCCACATTGTGAGACAGAGCTCTTAGAAGCTCTCTCAATTACAGGGACTGCCTGATTCCTGATTTTTTTTTTTTTGGCTCAAACTCTGTAATTTATTATTATTTTTTCAGGTTTTATACAATTTTATTTTAACATTTATTCTCCAAAGAAAAGTACTGTATCGTAATTTTATAGTTCATTAACTGAGTCAACAAACTCCTAAAATGTCTTCATGTTTTGTGAAGGTATTTAAATTATAAAAGCAATGCTTTATAGTTGTTGAGGCTAATTACTTAATTTTTAAATTGAGTTTGTTGGTACATTTTAGATATACAGTACAGTTACATTCATCACTGGGATCTTGTACCTTTACATGACAGGTCTTGGTTCTCATTTTTTCCCCTTGTCTTTGCCCTCCCTTCACCCCCTCCTCTCCCTCCCCATTTACAAACACTTTATTTCCATTTTTTCATTTTCTCATATTTTTTTCTTTTCCCTTACCCTTCCCCCTTTCCCTACACCTTTAGCCCTTTTCTTCCTATTTCACATTGTCAATTTTCTCATTAGGATCTTATGTACTATTATATTTTTTCACACCAGAGAAACTATTCAGTATTTACCCATGTGTGACTTATTCATTTCACTTAGGAGTATATCCTCAATATGTATCCATTTTCCTATGAACGAATCTAATTTCTCAAACTCTGTAACTTAATGTGTGTAAGACTTTTCATTTTACAAACTCATGCTGCCTTGATTTCTTAATCTATAAAATAAATCATCATGGTATCTACATCTCTAGATTAGTTGTAAGGGTTGAATATTAAATGACTTCTCTCTTGCTAAGTAGCAAGGAACATATCTTTCTGTGAATCAAGAGAAAAGAAAATCCTTCTATACACAAACAAATATATTGGCTCCTTGGATTATTTCTTTTGTTATTTCTGTGACAGTTGCCACAAAGTTACTGGCTTAAACAACACACAGGATTATCTTTCTATTTTGTAAGCCAGAGGTCCAAAACATGTCTTAATGGGCTACAGTCCAGATGTTGGCAGAGATGTGCGTCTATATGCAGGCTTTTAGTGAGATTCCATTCTGTGGTGTTTCCAGCTTCTGAGGGCAAATTCTTCCCTTTTCAATACAGTAATATTTCACCACTTTGCATTTTTCTCCTACTCTCACCTTTTGCTCTGATTCTAAACACTCTCTGGCATTTTGAGAACCTTCATACTTCCGTTAGACTCACCTAGGCAATCTGGGGTCATCCCTCCTGAACCAGATCTGATGATTAGAAACTGAGACTCTGTGAAATAAGAAGAAAAGGGCTAAAGGTTGAGGGAAATGGAAAGGGTAAGGGAAAGGGAATAAGGGAAAAGAAAAAAATATGAGAAAATGAAAAAATGGAAATAAAGTGTTTGTAAATGGGGAGAGGAGGAGGGGGTTAAGGCAGGGCAGGGACAAGGGGAAAAAATGAGAACCAAGACCTGTCATGTAAAGGTACAAGATCCCAGTGATGAATGTAACTGCACTGTATACCTAAAATGTACCAATAAAAGAACAACAATAACAACAGCAAAAAGAAACTATGACTCTGTGGGCAACCTCAGTTCTCCTTGGCAGTAGAACATGAGGCAGTCACCAAGCTGGACAGTAGGACATGAACATTTGGAGCCGTTTCTTAGCCTATTGCCTCTTTTAGTTGGAGGACTTTGCATTCCTGGAAACTCTCAACATTCAGAAGGCACAGTGTTGATATTTGTTTAGTCCATAGCAAAATAGGCATTTCTACAGAAATCTGAGTACCTATCACAGCCATCCTCATTTGAACTTAGACTAAAACTCTTGCAGAAGCTTTCTTAAGATTCTGTTGTCCCATTTGCTTTATAAACTTTCCACAATTTGCACATGTTAATCTCATAGATCATTGCTCTGAAGTGTGTATGATAAATCACATAAAGAGATTACTGTGTTTTGTTGACTCCCTAATACCTAGACTTAATCTCTCTGGGGACTGGATGGATTTAGATGGGTGAAGAGGTAAATCAATAGATAGACAGAGAGATAGATAGATAGATAGATAGATAGATAGATAGATAGATAGATAGATGTAGCTAAACCTGTATTATTGTCATCTGATCACAGAACACATTCTGATATGCAATGTAATCTAGATTTTTAGGAGGTGCTGTGTTACAATTGGCATAAAGAGCAAACCAAAATTGTGGGATACATGTGGTAACCCACAAACCTTTCATTAAGGCACTGAGACAGTGACATCTTCAGTAGACTGCAAAATACGATAGATGAACACTTCCCTTATAGAACACAAAAATCTGAATGCTAGTTAGATGTTCCTCTCCATTCCTATTTCTAGTATGATTTTGACCTTCTTTAATGCGATGCTTTGTGCCAGTGTTTAGTTTTTCATGTGTTTATGCCCGTCAGCTTTGGCGATTTTAAACTCAACCTTACTTCCGTAATTAACCATTATAGTCATTCTTGGAATGCCTCACTCATAGTGTACCTCGAAATTAACTGTCCGCTGAATAAAGCACTGAATGTTAGAGATAAACATTTTAAGAGAAGGAACCAAATGTGTCAGTACTGGGCTTGATGAACGTGTTTGTAAGAATAGTAAATGAAAATTGCAGAATTGCTTCTGTTTGTTTCCATTGTGCTTTGAATCCCCAGAACTTCGTACCCACGAAATGTATGTGTTGAAGTCCATGCCTACACTTTGGTTCTATTTGAAGATGGCTTTGGAGAACCCATCAGATTAAATAAGTCTGTAAAGGGGACCTAAGAGCGGTTCTACGAGAAGAGAGGGAGAATAGGAGAACTTGTCTTGCCCGTGAGTGAGAACCAGGGCAGGACCATGCTGCACAGAGAAGGCACCTATTGCAAACAATGAGGATTGCTTTTCTCAGAGGCCAACACTTCTGGACTCCAGAACTGTAAGAAAGTGAACTTTTATCGTTTAAATGACTAGCTTTTTGTTGTGGCAATCGTAACATGCTAATATGCATATTAGCAAAATCCAAATACATATGCATAACTCTATATTTGGTACAGATGTAATATCTAGAATGTTTAAAATATGCCTAACAAACAAATGTAAAGAAAGTTAAAGTTTAAAGAAAACACAAAGGGAAAACATGAAAAATAATCATGGAGATTGAAATAAAAAATTTTAACTGAATTCAAGTGAAAGATAAACTCAGAAGCAAAACTTCTGAGGTGTACATGGCAAACACTCTGAGCTCTATGTGCTTTGCCTTTGTTGGAAGACTAGGTGAGTCTTGCTATGTTGAGTTCAAACAGTCACATTGCAGAAATAAATTTCCTGAGAAGAACTGCTACTGTTCTATCACTACAAGGGAGAATACGCCTTACACTCTTTGAATCCTTGCTTTCCTTATAGTGTTTTCATCAGGATTGTAATAGATGTGGGGTGAAATAGTGGATCTTTAAGGGTTTCCTCATCCTAAAATTTGTATCACACTCAAGATGCTTGAAGTCATAGAAAACATGCATATACACCAGAAATTGGTTCAAACACACACACATGTACATGGTACGAACATAAATTCTGTGCAATGTAGTGTAACCATTTTCATTTTTCTCTAATACCAAATAAGAAAAAAGACAGACGTTGGATCTTAGCCCTGTTTAAAGTCAGAGTTTACAACTTGAGTTGCAAATAAGGTTTCTAGAAGAGTGCTGATCCTCAAGGTCTTCGCCATCTCTTGTCTCCGGTAACATCTGATGTACAAAGGCCATAGAATTGTGTTAAGGCATAGCACCAAGGAAAGCTTGTATCTCTGTGACCGTCTGTCCATGAAAAGAAAACAGGGCACTTCTGACATCAGGAGACCACTGCAGCCCCTGAAAATTGTTTTCTCCAGTGATCTCACCTGAGTTTTGAATCCCTGAAGTTGGGATTCCTGGCCATGAACATTCACCAGGCCCTTTACATAGAGCTGCTCTCAATTTAGCCAGACCTTCAGTGTTCTGTACAACACAGCTCCCCTTGTGAAGGTCTTTGAGAACTTGAGTCATTGTTAAGATATTTTCTGAAATTATTGGTGGCATAACAATAATCAAGCAATAAGTCTGATGATCGTAGCTATTAGCATTTGAAAGCCACTGCAGGAAAACTCTTAGAAATTACCCCTCTTAACTTTCCTTTTATAAATGATCTGAGTAACAATATATAACTTATACCTAGCTAATGTTTATTGAACAAAGTTTTAAAAGTGTCAAATACCAGTTATACTGTTACTTGTAGGCATGAGATTAAATAATATTACTCATTGCTATTACAAGTCCTCTACTAGATAAGAAAAATGAACCTTAGAGATTCTAGGTAATTAGCTAAATTCACAATTAAAATAAAAAGAAAGAAAAAATGTCATAGTATTATGCCGGAGTATTGTGTAGGGACAACATATTTGAAGTAACAGCATTTGATTAAAGGGAGAGAAGGCCACCCACAGCCCAGAAGATACCCTGCTCAGAACTCTCAGAAAGAACCACCTGCAGTCACGCTCTCCTGTACGGCTCACTTCCACTACCGGAAGACAAGAACTGTGTCATTCTAAAGCTGCCCAGGCTGTAACATCAGACTGATACTGGCATAGGAGGGGTGATTTTAGGTGCTAAACTGAGGAGCTTATTTTTAGTTCGGTTTTTACACTTTTATTAAATGCATGGTAAGGAATAATTTTCAATCCAAAATCAATTGAAGGTTACATATCAAGGATGCTAGCATTGTGCGAAGGCAAAGATAAATAAGGCAGATGAGGGAGAAAGCTGCAAAATATCACTATAATTATAAATACCATGTAAAGTATAAACATAAGAAAAGCTCTTGAGGATGATTAAAGTAATAATATTTTTTAAAACTCTAGAGAAAGATCATTTTATTGGAGGTAACAGTGAATGCGCAGCATCTTGGTTTTAATTTTGAGATTTAAAAGCTCATACTATCACTGTATAAAAACTATTTGAATTATTTTGGAATACAAATATAAATTACATGTGCTGTGAAGCAAGCGGGTGCATATGAGACAGAAGAAGAAAAACAGCTCCATGGCAGGCAATCATAGGAAGACTGTTAGGATGCTATTTAAGCATTTCTCTCCCCAAAGAGCTTAGTTAAGATGTCATACTGCAGTGATCCTTGCACACCTATGTTTATAGCAGCAGCCCAATTCATAATAGTTAAATCCTGGAAGCAGCCTTGATACCCACCAGCAGATGAGCGGTTAAAGGAAAGGTGTTATTTGCACATAATGGAGTAGTCCTTGGCTATAAAGAAGGACAGATTTAAGACATTTGAAGAAAAATAGGGGCACCTGGAAAATATGTTGAGTGAAATAAATCAGATGCACATGCTTAAATACCATAAACTATCTCTGGTGTGAGTAAGGCAAAATACAAAGAGAACCATCAGTGATGGACAGAAGGAGACAAGGGGAGAGAGATCCTTTGCAAGTGGGAAGGGGTGCGAGAGAATGTGGGTGAGAGAAGGGCTTAAGGGGAAAAAGGAAGAAAGAAGAAGAAAGCTGTGCCTTGTACAGGGATATGATAACCTCAGTGAATGTGAACACCAGATGGCACGAACATGAGATCACGTTAATAATAGGAGCAAGAATGGAAACAGGCCAAGGGGATACAGAGGGAGATGGAAAGACATGGAAGGGATTGAGAACGAGAAACAAGCTGCACTACGTGCTCCCTCTGATCCTGTACTATTATCGCTCCCTGAGATGCTCTAGTGAGTGTACTGCAAACCCAAACGAATAAACAAAGAAAGGGAAAGCGAAAGACACAGCCTTCTCACTAAGAATTTAGGGGTCACAAGCCGGGGCTGAGGCCTAGCGGTAGCATGCCTGACTGGTATATGCAAGGTTCCGTTCCCGGAAAAAAAGAATTAGAGGATGCCTCAATTTGTATATGTGCTTTGCTTATGAGATGGCTTTGGGGTTTTTGCAAGTTTTGGAATATACTGTCAGTGAGGTCTTTGCTTTTGCTACATTCCTTTGCCCCGTACAATACACGTCTTGAACGTTTCTTTCTTGATTTTAATAAATATCTCTAGCAATATTAACAAGCTATTTTAATGTATAGACATTGAGAAGTTTAGTAAAAATACTTTATGAAGAATTTAAAATTATTGCAGGAAACAGTTGGAATTTAATATTTTGTTCAATAAAGTAGTTGATGCTTTATTAAAAAAAGGAAGCACGCATTCTCAGATAATAGAAAAGCTGATAAATTATGTCACACACACAAGGAAGCAAACATGGTCAGATAACGAAAGGGCCATTGAATGCCATGGGCTGCTTGCACTCGCTGGGGATGTCGTATTCAGAGAGCAGTTTTGGTGATGCTGCTATGCCAATGTCCTGAGTGCGGGACTCTCCTCTGCCACAGATAGAAGCACGGTATGTTGGAAACCCTGTGCTCTCTGTGACCTGGGGGAAGGGAAAGAGAGAAAGGGAACAGCAAGCAGAGAATCGAGTCAGTCTGCAGGTGAGTTAGCGAAGTTTGTCTTTGGTTATATCCACTTCTATTCCTAACTGAGAACAGACAAGGAAATAAAACATGGTTTACTCACTGTGACACACACTTAAAATATTGTCTACTTCTGGAGGGTCATTATTAACAAGCTCAACTCTACAGAAACCAACTCCAGTAGGAGAATTTCTCCTGTGTCTTCCCTTCTCTGGATTTAGCAGGTGGTGCAGAGGCTGAAGCACTCACTGCAAATAGCTACTTGGCATTTTCAGTCTCCTCGATCCCTGTAAATGCACAGCTATTATAACTCTGTGTGAGAGAGCTGTCTGTGTTACTGCGTACAAATTCTCTTTTAAAATGTCAAAGGTGATATTCAGAATTTATTTAACAGATTCCTCTCAAGAATACCATGTAGCCAGAAGATGGTAATACACACATTAGAACTCAAAAGTTTAATTACATGGTTGAACATTATGTTGTTTGCCTTATGTGTCTTTGTAATAGGCACCATAATTTTGATGGTGATTTTCTCACCTACTTCTCATAGAGAAACGGCAACACAATGCTCCATTTTACGCCTGAGAACGAATGAAATGTCCAGTGTAACGCAGTAGCCAAATTGGCCGGGAAGCCCTGCAGCCCCTTCCACCTGTCCAATCTTCCAGCAGCTGTGTGTTCTCATGCACACACGTACGTATGCTCACACACACTTTTATAAATTTTAAAAATGTACATTTTAAGCTTGGATTATTTCCATTTCAATTTTCCTTAACAATTTTATTTTTTTAAGAGTTATCACATGTGAATTTAATGAAGAGGCCTGCATGCATGTTCAAGCAAAACATTTTAAAGGAACATAAAGTAATACGGGAAGGTGGGCAATCATCTTTCATTGACTGCAAAATGGGCAGACTTAAGCTGATGAACAATAATCTGAGCTTTATTGTTCTGGCTGGCAATAAATTTAAATTCCTTTGCCTGTTAATAGCACTGTGAGAGCACTGGGAGCGTTAGGGTAATAAGGAGTTGATTGTATTTAATATTAATGGCTTTCCATGCTCTTTTTCTCTTGCTTACTTCTCTGCATATAGCACATCAATTAGAGGAGAATGATTAAACCTGCTATGTCAATGTGCTACCTAACTTACTGTAGCTTCTAAAGGGGCACACACAGAAGCCAAGAAAGGACCAGCCAGGTGCTCATACACATGTGCATAAAGACCAAAAAATAACGAGGAGAGCCATTTTCCACATTACTTTCCCAATAACTTCTTCAAATCATTGGAGCCTGATCCATGTAATTGTCATTCCTATTGTATGTATATCATTAATTAACTTCTTATGGAGACTACTTTAGTCTGTTTTACGCTCCTACAAATATAATTTTTCATAGTAGGTAATTTAGGATGAATGAAAATCTATCAGATTGTATGCTGGAATCCAAAAAGTGTAAGACTGACCAATGAGCTAGTGGGGAGTGCCATCTTGCTGTGTAATACCATGGTGGAAGAGGAGAGAGAGAGAGAGAGAGTTTAACTTGTGGAATACATTCACATGGAAGACATTCTCAAGATAGAGAGCCCACTACCATGTTAACACTAGCAGCAACCACTCCTGGAAGCAGAGCTCTCCTTGGAGGAGATTTATAACTGACGGTGGTCTACAACGTGTGAACCTAGGGCACACTGAGACCAGAGCAAGGCAGCGAGTGTCCAGTTGAGGCATGATGTAACCTTTAAGATTACGCAATATTTCTGGGACTCCCTGTCTTCAGATATTTTACAAAAATAAATGAGAGCAGTATCTTTTGCCGCTTTACATTTTTTTGATTTCTAGAGTAATGAGTAACTCAATGTTCAGAGACATGAAGAACATTTACAGAAATGTTTGTCCAAAAAAATATTTTGGGGACCTATTTCTGAAATACCTATCTCTTACTTTCTAGCAGAAATTAGCTGGGAGGACTGTTTGGGTATGTGAAAAGTAACACAACTTTGAATCTCATCTGCCAATATTTTAAGACTTTTATTCTCATGTAGCTTTACCAAATATAACAAAACTTATCAGATTAATTTTGGCCATAAACTGAAACCAAATTAATATTTATCTGCCTCCTGTTTTTAACATAAGAGTAACTATACTAGGGTTTGATCGTTTTAATGACATAGTTCACATGTATTAATTTTCTTTCCCTATTTTTCTGCCAAATGTTCCATCCAATGCTACTAAGCAAACAAACGTAGCCCAGTTCCCAACTACATAATGCTTTCCACTCCCCCTTTAGCGTGAGTTAAAAGTAGTATGCTTAGGGCCGGGAATTTAGCTCAGCGGTTCGGTGGCCTGCCTTGCAAGCACAAGGACCCAAGTTCAACCCCCGGTACAAAAAAAAAAAAAAAAATAGTATGCTTATAGTGTCGTGAAATTATTAAAACATTTGTATAAGTTTGTTCCCCAACTGTTGAATGTTTATTTACATAGTATTAATTATGGAGATACAGAACAGTAAAATACATTCAGAAATAATTCCTATCTTCATGGAGTTTACAATTTAATGAAGAATGACATTTAACAACTTCTCATACAAGAACGAAAAGCATAGTTGGAAATTTGACAATTACTATGATAGGAAAATTGCTGTCATAGAGAGAGATGTTTAAGAAACAAAAAAGAGAAAAATAACAATAATATTAATAATAAAATCTCAAATGCATAAATCATATGTGATTTCTATGTAAAGAGTTTCCCTTCAGGCAAGAAAATTATAATCCTCTATCAACTAAGTTGTATAGCAGTGGTGCGTTTCCAACTTTCTACCTTAATGCACTTCCCTTTCCCCTTTACATGGCCTTTTCTAAATGCTCTACTAACTACAGGGGAGAGAAAGTGTAGATAGATACTCTCAAGTCCATGGCAGCTTCAGGAAGATGGGCAGATCCAACCACAAGAGTCATAAAAGAAATTACAAGAGGTGATTTCGTTCCTTGGGACTTGGTTTACATGTAGCAGTATTTCTCTGAGATCAATGAATAGGCAGAAAACTCAGGTGAATTTTCTTGTAAGGACCGGCTGGAGGGGCCTGAAGTCTGTGTGGGATCAGACTCCACTTCATTCTGCCATTTCTACCTAAGTACATCCCAGCCCATTCCTTATCCATCCAGTTTTCCGCCTCCACTGAAAGTATCTAGGGAACACTGTCTCTCTCTTCAGTGGGTGGATACACAGGAGAAAGAATTAGAGCACAGTGGCAGGTGGAAGAGCTGTCCCTGAAGCTGAAGCTTCTTACACTGAGTACAAGGAAGCGGAATGTGAGTTCTACACAGACTGTAGGAGAAGAAGCTACAGTGGATAGACACACAGAGAGTGGAATAAAAAATATGCACCCATTCGTGCTTTCACTTGATTTCTTCATGGGATCCTGGCTATGGTCTTTCAATTGTGTGACTTCCATTCAAGTAACACAGACATTGGCAATATGCTAGGATGTAATGCTACTCAGTGGACTTGACTCTGAATGAGAAAGTGACTGGTTTGTTATATTGCACAACCCTCTCCAACACGTGGTGCTTAAATTTCTGGGAGACAATGTGAAGATTTTCACAGTAGTGAAACCCAGGAAATAAATTTCATTCCTCCTCCAAGACATGTATATAGACTCACGCTGTCATTAAATAAAGTATATGTAGAATGTCATGACGCTCGTGCAATTTTTCTTCAAAAAGATCTTAATGCACTACTTTTTAAGAATGCAGACATACATCTCTATGTATGTGTGTGTGTTTTCCTCTTTCTTTATTTCCATCAGAAAGTGGATTGACTGTTATTTCTATGATATTAGAGTTAAACTGCCAGAGAACCATTGGTTAATAAATACTGAACACATATGTGACGTAGAGGCCACTGAATAGTTGTGTGAAGAACCAGGAACAAATGTAAAGTGCTTGGCAATTTCTGGGCAAGCATTGTTTGATTTCTGCTTATTAAAAGCTTTCTCTAAATATCACCAGTTAGAATATCGTGAGGATTCTGTTTCTTCTATTCTGATAGTAAAGTAAAAAAGGGAAGACATAAAGGAACACTAATCTTCATAAGTACAATATTCAAAACTAGTTTCTTTGGAACTTAAATTACAGAAAAGAATAGATGAAGATGATCTAATGTTATTTTTTCCTGTAACTATTTGCTATATGAATATCCAATATCTCTCTACTCTTGCCCAGGTTCTGTATACAAATGATAAAAAGACTAATTTATTTTTCTTGATTTATGGAATGTCAGTGAAAAAATACAAACAAGCAGCTTCAGCACTGTATCTCAGGGGTTGAGATGTAAGAGATAATATTGAAATCCTCTATCAGTGGGCAAATTATTTAAAGTGCTTGCTTAATTTTTAAAACGATGAAAGAATGAACTTAATGAAATTGCTATCTATTCTATTGAAACAATTGAAATGTGATGAATAAAGAACATAAGATTATTATTATTATTATTATTGGGGGACTGGAGCTTGAACTCAGGTCCTTGTGCTCACCGGGCAGGCTGCAGAACCCCTGAGCTAAATCCCTGGCCCCCAAGATATAAGAATATGAGGGCTGGGGATTTAGCTCCTATGCCTGGCAAGTGCAAGGCCCTGAATTCAATTCCCAGCACTGGAAAAGAAAAGAAAAAAAAAACTTCAAAAGACACTGTGTGTGGTATCAGATAAGTGCAAAGCATGCCAGAAAACATATTTGATGCATAGTTATGGATAGTGGAGCAATCCATGAAAGGCTTTTTAGTTTAACATGTTTTTAAATATGTACTGTTTGCTTTGCTTTGCTTCTCTGTATATAAGAAAACCTATGTGCTAAATATTCAGATCTAATAAGAGAAAAGCAATATGTACCCATTGTAGTTTCAGATTATTTTTGAGTTATGAGAGGAACTTAGGAAAATTAAGCAAATAAATGCACTACTTATTTTTATTATCTTGGATCTCAAAGAACTAAACTACATATTCTTATGAAATGTTTCTAATAGTGTCTGATAATGGAATTGATCTGTCCCATTATAAAAAGTATGCTTTAATGTATTTTAGAAAAGCAACTATTCAAAGCTTCACCTGTTGTAGAAGAAATTGGTGACACACAAACAGACACAGAAGAGAAGTAAAATAATAAAAGGTATATTTTGCCTGCAAAAGATTGATCAAACTAAGAGCAGTGCCAGTGATCAACCCTGACTGGGTTGCAGTTTCCTTTTTTTTTTTTTTTTTTTTTTACAGGTTTTATAGTCATGATCTCATTCAGGTGTTTACATTTCATTTCCTCAGTTCATATTACTCACATACAAATTACAATAACATGACAGTTAACTTTAACCCAGAAATAACAATTCCTTGTAGTTAGGGAGTTCACCTTAAGACTCATCTAGCCATCTATTCTAGCACACAAAAAGGGGGTGTTCAAGGTCAGGGATGAAGCCAGATGTCCCATTTCATAGTCAATGCCTCCAGTGTCTATTAATTTTGAACTAAACAAAGCAGACTGCCTTTAGAGACAGCATAAGTCATTTTATATTTTCCTAACATTTTGTAGGTTTTTAGATTATTTACAAAAGTTCTCTCTATCACACCCACACATTCATAGCATATGGAGAGGTGACCTGAATAATTCAAGATTTAAAAGACTGAGTAAGAGCTAGACTTGCTGTGCAGGTGATATTTATGTTGAAACCTCATGTGCTATGCATGGATGTTTTTAAAGAGGTTAAAAAAATAAACAAAAAGAGACATCCCTGTTGTATTTTATAGCATTTAATAAAATCACTTCTCCTACATATAAAACATAGAACAAAAGCAGCTATCCAAGGAAGAAAACTAGAACCATTAAACAACATTTCACTTAAAATTGTATTGCCCGTCACAATAGGTCTTAGCTTCCATATAATAAAATTCTACACATGTAAATGCCAGTACATGAAAGTCAAACAACAGTTAGAAAAAAATTCAAGACAGCCAAATTTCTTACAGAGTAATGTGGAGTGTTACTGACACTTAAGCCTTGAATAGAATATGTATGTGCAACACACACACACATGCACACACACATGCACACACACACACATGCGGGCATACACACAGCATTTATACAACATCAATTTTTTTTAAATATTGAGTATGCATACAAACATGGCATTTCCTGATGTTTTAGAGAGATGAAGGTTTTCTTGGTCGACCAGATGTACCTTTCATGTTCTCCATGAATGGACTGAGGGGGTCTGCTTGATACTTCTGTCTTCGTTCTTCTCTTACACAGGCAGACCCTATGCTGAGTCATTAAAAGATCAATGTAAGATAAATTTGGAAAGTAGGACATTTTCAGTATACAACAGATACTTGATTTGTAAAAATCTTTACATAATTATAACCTATATAATGTGCCTTGATATCAGCAGATTTAGGTAAAACATGGGAAAATACTTCCCACACTGAGATTATTTAGGGGGTGCTCTGTGTAGTGCTAAGATAATGTAGTTTATTTACCAAGTGGTAGGATTAGTCCTGTTTGTTTTCCTCATATATCTAAATATCCATGGTCTCTAAATGACACTTGGTCAGGATTCAATTATGTGTGTTTTCTTGTTTTCTAGAGAATAACATGTTTAGAATGCATATCATTTAAAATTATCCATAAAAGTGTAGTGAAAATATGACACAGGGATTTCTGTAAAAGTTTCCTAGAAAAATGAGTTATACAATTTAAAAGCTTGGCTCACCATGAATAATATACACAAAGCTAGTCTACAGTATAATAATTTGCATTTTCTTTGATTAAAAAGTTGATATTAGTTGTTCCTGCTGTACAACAAATTGAACCCAGGCCTTCACATTGAGCTGTATGTTCAATCCTTTTGAGAATTTTCTTTTATTTTGTTTTTTTTCTCATTGAGTTTATTGTTACTTTTTAGGTATACAGTACAGTTACATACACCTTTTGAAAATTTTGTTTTGAGAAGTCTCCTTAACTCACTACACTGTGTAGGCTGGTCTCCAACCTGTGATCTTCCTGTCTCAACCTCCCAGAGTGCTGGGAGTACAGGAGCAAACCAACTAAGACACAAATACTTTTACTAAAATAAGAGAATTAAAAAGTTATACAGGTATACTCAAACTCGATGGAATATTTTTGCAAAATAGGAGTTGGTGTAAGATGTTAAATTGTGCTGTCTCAAAATTTGTATTTTCCCCTTTTCAGAATTTTTTTTATATAATACAAAAATGTTTTCCCTTGGAAAGCAAGTTTATCAACAGTAAGAGTCTTAGTAGGCAGAATTATTGCTTTCAAATCCTACATCATCGTTTAATAGCTGTGTGTTCTTGTCAATTTTTATTTCTTCTAGATGAATGTTTCTCAAAGTGCACAAAATTAAGGTGTTATATCTTCTTTCAAAGAGACATTCTGTGGGTAAGATGTGCAGATTAAATGGCGAGATATTTGATATATAGTACGTACTTAACCGATGTTAGTTCCTTTTTCCTTCTAATTTACAATAATGATATTTTAACTTGTAATTATGAACAGCTCATGATTTTGATGCATCTTTCATTGCATTTTAATAGATTTTCTATCATATTACTCATCCCTGCAGTGATTGCATATATAGAATTCCAACCCATTTAGTCATCTCAATCACTCTGAATTTGTCTGCAAGACGCTGACCCACAATCATCATGCTTTGAAGATGCGCATGAAATATCACAAGAACTAGAAGACTTTAAAACTTCTGTAAAATGGGAACTCGATACCTAGAATGTAAACACTGAAAATGGCTTGATATGTAAGTGAATTTTGCCTCCCAGACTGAATTGCCGTTCAAATTCTTTCCATAAGGGAAACGCCTCTCGTCCGGTTTGATAGATTGTTAGAAACAAAGCTGCAGAAGCAATTAGGAGTCAGTCCCTGAAGATCTTGTGAGTGCGCTGTGGTTACGTTTATGCCAGAGATTAAATTGAGGCAGCATTTATCAGTTGTCCACGTGCTCTAAACAATGTTCAAAACCACCGAACGTTCCTGTGGAAGAATTTGATGAAGGACCTTTTACAGGGTCAGGGTGAAGGAAAGTTGTAAAGGGGAAGTGAGAGCTCTGAATTCCAGAAAAAACTCTCAATCAAATAAATGATTCTGAAGTATTCTCTCCTAGTCTATGACATTTGTTTTTCCTTAATGATGTCATTTGATGAGAAATTTTAAATTTTATTAGTCCTATTTATTATAATATTTCTTGATAGATTATCTTTTCGTGTGATATCTAACAAATACTTTCTAAAGAATCTAGAAATTTTTCTCTATATTTCTACAAGATCTATCCTTTTACCTCTCGTATTTACGCTTGACCCTCTAATATCACATCCTCTGTATTTCTCTACAAACTAGGATATTTTAGTCCTGTAAGTTTGTATTTCTTCAAATATTTGGGGAAATTTGTTTTCTGTGTAAATTTCAGAATCAGTAAGTCAATTTCTACAAACTTTCTAACGAAAGTTTGATTGAGGTCACACATAAATTCATTTAGAAAGAACTCACATTTATGTATAATGGTAGTCTTTTCTTGAATAAGCATGATGTCTCCGTTTACCTAGGCTTGGTGGAGTTAATCAGTATTCTCGGGTTGTTGGCTTGCATTATGGTTTGCCCATTCAGGCTCCCTATTTTCCCTCCTCATACACCAGATGATTTTATTTAGGGTGATGCATCCAACTGAAGGTTTTCAAGACTCACATGTGGGCAGGTGGAGCCCAGTGACATAGCTTGTGTCAGGGATATGTGAAGTATCTAAGTGGGGTCTAGAGAGCTCTGGGTTCTCTCTCTCTCTCTCCTTTCCCCTTCCTCTCCCTCCCTCTCTGTCTCTCTCTTTCTTTCTTTCATGCATTTCTTTCCCTTTCTTTCCCTCTCCCTCCTTCCTTCCTCCCTTCCTGTCTTCCTTTCTTCATCATATGGAAAATTAAACCCAGTGGTTCACAGATGTTAAGCAAGTGCTCTACCATTGAGTTATATGCTTACCCCTTGATTTAATTTTATCTTATCCAATCTATCTATGTATGTACATCAGGGTGTCCCTAATTTTCTCATTTGTCCTAGGCTGGCTTCAGTTGTGCTGCTCTTGCCTTAGTCTGTCTCTGGAGCGGCTCATATCATAGTTGTGCAGCACTGCTGCAAGCTGACTTTTACAAAAACAAAAACAAAAGCAGTGCATCTTTCATGCCTGTGCCTCTGCTCTTGGTAGTAATTTTGAGTGGTTGTGTTCACCAGTTCACATGGGAATTAGAAACATACATCATTATATTGAAAGTGAAAAGAGTAATATTTATATAATATTCTTCATATCTGTCTCATCTCAGATGTCTTCTTTATAATTTTTATTATATACCACCATTCGAGTCTCCATTTGTCAAAGTCTCTGTAGACAGAGGTACAGAAAACACTTATTTTGAATACTATCATAGAGAGTGTTGGTGGTATCATTCACTACTATGTGGAAGGAAAAAGAAATATATCTGGCTTCATTCTTTTTGCCACACCAGAGTAGGCATAACTATCTGTCTGTAAAGGTACAATTAGAGTAAAGTAGAAAAGTCTGTTGCTTTAGTTTTAACTGTGAGCATGGAAATGGAATAATTATTATACATAAAACTCCACACGTTTTGGTTTGTGCTAGATGTACATTTGTCAAGCAACAAAATTGTTTAAGAAAATATACATATTACTTGGCAGACGATGAAAAGGCCTCTATCTAAACTTGTTATTTTGTACTGAGCCATTTTCATAGGTAGGTTTTATGTTTCTTGGAAGAAGAAATTGTCTCTAGCATACATTGTTTTCTACAGATCATGGAATCCTGTGAATTATAACATTTGCTGTGAATCATTCATTCCTGTGCCTTCATAATCAATACATTATTTTTCATTACATATAAATTTAAATTTAAAAAATAAATTTGAACTCCACATTTTTGTTATCTAGTCTGCTCCTTCAACTTTTAGACTCTTCCTGTGCCCTTCCTTGTCTATAATTTCACGACTTCAAAGTATCCCTTGTTTTACCTTATAAAATCTGAGTTCTATAAAATAATGTGATTTTTGGCTATCTTAATGTGATAAAAAATGAACAGAGAGTGAAGAAATAATTATAGATCTAGAAGTAGACTGTCATAAATAGAAAATCACACACAAATCTATCAAACAATCTAACAATTCTATGGACAAGATACATTCCCCTCATTTCAGGTTGTCACTGTCTGTATATCCAGGTAAGTGGAGACGAGGCTAGCCTAATCTAATTTATTCTTTTTTGTTTGTTTTTTAAGACAGTGCCTCACTATTTAGTTGAGACTGACTGGAATTCATTATGTAGCCCAGGCTGGTCTCAAACTCACAACGATCCTACCGCCTCAGCCTCCTGAGTGCTGGGATTACAGGAGTGCACCACCATGCCTGGCTCTAATTCATGCCCAATAGCAGAGACAAATGATGTGCCATCTCATTTTATGTACTTTTCTAATTGTTTAGTGTGGCTTACTTTGATTTTAAATGTGATCTTTTCAGCCTAGAATCATTTCTCAGGTATTCCTGCTCTTTGAAATTCATACCACTCTTCAATGCTAAGCCATAGTGCTGCATAAATATCTCCAAATGTCCCCTGATTATTTCTTCAGTGTTCCTACAGCTCTGTGTGTTTTGCTGTCTTCTTATGCATTCTGCCTTGTGTAACATTTTGTTGTGCATCTGTCTCTCTTTCTCAAGAGTACTTATTCGTACCTCACATCAACACAGGCTGTGGTCTTTTCTTTCTACCTTTATTTGGACTTCCTTTTATCCAGTCCTTGTGAAACACCACTGCTCCTATCCACTGACAATATTTTCTACAAAACGTACTGTTGTGTGAGATGCAAATAATAATAACACTTATAGTGATTTAAAGTACTTAATACTTTAATAAGCATGATTATTGCAGATTTATTTTCTTTATATAATAGAGTAAAGCATGTAACATATGTTCATTGTTTTCCATTGCTAGAAAAGACATAATTATTACTTTAAAAATTAAGGTAAAAGTGGTATTTCACACAGCTCCTTTCACTGAAATAGACACGAATCAATGTTGTTGAAACACTAAAGATCTCAGGAACTATTTTCTTTTTTAATGTCTTCTACTAGAAAAACCAAACCAAACAAAACAAAACGAGAAACAAAATAAGATTTCCATGGAGAAACACCCCACTTAGATATGGGTTTCCCATCAGTTCTCTGTCGGAGTGGACCCGTGCTCTAAATTTCATTGCGGTCTTCCCTTGTCAACTTCCAAGTCTAAGTGATGTGTTTGTTGCTCATGTTTTGCTGTGTTTTGTCAGCCCAGTTCTGGTGTTTGACCAGCTCTGGAACTCGCCCCGGGGTTGAGCTTTCTAGAGTAGCAGATCCTGTGTTCTCTTCTTGACCTTGCCAACACAGCTTCTCTGCTTTCAGGTTTCCAGTGGAAAACGCTGGCCTCTTTTTTAACCATATCAGTTAAAAATTTTAGTTGATTAGTACATGAGTGCATTATTTGTTTACATTTCTTGTGGGAAGTTGATACATATATATAATGCATCGTGATTCCTTTATTAATTATTTCTCCTCTCCCTCACCCCATCCCTTGATAGTATGCCTTTTTGTTTGTTTTATTTTCCTCTGTACATGTTTGCAGTACATGATGTTTTCATTCATCATGAGAAGTTGATAACTGTACATAACAAAAATTAATTGCTTTTCTTCCCATTTCCCTCACTTTGCTCCCCTCTCCTTCCATCTCTTGATCCTCTTCCCCTTTGAAAAAGATCAATCTTCCTATTTCCATCATTAACATGCGAGAGCACTTTTTTTCTCCCACTGCTCACCATTCAGAGTAGGCAAGAGGTGAAAAGTTTGTGAATTTTTTTCCTAGACCACACCTTCGTCATACACGTAGTTTCTCAGAAAATTACAATTAGAGATTATGCAAACAGAGCCTTTATCAGAACAAACAGAAAATGCTAATCTTTACCTGAGGTTTGAGGAATACAAAGTCAAGCTACTAGTGATGGTGTATGCACATAGTCTCAGCATTTGTGAGGCTGAGGCAGGAGCATTGCGTGAGTCCAAGAAATTCAGCTCAACAGATAACACAGGATAACACATCATTTGTCTCTGCTATTAGGAATGAATTAGAGCCAGGCATGGTGGTGCACTCCTGTAATCCCAGCACTCAGGAAGCCTATTTTTTAAGACTCTGTTGTAAAAAAAGAAAAATCTCCTCTTTGTTGTTGAACCATAGCTTTCTGTAAATCTAAAGAAGAATGAAATGTATTATTTATTCTCACTTTGGAAGCCATGGTCACCTAAGAACCCTAAACCTTCAATGAACTCTGTCAGTTTATTGCATAATGTGCTTAGCCCTGATTGCAACCCCCAACACTTATGTATTTAATCCAGCAGCAGAACTGAGTGAGAGACAGAGTCGGGAATGCATGTTCTATGCAGGATTTGTAAGAGCATTCTAGAGACTTGCTAGGCAGAATTTCTTCTTTCTTCATGCAGATGTACATTTGGTAAAAGCACTAGAATATTTTATAAATATGCCTTTTCAATATCATTCATCTTTTTTACATAGAAGGTGTAAACGCTCGCCTGGAAGTACCACACCTTGAGTGTCAGCCACAGATCCTCCCGAAGGAAAAATAGCAGGTTTTTGTCTAGGTAGCTAAATTAACTTCTCTCTGCCTTTGGTGTCTGTCCAGAGACTTCCTGAAGCATTGGCGAAGTGAAACAGAGATAAATCAGTCATGACAACAGAAATAATGTTAGTTAGAACTAATGAGAAAGCTAATTGTAGTCATTTGTCTTCGTGCCTAGTTCACCACTGTCTCGTGGCTCTTCTTTGTGTTAAAACGGTCAGTGTCCCCGAGAATAATCAGTTTATCAGTCCTCGTATTGTTGCAACAAGGAAGTGGAGCTAGCAGTTTGCCAAAAAGTTTCTGAAACAAATTTAACATGCAATGTATTACTCCATTTTGCTTTTTAAATTTTTATTTTGTTTTGTTTTGCTTTTTTGTTTTTGCTTTTTTGGGGTTGTTGTTGTTGTTGTTTGTTGTTGTGACAGGGTAGTTGATACCGACCTGGAACTCACTACATAGCCCAGGCTGGTCTCAAACTCACAGCGATCCTCCTGCCTCAGCCTCCCGAGTGCTGGGATTATAGCATGTCACCACACCAGACACCAG